>NC_092411.1:247465853-247777709 GCF_040894005.1 Engystomops pustulosus
TAGACCAGGGGTCTCAAACTCGCGGCCCGCGGGCCAACTGCGGCCCGCGGGACAACATTTTGCGGCCCCCACCTGGAAAAGCACCGCCCGCCGTGTATTCACGGCGGCGGTCGGGTCGCGCTGCATGGAGAGGGCTCACGGGCTGAGCCCTCTCCATAGCCGGTAAGTCTTTGCTGCATATTGCAGCAAAGGCTTACCGGTAACACCCGCGATCGATGCTAGCACCGATCGCGGGTGCTTTCACAGCGATGGCTGCCGGCAAAGCTGCCGGCAGCCTCAAAAAGATAGCGGCGCATGGGGGCAGCGATCCGTCTCCATGGTAGCCTCGGGTCTTCCGTAGACCCGAGGCTATTTCGTTTTAACCCCTTCATTACAATGTGCTGATAGCACATTGTAATGAATGAGGAGGAAAATCCCCATATACTGCCATACTGTAGTATGGCAATATATGATAGGATCGATCAGACAACCTAGGGTTAAAGTACCCTAGGGAGTCTGAAAAATAGTATAAATAAAAATAAAAAAAAGTTTTTAAAAAAAAAATTATAATAAAAAAACATTAAATTTCAAATCACCCCCCTTTCCCTAGAACTGACATAAATATAGATAAACAGTAAAAATCATAAACACATCAGGTATCGACGCGTCCGAAAATGCCCGATCTATCAAAATATGATAACGTTTTTTACAATGCGTTTAACCCCGTTACGGAAAATAGCGCCCAAAGTCGAAAATGGCACTTTTTTGCCATTTTGAAAAATATAAAAAAATCTATAAAAAGTGATCAAAAGGTCGTACAGTCCTAAAAATGATATAATTGAAAATATTGTCATATTTCGCAAAAAATGACACCACCCACAGCTCCGTACACCAAAGTATAAAAAAGTTATTAGCGCCAGAAGTTGGCAAAATCAAAAAAATAATTTTTGTACAGGTTTTAATTTTTGTAAATGTATGAAAACATTATAAAACCTATACAAATTTGGTATCCCCTTAATCGTACCGACCCAAAGAATAAAGTAGACATGTCATTTGGGGCGCTCAGTGAAAGACGTAATATCCAAGCCCACAAGAAAATGGCGCAAATGCATTTTCATTGCATTTGGAATTTTTTTCCCGCTTCCGAGTACATGGCATGGAATATTTAATACCATCACTATGAAGTGCAATTTGTTACGCAGAAAACAAGCCGTCACACAGCTCTTTACGTGTAAAAATAAAAAAGTTATAGATTTTTGAAGGTGGGGAGTGAAAAATGGACATGAAAAAACAGGAAAGGGCCCGTAACCGGTTAATCCCCTTCCCTCCGGTACTTGAAAAAGATGAAGTCGCCGCTCTGAACGCACTTGGTGCAGGTCAGAGCGGCGACTTCATCTTCTTCGATGGGAGGGACACGGGGAGGCAAGTACCGGGGGGGAGGGGGGGATGGAGTGTCCCTGACTGGGCTCAGTGCGGTAGGAGCTTGGGACCCCTCGGTGCACAGGACGCTTTCATAGAGAAAACACGTCTCCCCGCTCGGGGCTTTCCTTGCGCTGGGAGACGCCATGACATTTGAATCTGAATAATAGTAGACAGTCGAGAAGCAGCACTCCAATAATTCCATAAAGAAAAAAGTTTATTCCACCATAGTAGTGCGACGTTTCGCCAATTCAATCACGGCATTATCAAGCATACTGAAACAACAAGTCAGCTGCCTTAAGTAGTGGTATGGTGATTATTAACAGCTGTGCAAAGTCATTACAAAACATGAAATTCCTTTTATAAAGTGCAAAAAGTACATAGGTGATCACTTATAATAGACATAGAATATACTCATTATATAGAATAGTGTAAAAACACTACAATTCCTTCAATATTAACCCTCTATGTCCGCTACAGCTCACACGAGTCTGCCACGGGCATTAGACGCCAACATTA
Source organism: Engystomops pustulosus (assembly GCF_040894005.1). Lineage (NCBI taxonomy): Eukaryota > Metazoa > Chordata > Amphibia > Anura > Leptodactylidae > Engystomops > Engystomops pustulosus. Next base: position 247,467,771 of record NC_092411.1, read on the forward strand.
TCCTGTGGGAAAAGTGCTAAGTGCCATTGTCGTTATGGATCGCTCAATGTACATGGATGAGGTATACCGGCAATTGGGGGATACCAAGGTTTATAAAAAATTGATTACTGACCCTACGAATATATTTTTGAAAAAACTTAAGATATTTGTCGATCACGCCTTCGCGTTAGACATTATTGATAGTGACCTACATGACTATCTGGTCCCTAATTTTCCCAAGGTGCCACTACTGTATTGTCTACCAAAGATTCATAAATGTCTGTCCTCCCCTCCGGGGAGACCGATTGTGTCGGGACGAGAGTCCCTGTTTAGCCCAGCGGCGATTTTTTTGGATAAGGTGTTAAGAACATATGCCACGAATGCTAAATCATTCATACGAGACACCACTGATTTTTTACAGAAAATCTCTACCATTGTTGTGCCGACAGGGGCCTTACTGGTATCGTTTGATGTAACGAGTTTATACACCTCGATTAACCATGACCGTGGTCTGAACAGCATTGGCCGGGCACTGTTGACTTCGCAATATACTGATCAGGGTAGGGAGTTCATCCTTGAACTCTTAGAAATGATACTTACTAGTAACTATTTTCTGTTTAACAACGAGTACTATGTACAACTAAGGGGAACGGCCATGGGGTCCAATGTGGCCCCAGCCTATGCGAATATTGTCATGGCTGACCTGGAGGAGACGTGCATCTATGGATCCCACCACTTCAGACAAGTTCTGGGGTGGTGGCGTTACATCGATGACGTCTTCTCCATTTGGGTAGGGGACCGCCCCTCTTTGACTTTGTTTCTTGATTTTTTGAATAATGTGGATCCCTGTATCAAATTTACAATGGTGGTTTCAGACACTAATATCCAGTTTTTGGACACCAATGTTTATGAGTCCCAGAATAGTTTAAAAACAGATTTATATGTCAAAACAACGGATTGCAATACTATCCTGAGATATGAAAGTCAACATCCCAGGGGAATGATCCGTTCCCTACCTCATAGCCAGCTGTTAACAGTGAAGCGGATTGTAGATGACGAGGATACGGCAGACAAGGAACTATTTAAGATGGGGAGGAAATTTATTCATAGGGGCTATCCAAAACGGTTAGTAGGTGAACATATAGAGAGAGTACAAAAAATGGACCGTGCAGTTCTGCTCTCTAAAAAACCAGTGAGGGGTCAACTTACACGCATTCCTATGGTTACCACCTATACCCCACACAGCCAGAAGATTGCATCCATTATTCGAAAAAACTGGTGTCTCTTGAGTACATACTATAAAAATCTGCGGGAATTTCAAACTCCCCCTTTATTTTCCTATAAGAGAAGCAAAAACCTAAGGGATCTATTGGTGAAATCTGATGCGGCACCTGCGAAAGAAAAAGCCACACGCACTGGTTGTGTCCCGTGTTTGGCATGTGAGAATTGCCCCTTGATGTTGAAGGGTGATTATTTCACCCATCCTGCTACTGGAAAGAGATATAAAATTAAATTCCAGCTGACTTGTAGAAGCGACTACGTAATTTATGTCTTACAATGTCCCTGTAAATTATTATATGTGGGCGAAACTACTACAGAATGTAGACTACGATTAAACAACCATAAATCTAGCATACGTACAAAGAAACTAGACCTTCCTGTTCCATACCATTTCTCTGAAGCAGGTCACAAACTTGATGAATTAAGATTCATGATAATAGATAGGATCCCTCCACTTATCAGGGGTGGAAACAGGGAACTACTATTAAGACGCAGGGAAATACAATGGATCCACAGATTGGGATCCCTTGCCCCTTATGGCCTCAATAGAGATTTTCCATTGAATATATTCATTTAAACTACGTTACTCCCTCGCTATGATCTTCTTCCTCTGTTTTAAGTCTCTTTAGTGTGCATATAATACCCATATGTGATAGGATTGATAATTCGGTCATCCTTTTTTTAATCTTGGTTTGTAGGATATGTACAGCATCCAATTGACATTTATATTTTTTGTCTCTTATATATTTTTTCTGCAGCATGTTGTGTATCCGATTTTGGACCTATCGATTCTCCATATTTGCGGTGACTGTTGGGTGAGTGGGAGTTTTGGAGCCGGTGGACCTATAGAAGGATGCAGCGATCCCGGAGGGACTATGACAGGAGGATTTCCTAAGCCGTTCAGGCGATGTGTTGATCTCCATACCTGTATAATTCTGCTTTCCTTTGGCATCACCTGGCACCTTCCCGATACTCCCCCGTACGTCTCGCCTTGGAGTAGGAGGCCCTAGTCGGTTGATATGCTGCACGATCCGCTTCGAATATCTTCTTTCTCCACGTCCGAGAATTATTCATGGTATCTTCTACACACTATGCGCAAGCGCGTACCTCGGATGAGGATTGGTGTATGAACTTCGAGTTGGATCGATATATATTTTCTGTCATAGAACTATTTGACATGACCTTTCTAGATTTATATATGTCTGGTGTTGCTGTATATCCCTATTTTTATATCACTTGGCACTTAGCACTTTTCCCACAGGATAATGTTGGCGTCTAATGCCCGTGGCAGACTCGTGTGAGCTGTAGCGGACATAGAGGGTTAATATTGAAGGAATTGTATATACTATTTTTATACTATTCTATATAATGAGTATATTCTATGTCTATTATAAGTGATCACCTATGTACTTTTTGCACTTTATAAAAGGAATTTCATGTTTTGTAATGACTTTGCACAGCTGTTAATAATCACCATACCACTACTTAAGGCAGCTGACTTGTTGTTTCAGTATTCTTGATAATGCCGTGATTGAATTGGCGAAACGTCGCACTACTATGGTGGAATAAACTTTTTTCTTTATGGAATTATTGGAGTGCTGCTTCTCGACTGTCTACTACTACATATTGGGGTCTAAGTCGGACCTCTTAAGAAGACCTGCACCCGACATTGTTTTTACACACGGTGCCGCTCCACACACGCTATTTGGACTATTGAATCTGAATAATGATATTTTGTAAGCGCATTTTGTGTGGAAAACTTGATGCGGCCCAGCCTTACCCAGAATCTACCTCGAGCGGCCCCCAGGTAAATTGAGTTTGAGACCCCTGACATAGACTCTCCCATGCATACACTTTCACAGATTTGTCCCATGCCCTCTATGCCATGTGTACTTTCATTTTGGTGTCCTTACACTTTTTAGATTTATGTATGTAGGCTGTTTTGACTACCGTACTTCTTTTATGGCACTATTTTTTTTTTAAATTCATTGACTTTGTTTTTGATGTTGTTTTTCCAAGACAAAGCGTGGAGTGGATTCAAATGGAATATGAAATATAAAGGAAGGATTTACACTTCTTTTTCCTGTTGGATCCAATTGTCACGCTGAGAGTACCCCAAGAGTAGAGAAATCTGAAAGATATATCCCAATAATGTATATTCTTATGTTTTACACCATAAACTGAACAGTAAAACATCCACTTTCAAACTCACTCAGTAAGTAAACATCCGAGCATATAACATCAAAACATTAATGTTCATTCACAAGTTTATGACTTCGCAATAATTTCTCAGAACAAACCGGACTGATGTAGTCGGCTTGATTTACCGGAGAAAGGTTTGGTCCTTGGTAAACATGGCGCATAGTTTTCACTCTCAATCTGCTTAAAAGGTGCTGTAAATTTTTTATTACTATTTTAATGGATTAATTTGTTTAATAAACAGATGGTTCTAGTCATCACATCTCATAATATAAGTAAACAAACCCACCTACCTCCAGCTTACTAACCTTCTGGAGCTACAGAACCAGCTAGGGACGATTCCATAAAAGATTAAACATGCCCTAGTACGCACAAACCTGCACTATTTCTAGACATATTTTAGCAATTCCAGACAATTACCGTACTCTATTATCTACATATTCAATTAATTGCAAAGAACATCACTTTCCTACACCCCTTTCTGCATAACTCCAAAGTTTTTGGACACAGAAAAGGGACAAATTTTTTTTAATACCCTGATCCATTGCTTGACCCTTATACAACCCCTTAGTATTTCCACATGATATAGTACCTATCTTTATAGCCTCCACATAGTATAACGCCCACTTCCATATCCCAACAAATGCCTCTTTATTCCCTCGGTATTTTAACCCCGCTTATAATATCGCTCCTCTGTTTGACCCACCCATTTAAAATACCCCCTTTTCTGTTGGTCCCTTACATATAATGTCCCCTTTACTTTTGACCCCTCTTTTAGTGATCTTTAACCCCCGCTTCTCCACCTCCCTAGCTTCCTACATTTCTATCACACTGCGACCCACCTATAGGTGTCTTGGGGGCCAAAAAGTTGATTTTGGCTTTGCTCACTCATACTGTGTCAATTTGTGTAACAAATCATCTTCATATGCACATTTTATTATGTTATTACAATACAATTATGATTCGGGGTTTCTGTGTATTTCTCTTTTTTTTCTATTTACAATATGGATCATCTGTCCAGGGACCTACATCCGTGATATAGAACAGCCGGACCAGTGACTAGAGTCAGGCTGATGCAGGATTATACAATGTTATATACAGTATATTCATTTGGTCAACAAAGAAGTCAACATTTTATGTGGTTACTTATCTCTTGCTTCTTCTATACTCACACACAGATTTCCATGTTTTCCAATTCATTAAAGGACATCTACCACCACATTTACAGTGGTAGACTGTCTCCAAACGGATGTTTGTTACCCAAGGAGTGATGGGGGACTCCTGCTGGCCTGCTCTGGGCCGTCTTCTATACCGAAATATGCAGTTATACACAAATAAGCCGGAGGCGTTCACCCCTCGGCTAGCCGAGTGCTTCTTGGATCCGTCAGGACATAATTTAAGCTGCCCTCTCATTGATATTAATCCACGTAGTGGAAAGCACTGCAGACAGCTGGCGACGTCACACGGCTGTTTGCTAATCTCGCACATGCACGGGAACTACCTTCCTTGTGCAGCCGCACAGTAAGTTTACTTACCCCAATTGTAGTCCAAGCCAAGGAGTTAATGGGACACATCATGTGTTGTCTCTCATTATGCACACGTCATATAGCAGGCCAGAAAAAGCAAAAACAACTCCAACGTTCCCTGCATAGGGGTTTACCTCCTGGCCCTGGAGCAGGAAGGGTCTTCGGTCAAAAATAGAAAGTCTGGCCTTCACCCAGAGACACTTGGTAGGTATCATGGTCAGTGATAATTCATAGATATGGCTATCTTTCTCCAGCCTCCTGTCTATGTCCTGTAATTGGGGGTATCGCTGGCTGGCAAACTTAATTTTAGTGACTAGAGCCAGGCAGCTGCTGCTAAAGCAAATACAATTATGGGAGACAAACTGATTCTCATGATAAGGACATAGCATAGTTTTGCCCTTATACAAATCACTGGTCAGACCACACATGGAATATTGTTTACAGTTTTGGGTACCAATGTATAAAAAGGACATACTGTATATACTTGAGTATAAGGCAAAAAATGGGCTGAGAAAACCTAACTCGGCTTATACTGGAGTCTTTACAAACAATGTACTCACCTTTGCCCAGATCCTCTCCTTTCTTCGGCGATGCTCCGGCTCCATGTCCCTGCACGGTTCCGCCATTGGCACACACTGTGACGTCAGCAAGCGGCTGATGTCATGATGCATGCGACGGAACCGCACAGGGACATAGACCCAGAGACGGAGCATCGCCAAAAACAGAAGAGGACCTGCAGGGGGTTTGGAAAGGTGAGTACAGTGTTTGTTTGTTTGTTTTTTTAAAGGCTGGGCATACTCGGGGCAGGCAGGCTTTATACAAGGGCCAGTGGGCTGCCAGGCTATATACTGGGGCCAGGGGGGCTGCCAGGCTATATACTGGGGCCAGGGGGGCTGCCAGGCTACATACTGGGGCCAGGGGGGCTGCCAGGCTATAAAATGGGGCTATATACCTATATAATTAGGTACCTCGGCTTATACTCAAGTATATACGGTAGTAGAACAGGAGCGGGTGCAGAGAAGAGCAACCAAGATTATTAGGGGAATGGGGGGACTAGACTACAAGGACAGATTAAAAAATTTGGAATTATTCAGTTTAGAAAAAAGATGGATGAGGGGAGACCTCATTACAATGTACAAATACCTGAACGGACAGTACAAGGATCTCTCCAAAGATCTTTTTATACCTCGGCCTGTGACCAGGACAAGGGGACATCTTCTACACCTATAGGAGAGGCCGTTCTACCATAAACATAGACAGGGGCATCCTCTACGCCTAGAGGAGAGGTGGTTCTACCATCACCATAGACAGGGGCATCCTCTACGCCTAGAGGAGAGGCGATTCTACCATCACCATAGACAGGGGGCATCCTCTACACCTAGAGGAGAGGTGGTTCTACCATCACCATAGACGGGGGCATCCTCTACGCCTATAGGAGAGGCCGTTCTACCATCACTATAGACAGGGGGCATGCTCTTCACCTAGAGGAAAGGTAGTTCTACCATCACCATAGACAGGGGGCATCCTCTACGCCTAGAGGAGAGGCGATTCTACCATCACCATAGACAAAGGTTCTTTACTGTAAGAGCAGTGAGACTATGGAACTCTCTGCCACAGGAGGTTGTTATGGCGGACTCTATGTACATGTTCAAGAGAGGCCTGGATGCCTTTCTGGAGAGAAAAAATATCACGGGTTATGGGGAAAAACCTTTTGTTTAGTTCTTAAAGGTTGGACTTGATGGACTTGTGTCTTTTTCCAGCGTCACATACTATGATGGATTCAGGTACGTCAATGACAGAAGAGGGGGTTCTGAGCTGTGTAGAGCTTGACTTCAGCACTCAGCTCTCCAATTACTTTATAGGACTAATTTGCACTAGTAGCTTTTTTTACTGGATGATACCATCACACTGGACAATAAAAAGCAGACTATAAGGAAGTGATAAAGCACTGATAGCAGTTTTTTATTATCATTTCTGCTGACAGATTCCCTTTATATAGATCAAGGACAACAAGGTGATCCCCATTATGTCATGAACTTTTTGAAATTGGATATGAAATTCTATTGGTGGTTTAGTACTGATGGTAAGTGTTTTTTGTTTTTCTCTTTACATTTATTTTTAATTCCTCATATATGTTTATTTTTATACAATGTGTCTCTCAAGATTTGATAAAACACAATCACATTGCCTCCAAAGCATACAGCTCCACAGACTGCTTCTGCCTCTTCTCCCAGGGGCTAAGTTCTCTCTAACAACCAGGGACCAGATATACTTCTATATGAATGAAGAAATCAATGCTTTATACATTGACCCTTTACTGATTTAATCTTTACACAGTTTTATCCTATTAGCTGAGATGTTTTACACAATTTATCTCGTCTATCATTTGTATCCCTTCTATTACTTTATACCTAATACAAAAAAAGACATATTTATTATTAACCACATTACACACAAGTAATGGCTAAGAGTGTGGAATCCATGCATTCTGAAACTTTCTAAAACTTTGCATATACTCCCATATCGGTGGCTGGACGTGTGCCAAGGACTTGCAGACTGCTCATGGGACGTCACCGGAAACGTCCTGCTGCCAGGAAGTCGCGGGACCTGCATTTCCCCGTGGTGACCGGCAAACTTTAACAGGGTAATGTGGATGATCTGAGTAGGGTACCTTACTCATTCATACCTCCACAATACGGCAAATGCAGCAATATTCTACATATGTGGGCACAGTACTACTACTCCTCAAAACCAGGTTGATGAATATGTATAGATTACTTTCTGGTCCTATCTGTCAACATGGACAGCAATTATAACTTGAAAATGGAAGACCCTGTAAGCCTTTTTGCCTTTTTTGGCGTTGATTCAAAAACTTTAATATGTACAAATTTACAAATGTAAGATGCAGCTGGAAGAAGTGGTCATGGTGGTCAGAGATGTCTGGTCATTATACAATGGTAATGTTGGTATACCTGGGTTTGGGGCCCACACCAGTGTATCCCCCTCTTCCTATGCTGTAGACAAAGTAGGGCCCTGGGCATAGCTAAAAGTGAGGCCCCGAAATAAAACTATTTTGTGAACCGTCCAGGTAACAGGTGAAATAAGCTGCAATATTTAAAGCATGAAAAAGGCTACTCGGCCGAAACGTTACAGCTTAGAATAAAGTCCACAGCTTATTTCACCTGATACTGGACTGGCTGTATAAAGACTGTGGCGGTAGCGGAGCTGTAGATAAACTGTGGGGGGCTATATTTTGACTGTGGGGGTCTGTAAAAAACTATTGTGGGCATGGTCACATGATGCATATTGTATTTTGAAACGCATTGAGAGAAATGCGTCAAACGCATAAGTTTTATGTTAGTAGGAACATGTGTTTCACATTGTTAATCCTTATTATTAAAACACATGACACTGGGGCACATTCACTTACCCGGTCCCTCGGATATCCCGAATGTACAACGCACTGTGCTGCGATTCACTAAGATCGTCCGCCCCATGATTTCTCTTGCATGGAAGCCAGTGCCACTGAGCCAAAATCTGATCGCTTGCGACACAATCCCTGCTAAATCCCTGTCCCAGCGGTGCAAATCCCGAAAACCATGAACAGTCTGATGGAAATGTGATCCGCGGACCCTTTGTAAATAAGCCCCACTATGTGCAGTTTGCCTGTGGAGCATGCAGGGGGCACCAGATTAATCAAAACTGGTGCACGCTCTTCATGAACCTGGTGCCCCCTGCACTGCTCCGGAAGTGTGCACCATTTTTTTTTTTGCTGCACTTTGATCATGCTGCAGAATTGTGGCGCAGACAGAACTGTGGCGCTAGTCAGTAATAAATATGTCCCAAACTCCGTCTAAGCCCTAACACAAAACTTTTTCAGTGCAGCCACAACACAAAATTAGCGCAGACACTTTATGAAAACACGTACAAGCAGTCTGCATGTTCTTTTCAGTGCAAACTCAGACAGAAAACTGGCGCAAACACTTTAATAAATGTGGGTCTATGTAAATGAACATGACTACATTAGTGTCTGCAATCATTTATACACTATTTACCGTCCTCTGATATGTTGTTATGGCGCCCTGCTCAGCTGTTGCCTGGATACAACTCCCGCTGGTATCGCTGTATGACATAATTATTCATTTGTTTATTTGATTGGCGTGCACAAACTAGTCTACTTATTCACACCATACAAGCCATCAATACCGAGGATGGCTTTAACCATGCCTACCGTGGCAAACTAACGAAGAAACAGAGATTATTATAACTGGAGAAAATTTTACAATTTCAATTAAAATCAACAATGAATATTCTAAATATTACTGAATTCATGCCAATACAATAAATTCTGCTTCACCATAAACATTATGGGGCACATTTACTTAACCGGCCGCTTGAGTTCACGAGGTCCGGAGTGTCCAACAATCAGGCACTCTGGCGTGATTAACTAAGATCGTGCGCCCGATATCCTGCATGTGTCACTTCCCCGCTCAGGCCTGCTGGAGTTCACCTTCTTCTTCCCGATGCATGTAAGTGCATTGTCTTGTGACACAATTTGAAACTGCGGTTTCCCTGAATCCGTTCCCCGATTTGTGCTACATGAAAGCCGGCGCCACAATCCAATTGCGTGCAACACAATCACCTTTTAAATACCTGTCCCAGCAATGGGATCCCCAAAAACGTCGGAAAATCCGACGGAAATGCGGCCGCGAGACCCTTAGTAAATAAGCCCCTATATGTTAGGTATACAGTGGGGAACAAAATAATATATATACAATATAGTGGGAGTGGGTATGGAAAGTATTCAGTCCCCTTTGTTACTCTTTCTTCCATTGCAGTGAATTGGTAAAAGAGAATAGCGCATCCTTTGTTGGGCGTTTACCCCTGTGCTTTACTTTTAATGAGTGAGTTTTTGGTTTTCACTAAAGTGTAACCTTTTTCATATTTCAACTTTCCCTGAATGGGAGTATACCATATTTTCATTATCTTTTAGACATGTATTTTCTCCATGGATCCCAGATCTTAAGAAATTTCTCTCTTTTACCAATCTCCCAGTGTATCAACTCTTCCATTCGGTAAATTTCTTCCACCTTCTGAGATCACATTTGTTTGGTAGGTGGATTTGGAGACAGCCAAAGCTGTGGGATTAGTAATTTAGCTGCTGTTATTAAGAATGTGGGAGATTATCTACCCCTGATGTTAGTGCATGGTTTGGGATCCACAGTAGTATAAGTTTCGGGTCTAATTTTGTGAAATTATTTTCAAACATTGTGATGTGTATGTAGTGGAAACCCCTTAATATGAGAAGTGAAAAGTGAAACATTTCATGTATTTTGTTGAATTTATTTAACACTGGGCTGTGAAAATAAAAAAAAAAACATAATAATCTGTTGATTTATTTCTAAAATATTTCATTTTCCCTTTGCAAAAATCTATTTTCCCAGGGGCTGAATACATGTTATAGTGTTGTATAAGGCTGCAGTCCATATTATCATAAAGTTATCATATATTATCTAGCAGCCATGTTTTTGGATGAAAAGTTGATAAAATGTTCCTTGCCTGAGATGTGTCTGCTCTGGTCTATTATAAGGTACAGTAGCTCATCCAGACTATAATCAGCTTTTAGGTTTCAGTCAAATCCTCTTTCGGCACAATCCACCAACATATACAACATAAGCTGTACATGACCTTACTGCCCAGACATGGTTACTGTTTGCAGCTACAATACGACTAGATTCCTACTCTTCACTCATGCCGGGAGTGCTCACACTGAGAAAGTAAATTATTATTTCACTAGTTCTTCCTGGACCCATGGGATTACAGCAACCACTCTTCTAAAAATAGACTTATATTGATGCCCTATATTACTAAAGATCAAGCCATATAGGTGGAGAGCGCCATCATACAGTCAGGTCACCCACAGCATAACTGCCGCACCTCAGGAATGGGGGAGTTGAGGGAGACGTTGGCTGTGTGTGACTAGCTGAAGAGAATTTAGCTCCTCATTCACCCCTTTCTCAGGAATTCTCTTCATCAAGTCACATACTGCCAACAGTATGGGGGTTATTATAGATACATACACAGAACTGGTCTTGGTTCTTAGTCACTTTTGTAGTCTTGCCTGGGATTAGAATTCAAGAGTCCAATCTGTAGTGTTGATTTTTTTACTATGAACAAATTAAGTCTGCTCTTATATTTTGGGGTCCGACCTAGCGCCTTAAAGAGGGCCTGTCACCTAAAATTTTGCCACTAGGAGCTGCTTACTAAAGTAAGCAGCTCCTAGTGCAGGGGTAGGGAACCTATGGCTCGGGAGCCAGATGTGGCTCTTTTATTGGCTGCATCTGGCTCTCAGACAGATCTTTAATAAGTAGTGATGGCTGCTGTGTGTCATAGACTGATCACTGGACACAGGCAGCGATGTTACCGCTGCTTACGTCCTTTGTACGACCCAGGCGCCATCTCCGCCATCGTCTAAGCCTGGGTCAAAGAGAAGAGCGTGGGAGCGATGAGCAGCTGGCTGCACGGAGTGCTGGTAAGTATTCTTTTTTTTTTTTTTGCTGTGACTACCTAGCTATTTGGGGCATGTGCTGTGGCTACCTATCTACTGGGAGTATGTGCTGTGGCTACCTATCTAATGGGGGCATGTGCTGTGGCTACCTATCTAATGGGGGCATGTGCTGTGGCTACCTATCTAATGGGGGCATGTGCTGTGGCTACCTATCTAATGGGGGCATGTGCTGTGGCTACCTATCTACTGGGAGTATGTGCTGTGGCTACCTATCTAATGGGGGCATGTGCTGTGGCTACCTATACACTGGGGGCATGTGCTGTGGCTACCTATATACTGGGAGATATGTGCTATGGCTACCTATCTGGTAGCCGCTGGTCTTTATATGAACCCAGGAAGAGGGAAGCGCCATTCAGCTGCGCACTGGCCCTTTTAATCCGTGAGTGCCGGCGCGCGTGCACTGGCCAGCTGGGGCGGGAGCCGGAAAGTGGTGGGTTGCGTGAGATCGGAAAGAGGTGCCGCCACGGAGAGGGGCACGGGTGTGCCTGCAATCGGAGACCTAGATCATAGGAGCACCTGTGACACTGGGACTACCTATCTACTGGGGGGGAATGTGCATATGGTACGGCTCTTACGGAGTAACATTTTAAAATATGTGGCGCTCATGGCTCTCTCAGCCAAAAAGGTTCCTGACCCTTGTCCTAGTGCTTGAACAAACGCCAGTGGTTGATTTATATCATTTACACTAATTTTTCACTGTGAAATTACAGTTACCTCCGCTTTTTTATTTTGTTGCGTTTTACAGACACATCATAAAATGTGTATCAAATAAGTTTTTGTGCCTATTTTCCTCCTGTGTTACCCTTCAAAGAAATAAAAAGTATTATAGATTTTTAAAAAAGTGTAAAAAAAAAATAAAAGGAGATGCCGCTCTACAGAAAATGTCAAGGTTTAAAGGTTACATTGTCCTCACGTGTGATGGTAATGTCTATGTCCAATGGTAAATTCATAGTGATCATCATAATAAGCAGGATCACCAAGAAAGCTACCCTTCTTCCTGTCTGGCATTTATAAGAGATTCTGATGTTTATATATGTACAGAAGTCTGATAAACCATCACTGCTAATTCCAGTCATCAATCCTCTACTTAACCCTTACGACCCCACAGTAAGACCCTGCCATGAGGCGCTTCTATACATCCTACACATCTGCTTATGGTAGAATGTTCTTTAAAGAGAATTTGTCGGCACATTTTGCCTCCCAGATTTTGCTCTGACACTTATACACATGTCCATAGATACATATGTGTACATACATATACATTAATGTATACGTATTCCAGGATAAAAGCTGAACAGCCCTCAGGCGCCATCTGCAATAGCAACTGGCTAGCGCCCGCTTCTGACATCACAGGGAGTGTTGATCAGGGCCAAGATGGCGTCATCAGTGCAACACCAGCATTTAAGTGCCAAGGTTGGCTTCAACAGAACTTGAAAGGTTATCACATTTTACTAATAGTTTATACACAAGTGTCTGTTAAAGGAATTGTACCATTCAAATCCATCATGATGAACCAGGGGCACGTACTTACAGGGCTGTAGGTGTGTTACCAGAGCCCCTCTGTGCTGTACCTTCACAGACTGTTACTCCTGTGTAGGAGTATTTTCCCCCTTGTACTATGTTCTGAAACTTTCACTTCTGCAGTAAGATTACATCAGGCAGATGAAGGGGGAAGTGCTGAGAGAGCAAGGGAAAGGCAAGGGAGAGGGTGAGACAGTGTAACAGCCTATGGTGCTGCAGCATGGAGAGGCTCTGGTAATCCCCCTTGAGCCTTTCAGGCTGATTATCATAATTTTAAAAGTAGCATTTTAGAAGGAAATAGGCCAATGATAACAAACATAAAAAGATGACCACAGTCACGGTGCCTGGATCTATGAGTAAGTGTCCCTGGTTTATCATGATGGATTGGGATGGTAGATGTCCTTTAACAGCTAGGGTCTCCTCATACAGCTGTCATCCACTTAATATGGAGAGAACTTTGCCCATCATCCCTCCATTCAAGCTCAAAGGGGTTGGCCACTTATACCAATCTTCAACAACAAGGTAAGTATCCCCCCTCTAACCACTGCTATGGGAGCAATGACTGAACAAGGGATGTTACAGGAAGTCCAGAGTCCTGCTGACTGAGCCGTGGGTCCCTGCAGAGAACACCACACTTCACCATGGGAAGTATAATATGGGTGACCCTATTAGGGTTTTATACTTACCCTGTTAACGTATAGTATAAGTAGCCAACCCCTTTAATGACCAAACATGTACAGTGCTTTATAGAAAAGGTTTGATCTTCTAGCCTTCCAAAGACCCATCAGATTGCTCATGGTGTTCCACATAGGATGTTCAGCGACACAACTGCCATAAAAACGAACATCTGACAACTAACAACAGAAGTTTTGGCAACAGTGCTGAATGGCGCCACAAGATACAGGTATTATCTCAGATACGTGTGACCACACAGATTTCATACCACATAAACCAGCCCTGAATGTAAGGACTTTGGGCTCTGTTTACTCCTTTAGCAAGATTCCCGGAATAGCTAAAAAGTATCTGTAGAACATCAGTGATTAATAAATAGACCTTCAGGGGTGCTCTATACTGTACATATGTGGTACTGTATATACGTGGTACTCTATACTGTATATATGTGGTACTATATACTGTACATACGTGGTACTGTATATATGTGGTACTCTATTCTGTACATACATGGTACTGTATATATGTAGTACTCTATACTGAACATACATGGTACTGTATATATGTAGTACTCTATACTGTACATACATGGTACTGTATATATGTAGTACTCTATACTGTACATACATGGTACTGTATATATGTAGTACTCTATACTGTACATACATGGTACTGTATATATGTAGTACTCTATACTGAACATATGTGGTGCTCTATATTGTATATATACATGATGCTCTATACTGTACATATGTGGTGCTCTATACTGTACATATGTGGTGCTCTATACTGTACATATATGGTGCTCTATACTGTACATATGTGGTACTGTATATACGTGGTACTCTATACTGTACATACGTGGCACTGTATATATATGTGGTACTCTATACTGTACATACGTGGTACTGTATATACGTGGTACTCTATACTGTATATATGTGGTACTATATACTGTACATACGTGGTAATGTATATATGTGGTACTCTATTCTGTACATACATGGTACTGTATATGCATGGTACTCTATACTGTACATACATGGTACTGTATATACATGGTACTCTATACTGTACATACGTGGTACTGTATATATGTAGTACTCTATACTGAACATATGTGGTGCTCTATATTGTATATATACATGATGCTCTATACTGTACATATGTGGTGCTCTATATTGTATATACATGGTGCTATATACTGTACATTCGTGGTGCTCTATACTGTACATATGTGGTACTGTATATACGTGGTACTCTATACTGTACATACGTGGCACTCTATACTGTACATATGTGGTACTGTATACATACATGGTACTCTATACTGTACATACGTGGTACTGTATATATATGTGGTACTCTATACTGTACATACGTGGTGCTCTATACTGTATATATGTGGTGCTCTATACTATACATATGTGGTACTCTATACTATATATATGTGGTACTGCATATAAGTGATACTCTATACTGTATATACGTGGTACTCTATACTGTACATACGTGAGGCTCTATACTATATATGTGGTACTGCATATACGTGGTACTCTATACTGTATATACGTGGTACTGTATGTGCGTGGTACTCTATACTGTACATATGTGGTGCTCTATACGGTACATACATTCATTTGTAGATTCCAGAGTTTCAATTAATCCATAACAGAACATTCTATATGCAGCAGATATAAAGATTCTTTACCACATGGATTATCTGTGCAAGAAATATTGGACATGACATTTGTAAACTCTAAAACTTTATGGTTCTAGAGAAAACAAGTCCTGACCCTCTTGTGGTGATTTGTGCATTCATCTAAACAAAATGCTTCAAAGAGATTAGAATGATATTGATAAAAGATGAGTTCCAATAGTTATGGCCCTGAATTCTGTGTCATTAACTCTGGCAGTGTCATCATCAGATTGGGAATAGCGCAGCCAAACAGACACTCAATGGAGAGTCCTAAGAGCAAAGATTACTCCGGAGTCTCATTAGAATAATGACATTTCCATCTGAACAAAACATAAGAGAACTATTAGAATCCCTGCGCTTCAAAGGAGGAGGAACATTTTAGAAGTGTCCTCTGATACTTGTGCATGGACAGTATAGCATTATTTTGTACCAGGCACACTCTGCCAGTTTAGTGTGTAAATTTGGGTCATTTTACAGCATCTATAGCACTTTGTTGATGTGGCCTCATGGGAGGAGATGTGCTTTCCCGTGGCCTGATAAATTATTTACGCCAGAAAATGGTGTAAAATAAAGCTCAAATTTGTATTCCTGACACACAAATGGACAGGGATGTGCTTAAAGGAAATCTACCACCAGGATGAAGGATTGTAAACTAAGCATACAGACATATTGGTGTGTGTCACCTCTGGCAGGATCTGCTCTTCTTTTAGCTTCTTAAGCCCTTGTTTTTGGGAAAAAGGGTTTAAAAACGATACAAATGATCCTGAGAGGCTCCATGCTCAATAGATGTTAATGGAGTCTGGAAATCCTCAGGCTCATTTGCACAATTTGTAAAACCGTTTTTCGTAAAAAATAGGGTACCACTAGGAGCTGCTTACAGGTCCTGTGACAGGTCCTAATTAAAGAGAATCTACCACCAGGATGAAGGATTGTAAACCAAGCACACTTACATTCTGAGGTGTCCCCCCTCTGGCAGGATCTGCTCTTCTGTGAGCTTCATATACCTTAGTCTTTAAGAAAAAGGGGCTACAAAAAATATGGATATGAGTCTGAGGGGCTCCAGGCTCCATTAGCATCTACGGAACCAGGAGCCCCTGAGGCCAATTTGCGTAATTTAGACGCCTTTAAAAAACAGGGTTTAAGAAGCTAAAAGAAGAGCAGATCCTGGCACAGGGGGCACACACCAGTATGTCAATGTGCTTGGTTTACAATCTTTCATCCTGGTGGTAGCTTTCCTTTCACTGCAGCCTGCAACTTTTAGGGCCGGCTCTGGGCTCTTGTTGTATTCGGCTGTGCCCGGAGGGTCAGCGTTGGTGTATTATAAATGACCCCCAATGTACATGAAGAACAAACTGGGTTACAGTAGCATTGCATGTTACACTAGCGCCCCCTTTAGCGCTACATTTGTTACTATAAAACATAAGCTGAACCCCCGGGAAGGGCAACAGAGTCTAGATGAGGGTTTATATGCCAAATTCAGTAAGATGCAGACGTTACCATCCAAATCAGAGGCGGTAAAGGCTTTAAAAGCGTTTCTTGGATGGCCGGACCATAGCTGGTTCTGACACCATTGTCATTGTGTACGTGAAGCGCTGGTCTGAATGATCGCCATGTGACAGCTGGGGCCGGGGAATGGCGCAGTGGTGACGGGCATGTGACCTCAGAACTTCCAGTCTATCTGGGCCATTAGTAGGCACCTGAGGTCATGAAGCCCCCGCTGGGTATCAGGGGCATCTAGAGAGGTTAGTAATTATCATTGTATCTCTATATGTGTCAGATATTTGTTAATCTTTTTATGTAGTCATGTTAGCGCTCTACTTGTACCCCCAGGCACACCAGCGCCCCCTATGCTTAGTATTGGATCTACATATACAGGATGAAGAAGCCAAGAGAATGGGGGTGACTGATTATATTAATAATACACTTTATATAAATCAGATTCATCACCAAAATGCTTCATAATCAAGACGATTATTTTCCTGATATTAGAGGGTGGTGACAGTAGTGTCTTACCTGATGCAGTACCTGTTCGGGCCAGAGAGGGTGCTGTGGTCAGTTCTTCGCACTAGGTGGACAGTAGGTAGGTGCTGAAACCTGCCAGAGAGCATCAGTCAGTACAATACAAGCATCGGCAGAACACAGTGCAGACAGTGCGGTAATCATGCGGCTAATGACAGACACTACTGGGACATCCAGGACCGCGCACAGCATGCACACACATGACACAGCCATAGCTCTGCCCTGACATGTATGTCGCAGGCTGGCACCGGGCAGGGTGCAGCACACTACCAGGGCAGGGCTGGCACTCACCTGTATAACCGCAGCGGCTTCTCTCACACACACAGCTATGTGCACAGCGCCAGGCCAGGACCGAGCGCTCACCGCGCCCACTGCCCGAGTCACAGCCGCACTGCCCGCCCTGATTGGAGGAGACGGCTATCTGTCACGGCGGGACGGCCCTATTAACTCCTTCCATCCCTGACAGCAATGAGGAGGATGCAGCTAAGCCCCTCAGTATGGTGCACTATGCCCACTGGTACCACATGACTGTGACACTGGTATCACCGGCCATCAATAGGTCTTATAAATCCAAGTCCACCTGTGAAGCCATGTACTAAATCAAATGTGGACAATGCTTAAAGGAATTGTCCATTCACATAAAATTATCAACTGATTAAAAAAACAGCTCACTGGTCTATTGTGCTATGCACATCAGGTTTATTTTTTACGGTATGTGGAGACGATCCAATCAAAGACAAATGCACCATGCACTACTCTGATCCTTCTCCATTTAAAGAGGACCTATCATTTCAGCACTAGGAGCTTTGCGAGCTGTCCGACAATTACACTGTACCCCGCCACAGTGTTAGATAGCGTTACCGGAGGTTTCCGGTAACGCTATCACTCTAACACTGGGGCGTTTGATCGAGCACTAGGAGCTGCTTACTTTAGTACTTTAGTAAGCAGCTCCTAGTGCCAAAATTTTGGGTGACAGGTCCTCTTTAAGTCAAATGGAGGGATTTATCAGGGCTTGTATTCCCTTTTTTTGGCATATAAGCCTTGAAATAGTCACAATTCCTGACGCACAGCCAGGAATTGTAACTATTTTCCCCCTTATACCACCTCAGTGTCAAGTGAGCCCAAAGGGGCGTAAAGGTGAAGAGGGCCGTGCCTGGTGTTGGAATGAGCCGGCATGCAACAGGAACGAGCTGTAGTCTGTGCCTGTTATAGCGCAATTCTACAGCAAACAGGACCATTAGCCTGCTGGGTGCCGACAGGGGGGTTACATCAGCCCCAGCATGACAGCTCTGTGCAGTCAGTTTTTAACACACATGGGGGCACATTTACTTACCCGCTCCTGTCGCGATCCCCGGTCGTGTCGCGATCCCCGATCCAGGCGGTCCGGCGCAGATGAAATCCGGCGCGATTCTGCAAGATCGTGCTCCCGAGATCCTGCATGTGTCGCTTCCCCGCTGAAATCTGCCGGAGTTCACCTGGTGTATGTGAGTGCATATCTTGCGACACAATTTGAGATAAATCCCGAGCGTTGTCCGAATATGTCGGATCGTCTGACGGACCGCCCCCCCTCCGATTTGTGTCGCGTGAAAGCCGGCGCTGATGCGCCAAAATCTGATCGTGTGCGCCAAAACCCCCAGTTTAATGCAGCACAAAATGGAAAAATTCTGGAAACCCGACGGAAATGCATTCCGCGGGCCCTTAGTAAATGTGTCCCACGGTCTCATGGCAGTAACTGTGAAAATCTGTCTCAACTTGGATGACACTAGGACTACAAAAACGGATGGTCGGAAAGCGCTAGGACTAAAATGAAACCAAATTCATAGGATATGTCACTCAGCTCATAGGGCACTAGCCTTACACTTTATCCCTTGGATTATTTTATATATTAGTAACACAACCTTCCTTCTGCCTGTCAGTATCTTATAAACCTTTCATATAAAGCCAGTTGTCCATGAATCAAGTGTCAAATCATATGATTTTGAGACAAATTTGGTCACGCCTAGTGCTATGCCACCTTATTTGTAATCCTAGTGTCACCCTAGCTGTGTCATATTAGCTACTTCAGTGAAACGTGTGTGGAAAAACTTACCGCACTAAGATGGCTTCCTAGCGCTATCAGTGTTTTTCAAGCACCTATTGACTTTAATGGTGAAGTTCTATACACAACTCAGATCAGAGGAACATGCTGCATGTTTCTCTGATTAATGGAATGTGTATAGCACAACAGACCATAGCTACACTCACACGCCCGTATGGGGGACGTATATACAGCGACGTATATACGGCGTATATATGCCCCCCATAGACAGTATATGGGTGCATATATCACTATGGAGAGGGGCAGGGGTGAGCCGCGCTCATGGTACCGTGCTATGGTATGGCGGGCACACATTGTGTGAATGTAGCCTGATAGTTCTGTCAGGATGCTGTTGGATGTAGACTGTGACAGCACTTGTACTATAAAATCATTCAGGGCGCGTTCACACGTTCCGCTATCGTCGCGTTCATAACGCGACGCTAGCGCACAGTGGGCGGGGCTCGGGCCGATCGCATATGCGTTTCCTGGGAAACGTATGCGATTAATAACCCAAAACGCATATGCGATCGACCCAAACTGCGCCCCCTGAACGCGCCCTCAGGAGTAAGGGTCCTAGGGGTGTGGTCACATGTGGCGTTTACATTTGCCTAATCGTTGCATTAACTGAATGCAATTGTTGCATTTACTGAACGCATTGTTAATGCAATGTTACCATAACCTGTTTTTGCGTTGAAGCTGTTGAATTGCATTTCAAAACATAATGTAAACACCTACATGCACATGAACCTTGTTTTCATTTGTACCAGCATCCATGGAGCATCACCAGAGGTCACAGTGGGCAGAGAGGTACGTCTGTCTGTAAGTAAGGGTCGTCAGGGACCACCTGTACATATCTACGTAAATCAGATATATTGCTTCTTCTCACACCTTCATTTTAAGCTTTTTTAAAGTGCGATCATGTGTGGTGTTTGCTTTGCATTTATAAGTGCATGCATTTCCCTGCATTTGACTGGTTTGGAATTGTTTTTCTTTATTGCTGGAAGTGTAAGCAGCTGTGAAAATATTAACACAAGTGCTTACACTTTTAGCAATGAAGAAAAACGCTTTCAAACCAGCCAAACACATGGTAACATGTAAAACGCATGCATTTCTGCACCGCAAGCGCCACGAGTGACCGCACCCTCTCTTTATACATATGTAAAGTACTTCTCGGCTCACCTGTGTTGCTGTTCTCAGCACCACCTAACATAGTTTGCCCACAAGATGTCAGCATTGAGCTAACAACTTCTCCACAGGCAGCAGTATGAGGACATTGAGGACTGGCCCTGGGTGCTGCTTGTACCTTTCTTGTACCTTTCTCCTGTGACTGCCGCCCTCTGTTGTGTATAGAGGCTCATCGGTCACACCACAGCACGTATGCGCTAAAGCCACTCACTGCAACCTGTGCAACATACTGTATACTAATACAGAGCCGGTTTTAGACACAGTGGGGCCCTAAGCAAAACTAAAAGGGGGGCCCCAGGAGATAGACCGATGATAGGGAGATGGATGATAGAAAATAAATATCAAAGATGATATAGATTTACAGATAGATGATAGTTAGATTTATAGATGCATAAATATAAAGTAGATTATATATCGATAGCTAGATAGATGATTGAAGACAGATATGAGAGAGGTATATACAGTAGTAGAGAGATAGAATATCTATTGATAGATGTATAGATAATAGAGAGGAGATAAATAGGTAGATAAAAGATGTATAGATAAAAAGACAAAAAGCTAGATAGATAAATGGTTAGATAGACAGATATAGACAACTGATAGGATATAGATATCTAGACGGTTAAATGATAGATATATAGACAGGAGATAGAGGATAAGTATATTCACCCGGGCATTCAGCCAAGGGGTATTAGGACAAGTGCCCTGGGCAAAAGCCCAGTTTGTCACCCCCTAATGCTGACTTTGTACCAATAGAGCTATTGGTGACAGCAGGCGCTGTGCTGGATAAGAGCATCAGAGGAAGGTAAGTATAAGTTATTTCCTATTTACTGCATCAGTCCTCACACCATTACCCCTTTAAAATTTTACTGTAAAGGATGTCAGATTTTACCCGGAATCCCTAACCCCACACAAGGCACACAATATCAGGTGACCAGGGCATATAAACTGAACCGTAGTTTTGATATGGCATCACGAGTAATGGTTACAGTGTTACAAGAGGCAACAGGCATTATGGTTACAAATCTACAAGGCTAACATTAGGCAATACCATATATACTTGAGTATAAGCCTATACAAAAAATGTGCTGAAAACCCAAACTCGGCTCATACTCGAGCAAAAAAAATATAGGTTTTACCAGGTTTTTGGGGTAAAATTAGGGGCCTCGGCTTATACTTGGGTCGGCTTATACTCGAGTATATACGGTAGATGACAAGTTCTTGAAAGTCTCTTTATAAGGGCATGATTTATTCACAGAGGACTTTAGTTAAACAGGCAGAAGCTCACATACTTCTATGCCACAGTAACATTACCTGCCTAGGTGCTGTTAATATGCCAGCTGCCCACATAGCAGTAGGTTATTTCTTTACCCACTTGCAGTGTCTCTATATTCTCCCTGCACTCACTGAGCAGAAGGTTTGCAGGTGATGTCACAGTGCAGCCTGGTCTTAGTGCAGCACTCCCTATCACTATAAATGTGTTAGTGCATTCACCCACTGAAACCACATATCACATATATAACTAATATTCTCGTAGTCACACCTAGAATCTGTCTGTAATAACAGAAGCACACCTTCTTCTACCAATCTTGGAAATATGCAAATAAGTTTTCCTAGATGGGACAAGGAAAACCATGCTTCCTTTACTACCTTGTAAGGTAGCCCCCTTACCATCATCATCAAGCATGACTTTTAGGAAGCCTAATGACATGATATGAGATTAAGGTAAAACCAGTATATCTATTCCTGAAGGAACAGATGTAGACGGCACTGTTTCAATGTGGTCTTTTCTCTTCAGTACAGTGTAGGGAACTGGTTTAGCTGAGTTAGAGGCTTTTGAGTGGGGTCAGGGAGTACTACCAATCTTAGCGGTAAGTCAGTGCATCTTAGTTGCTGTTTGTATAATGCTTCCAGTTATTTAAGCCCTATCCAGTATCACCTTCCCATGCATGAAGTTCCCCACTACTTCCCCGGTCCTACACATAGGGGGGGCAGGTCAGGCTGCTCACCGGCAGCCAATCTATCTATGGTTGAAGGAAGGGGGGTAGTGGCCAAAGCCTTTCTTAAAGTCCAGTTATTCCCCTTACTGTTCAACCAGCCATAGGATAGGCAGATTTCAATCCATCAGTGTAAAGTATAGAGAAATGGAACCAGAACAGAAAGTGGTTCTGACACAGCTGCTCTGATCTGTGCCATATCTAGATAGAAGGGCACAATTATATCATTACATCCCATCAACCTGCACCAAACCAGATAAAGCCAGACATGTTCTGGTCCATAACAAAGCCAAAATATCCTCCAAAGGGCCCCAAATTAAAAATGGACTCTAGAAGTTCCCCAGAAAGAGCCTAATTTGGGTAATAGTGGGGACTATTTTCTAGTGGTTGAAGGAGGGTATTAATAATAATTCTTTATTTATATAGTGCCTACAGATTACGCAGCGCTGCATAAAGGAGGGTAAGCTCCCAAATCTACCTTATCTTGTGAGCCTATAGAACCCTATGGAGTTAAAATTTTCAAGTTTTAGGGGATATAGGCAGTAGATCCTAATACAGATGCATTGTTTGCCATGTGGCTAAGCCTGATAGCCAACTAGCTGCCAGAAAAGCATCCAAGAATTTTATTGGTAATGTTACTCTTCTGGTATTCTAAAATGATGAAAAAGAGTCTGTTGGTTAATTCACTGTACAGAGAAAGAATATGTTCATGCGTGTGTGACAAATATGTACAAATATTCCATTGCATTGGTATTTAGCTGGCTGACACCACAGGCTTCAGAAATATGATGGATCTGGACTGAATTATTCTGAAATTATTAGACGGCTGTCTCTAATATAAGGTCCATGGTTTAGATTCACATTTTGGCAGATATCACTTTATAGCTCTAAGCCGTGATTACTAGTAATTGTGCATTGTTAAGCTATTAAAGGAAACCTACCACATGAGATGGTAGGTGTAAGATGCAAATACCGAGCACCAGCTCAGGGTGAGCTGGTGCCGAAGCTTATTTTCGTTAGTGTCCTGAACCGCTGTATCGTGGTTTAAACACTTTTTGATCTTTATAGCTGACTTAAGGACACCGGACTTACAGGCGACCCCTAGTGTCAGGTTCCAGGGGTAGTGGACCCACTCGAGCACCACGGATGATGACGTAAGCGGACGCCTGGGACCAAAATCTAAGTGGCACCTGGGTTGGACTTGCTGCGGCATGGTACTACCAAGTCGTTCCGCAGGTGCGACTTTGTCTGCTGTGGCAGCCAAGGCAAGGTACAAAGGCATAGTCAGGGACCAGCAGGAGGTCAGGACGGGCAGCACGTGAACAGAGTTGGGAACGTAGCAATAGGTCAAGGCAGGCAGAATGGGATCAAAGTCAATAACGGAACCGGGGTCACAACAGGAAATCACTACAATAGCACATGGCATGGGAACTAAGCTTTCTCTAGGGAACAAGGCACGAAGATCCAGCAGGGTGTGCAGGGAGAGGCTGGATTATAAGGAACACTGTGAATGGCCAGCGCCAATTAACGGTGCGCTGGCCCTTTAAATCTTCTGAAGCCGACGCATGTGCACCCTAGGAGCTGGGGACATGCGCACGGGTGCCAACCCTTTACAGGAGCGAGAATGGGCGAGAAGGAGCTGTGGGTCCAGTGCTGGACTGGGTTTCCTTAGGCCCACCAGAGAAAATCAATTTGGGGCCCACTCTTCATTTTAACCCAGGAAATATACTCTAGCAGTGTCCAAATTGTGGTGTTTTCTGATGGACCTCACGGGTTGAGCCAGGGCCCACCGGAGGATCCTCTGGTACTCTTGTGGGCCAGTCTGACACTGTGTGGGGCCCTGGGTCACAAAGAGGGGCCACGGGTAGCACCTGTGACACCTAGTTAAAGACGAACCTCTCTGCACACTGTGACCTCTGGTGAAGCTCTTTAGTCCCAGACTGCAGTGATCAACTGTAAGGTGTCTGTAATGAAGTTTTATTGATAAACCTTGTTCCCATTACAGAAAATCCAGTTGTCACAGGGACAAAAAAATGTTTTGCCTGCAGCTACAATTATAAAATATATAGTTCTAACTTACAAATTCAACTTAAGAACAAATCTAAAGAACACATTCTAACTTACATACAAATTCAACTTAAGAACAAATCTAAAGAACACATTGAGGTAACATTTGCATTTACAAAACGCAAATGTGAATTCGATGCTAACACAACATGATAACATAGATTTAACATTCCATTTGTAATACATTTTGTAACGCACCGTGTTAACGTTGCATTAACATTTACTATTTGTAATTTTGAAAAGTTGAGATCTTGTGCTTGGTGTCCTGACTGCTGTGTCTTACTACCCCCTCCCATCTTTATCGAGCTTCTGTGTAATTGTACCCCTCAGAAACTCTTTATCTATCAAAAGGCCCTTGTCTAGCAAGATGGAATTCAGCAGAGACTTCCATTTTCTCCATATATTACAATCGTTTCTTATAGTCAATTATATTTAATGGAAATCTACCATCAAAATCCAGCAAGATAAACCAGGAACACTTACTCATAGATCCAGGCACCGAGACTGTGGTAATCTTCTTATGTGTTATCCATGGCCTCCTTCCTTCTAAAATTAACTTCCTCAGCACTTGTGCTGTAAGGAAGTGTAAGACAGTGTAACAGTCTGTAAAGCCAGATCACAGAGCGGCTAGGGTAGTCTCTCATGCTAGGGCTGACAGATTTGGTGTGGTGTCCGGACTTTTGAATATCAAATGTGAGATTTTACTGCATGCTTGTGAGTACATTTTAATTAAAATATGCTATTTCTTACTGTAGTTACCTGCACTATGTCCACCTAAATCCTTCTAGTGTCCTGGAACATTGATGACCGGAGTAATTATTGGCACAAAGGTACGAGGTGAAGGAGGAGAAACGCTGGTGTGAACATAGGCTTATTTTAATCCTCACTGAGTCATTTTGGAAACAGGAACATCTCTGAAATATGTATTAACGTTATCCTTGACAAAGGTGAAGGATTGTGGAAGAGGTTGAGCTTGGACTGATATTTCTATTGAATAATGTTTTTTATGGAGAAAAGTGGGACTTTTAGGCTAACATTTAGGTTACAAGCTCCTTCATTTCCAGACCCGCTGCATTCTCTGCCTTAATTTATGGAATATAGTGTATATCATTTGGTATGGACACTGTGGGGGGAATTTATCATACGTCGGCGACCTGCACCTACTTTCAAAACTAAGCCAGGACCAAACTTGCATAGTTTTGCGCACAAACGTTTGTTAACAAATACGCAGACACAGAGGCCACGCCGCTCTTCATCCCTTCCACGTCCACATTGCGTGGAGTGGCGAAGTCTCCATGATAATTGCAAATACTTTCAGTGAGCAAGAATTTGGGATTATTTCAGTGCTTCTATGTCAGAAACTGAGATAGAAGCCCTGATAGATGTCCCCTTGTGTTTCTCGTATTTCTCAGCTGATTTATACCAGAAGACTTGAGTGTATTACTACAATTGTGCTTATTAGGACAATATGTTTGTTTTTTTTTATAAATTTCTAATTTTATGTTGTTTTCCTTGTGTATTTTTGTTGATTTCCATTTGCAAATAAAAGTTTTCCATTTATAAAACAGAAACAGTACTTCTTAACTAAATGGAAAATTCCAACCACAATGCCAGTCACCCTTATTGTATGATGTACCTATCACAGTGCTCATTAAAAAGTATCTGGATCAATACTGCTATACTATGACCATTAAGAGCATATGCAATAAATACGTGAATGGCATAAATCAGTCAGTAAAATCAAAATAATTATGTACAGAAGAAATGGATGGGGGGGATTCTATGTTCTGATATGCAGGTTAAACATCGAAAAGAAATGGGAGAATTCCACAATAAGGTTTTGTTCACATCTGCATCAGAGACTACATTAGGAGCAGATTTGGTCAAAAATCTCAGAAGATTAGGATATTAAATTATCACTTTAACTATTTGCTGAAGATCTTTTACTGCACTTGGTATAATCCAAGGAATAATCCGAGACATATGATAAACATACTCTTTCCCACAGTTATTTCTGCTTCAGATTTCCACAGTGGAAAACAAACATTTCTAAAATGAATTAGAAATGGAGATGTATCAAGGCAGTTTTTATGCTGGTTTTGATACCCCTTGTGCAATGTATCGGATGCCTATGACAAGACTCATCCCTCGCTAAAGTTGATTCTTACATGGGACTGAAGTTCATTGTTGTGAGCGTTAACACCAGTTCATAAATTCTTGCCCTGCCTATTCCCTGCCCTCTCTGCCTCCCCCTTTATGAAAAGATGCCCCCCAATATCTCTACACTCTGGGGCATATCTCAATTCACTATTTTTAGTAGCAGGTAACAGAACTTCAAATGCAATTTTTTTTTAGACTTATTAGGTACACATTTTAAAAAAGGTGCAAATTTTTGAGCAACTAAAACAATTGCTTTTCCTATGCATGGTTGAGACTGGGTGCACATTTATATGCACCCTTTTAGGCACAAATCAATGTTAAATAAAGAGAAAACATCTGGAAGCAGGAGAAATACAAATTTTAAGGAAACCTGTCACCATGGACCTAAAGCATTTGCATTACAATATAATTGTGTGTTATAACTTACCTGGTATCCTGACAGTATCATCTGTTAAGTCTCAGAGGTTGGGCTTTGGTTTGGATGCATTTCAAAAAACAACAAGTGACTTCTGGGCTCTCAGCCTCCACCTTTGTGCTCCTTCACAGCTCCTCCCTCCTGCTCCTTCACAGAGGTCACAGCCTGGTGAGCTGATATCAGTGGGGAAGGGAGGACCTGTACAGGAGGACAAAGGTGGGGGCCAAGAGATGAAGAGTGAGCAGCACAGACAGGTCACATGTTTTTTTTTTAAATGCATCCAAACCAAAGCGCAACCCCTGGGACTACACAGATGATTCTGTCAGGGTGCAAGGTAAGTTATAATACACAATTATATTGTAATGCAAATGCTTAGATAGGGCAGAAAGGCAGATTTGCACTGCAGGTGTCATGGGCTTCTGCAACCTGTCTTTAGTGAAAATTAGGTCCCTGGTGACAGGAAATCCACCATTTGCTTTTATTCATTATTAGCCAAATATACATTGAGAATGCTGTAGCTACACCGTGAAAAGTTAAATTTAAGAAAAAGGCACGCCAAAAATTTGATACACGTGTCGCCTTGCATCATATTTCTGTTTGTTGCAAGGACTCTTGTCTTGTACAATATGTCCTGTCCGTGGGATCACACCAACATATGGGCTCATCTCCACGGGCTGTACATGATCGTGTGCTGCCGGCCGTAGGTTAGCCCCCAAATCTTTGTAAGTCCCTGAAACAGCAGAAAATATCAGATGTGACACAATGGGGCAGATTTATCAAGCAGTCTGAAAGTCAGAATATTTCCAGTTGCCCATGGCAACCAATCACAGCTCAGCTTTCATTTCACCAGTGCTCATGAATATTTTAAAGGGGAGCTGTGATTGGTTGCCATGGGCAATTGGAAATATTCTGACTTTCAGACACTTGATAAATCTGCCCCAATGTTGTTGTTGAAGTAAATGTGGACCAAGGTATCTTAAAAAAAATCACTCAGCTTTACGTAGAAATTAAAGATAAATTATTGATGGATGTAACTTTTTATGTCTAGAAATGATACTCTCCCAGCTGCATTTCATGTTTGTACTAGTACATTGATACGTTATATAGCATTTTCAATATCCACTTCTGCTTTACTAACTACTCACAACATCATTCCCAATGCCGCTCTCCTTACTCCGAGCCGCAATGAAGAAAATGAGATTTGAAGTCACTATAGGCAGTTTGCAAAGTGACTCCATTAATCTCCATATGTCAATATAAAGTTTGAAGTGCTTATCAGTAAAACAAGCGTCATTGCAGCGGCCGATGATAAATCCCCCAGCTGACTCTATTACGGGCTATACAGATAGTGCTTCCAAATGTAACTTCAATGACTATAAATGTATCTGCTGCTGCCGGCTTCAAAGAGAACGTGTATTATCAAATGGGAAGAGATGTCTCATTTAGAGACTTTGCATTACAGGGATCAGATGATGAGTATGTATCAGCTTGTATTATATAGATTATATGATGGGATGTATTATATGTAGGATGTGGCAGTGCTACAGGATTATAATTTTTTCTCACTAAATTACCTTGTAAGGATTATAACTGGATGGATCTCGCCTCTACCTGACCCTGGTATGTGAATGTGCTTTATTTTCGTTGGCATACTCTATTCATGCAGAGTAGATAGCATGCATACTAAGGGGCTGGAGATAGCATTGCTGCTATTCAATAGGCTCATCTGTTATATGTGCAGTACAAGGAATTGCATACAAATAACATTATACTTTGTAGTAAGGCAGATACATGTTTTGTTACGATGGGTTGAGCAGGAGTCTTATGGATCATGATTGCAGGGTCTTTGGTAGGTGCAGGGCCCTTCCAGCAGTTAAGAAGGCGCAACTGATTTGGCAAGCTCTGCACAGTGCTGCATAATCTGTGTGCGCTATATAAATAAAGGAATTATTATTTTTAATATTAATGATGTGAGAGAGATTCCTCCCTATGACTTGGTGTGCATGATGATGGTAACACGCCCACCAGCGTCTCCAAGTAGAAGCCCTGGCAGAAGAGGAAGCTGTGACATAAGTAATGAGGGTGGTGCTGGCATTGCATATTAGTGTGTGGTGGAGGGCCTGCTGGTACTCAGTATGAATTAATGAGCGGGGTTGTGGCTGCATATGAATTAGTGGGGAGTGCTGCATGTGAATTAGTGGGGAGTGCTGCATATGAGTTAGTGGGGAGTGCTGCATATGAGTTAGTGGGGAGTGCTGCATATGAGTTAGTGGGGAGTGCTGCATATGAATTAGTGGGGAGTGCTGCATATGAATTAGTGGGGAGTGCTGCATATGAGTTAATGGGGAGTGCTGCATATGAGTTAGTGGGGAGTGCTGCAGATGAGTTAGTGGGGAGTGCTGCAGATGAATTAGTAGAGGTTGCTTCATATGAATTAGTGGGGGGTGCAGCATATGAATTAAGGAGTGGGGTGCTGGTGAAGCATATGAATTAGTGGGGGTATCTGCATATGAAAAAGTGAGGGAGTGCTGCATATGAAAAAGTGAGGGAGTGCTGCATATGAATTAGTGGGGAGTGCTGCATATGAATTAGTGGGGCGTGCTGCAGATGAATTAGTGGGGAGTACTCTATATGAATAAGTGAGGGAGTGCTGTATATGAATTAGTGGAAGTTGCTGCATAAAAATTGGTAGGGGTACTGTATATGGATTTTTGGAGAGGTGCTGCATATGAATAAATAAGTGGGGTGCTGAAACGGCATATGAAATCATGAGGGGGGTGTTGCATATGAATTAGTGAGTGGAGTACTGCATATGAAATGGTGAGTGGGGTGCTAGTGCTGCAAATGAGGGGGTTGGCAAAGCATATGAATTAATTAACGGGCTGTTGCATATAAATTAGAGAGGGAAGGTTTTGGGACTTCATATGAATTAATGACCAGGATGTTGAAGCAGCATATGAAATAGTGAGTGGAGTGCTGCATATAAATGTAGTGGGGTGAGTGGGGTGCTGGTGCTACATACGTATTTGTGAAAAGGTGCTGGCTTTGCATAACAATAAAAGAGCAGTGGTTTGTACCACATATGAATTAATGAGCAGAGTGCTAGTACCACATATGAATTAGTGAGGGGGTGCTGGCACTGCATATGAATTAGTGAGGGGGCTCTGCATATGAGACTGTGATCCCTGATACTCATTGTGCTGCTCCACAACTTGTATCTTATAGTGTGTTTTGGATATATATGGTATATGTGTGCGGGATGCAAATGGTTTTGGAATATGGGGTCCTGACACAAATTTGGCATCGGGGCCCACTGGAGTCTTGTTATGCCATGTTATCAATGCCACTAAGAGGACATTGAAGCTATTATTGAGGTTTATGTTTTCAAAATCTTAGGATCATTTGTTTTTACTGAATTATTGAGGTTTATGTTTTCAAAATCTTAGGATCATTTGTTTTTACTGAAAAATATAATAGTATTCATCTTGTCAGTTTTATGTTTTATGTAGTGTGTGATGAGCAGAATGGTCTAGTACACAGTTTTATCCAGATGAAAATGGCCTTTTACTTTATTATATTTGTTTTTATTTTTATTTGTCATATTTTATTTGTTTTTGTACATTTTCAGATCAAGCAAATGGGTCTGTCCTGTTCAAGCGAATGGTTCAGTAGAAACTGTCAGTAGTGTACTACAATATAAGCAGTTAGGGCAGTAGCCCGGGTACCAAGCCTTCTAGGGAGCCCACGGCCACCCAAACCACCCACCGAATTTTCCTTCAAGTAAACCTACCTTGAGGAATTTACTTTTAGAAGTAGATCTGATGGTAGAGTCCTCCTCCCTGCCTCTGCCCTAATCTCTAATTTAATAATCCTGGAACCAAAACATTATTTTAGTAATATGTAAATTACCTGCAGAGGCTACTGGGGCCTGTACTTACCTGGTCGGGCACTGTCAGCTAAGACTAGTACACACCCCAGTAGGCTTTGCAGGTAATTTACAAATTACTAAAATAAAGTTTTTAACAAGTTAGGTTAGGTTCCAGGATTATTAAATTATAGATTAGGGCAAATTCAGTAGGGAATCTACAATCAGATCTACTTCTGATTGCTTCATGGTAGGTTTCCTTTCACCCATGAAGTCCTCAAACATCTGTTTCTGCTCTCGATACATATGTACTAAAGAACCATTTCAGGACCCTTGAACATCCTCCAAAAGTCCAAAGCACACATCCCCCATTCCCAAGAAGCTTGATTCTAGTACCATATGTATGAAGTGAATTCCGGACTTAATCCGCCCCGAGAACTGTCACTGTATAACGCATGCTGCAGGCTCTCCTGACTTATAATTGTATATGTGCCTGAATATACCTCATTAAATGAACCATTTGTGAAACCATCAAGACCCAAAATAAGCCTAAAATAAATGATTACTAATATCATACACATGGACAACTACTATAAAATGAAAAAAAAAAAAGTAAAACAAAATTTCCAGTTTTCCTGCAAGACAGCAACAAATTGTATACAGATGGCTAATAAATACAGAAGAAACGTGACAGTACACACATGTCCAGCAGGGGGCACCATCCTCATATATCTCCTTCACGATCCGCTTCCTACTGATTCTTTTGTTTCGCATGTTGAAAATTGAAACCCCCCTACTGATCCACCATTATGTGTATTCTTACGTACCAATTCTCTTTCTATAACTGAGCAGCAGATAACAGACAATGATAATCTATAGATGATTCTAATGTGAATATCCATAAAACAGGTGCAAAATTCCAGTATGCATGATGAAGATATGGAGGCAACAAATGGACGTGTATGATATGTGCAGTTTTGTAATGTATAACACGATTGCTACTACTGCATGATCTGCATTCATTCATCTCAATGTCGCCACTTGCATTTTAGTATAACCTGGTTTTCAGATGCAGCTGCACAGATTATTTTAAGGATACTGTATATCCTAAAATGTATTTTTTATATGTGCCATGTACTATCTACAACCAATGTGGCAGGAGCTGTGTGATATAAGGGAGCGAAGCTGCAGCCCTCCCCATCCCCATAGTTTACATGGAATTAAAGAACTGAGTCCAAGCAGTGTAATAAGAGTGAATAATGCATCAGTGCTCGGAGAGTTCTAATGCCAGGAAGACTGCGCTTAGTCCTGCTCTTTGATCATAACAAATGTGCTAAAGGCAAGAGCAAAATAAACCCAATATAGCAGCAGCATATGAAACTAAAGGTGCCAAACCAAAACTGTCTACGGCATATGTCTCTATATACATTGTGTCACAGATGCACCCACCTTGTCGCGATCCTTGTGGCACACCCGTGCACGTCTATGTGCCGTGGTCCCCGCTGCCGTTGTCCCGCTCCCCGGCCTGGACTCAACTCTCCACGCTCCTGGCTGTACTACTGCTAGGCCGCGAGCTTCGGGTCCTAGGGGGCGTACGCCAGCTCTCCTGGACTTAAAGGGCCTGCGTCCTCCTGATTGGAGCTTGTTAATCCGGCTTGCCCTTATAATTTGGCGCCTTCCTTCCTGCCTCACCGGATCTTCAGCATCATTTCCTGCTAAGTGAAAGCCCTCCTGTGTTCCCTGTGTTCCCTGTGTTTCCAGTGTACCTCTGTGTTCCTGCGTTTCCAGAGATCCTACCATTGCTACCATTCCTGTGACCTGCTTTGCCTTCCAGGGTTCCTGTCCTGCTGTGCCATCCAGGGTTCCTGTCCAGCAGAATCTTCAGTCCGTGCCAGCGTTACCAGTGTTGCTCTGTGTGCCAGCATAACCAGTGTCCCTTCGTGTTTCCTGCTGTCATCTTAGGTTTGGACTGTTTCCTGCATTTTCTGCCGTACTACCTTGGCTGCTACCGCGAAACGACCATCCCGCTTTGGACCAGGCTCTGGCGAATACCAGGTGCCACTCAGACTCCGGTCCTGGGTTGCGGCTAGCTCCATTACCTCCGGCGGTGGTCCAGGGGGTCCACAGACTCTTCCCTAAGAGACTCTCAGACAGTTCGCCCCCCACCGAACTGTGACACATTGCATTAGTTAACCCCTTTTGTGACCATAATATTTGGTTATCTAGAGATACCCCCAGGGGTGTACTTGGTCTTCAAAACAGTTTAGATGGGTGGTACATGGAAAAGTTGCATCTCATTGGCAGAGCTGCCAGCTGCATTAAAAAGCGTGGGTGCCGCCATGTTGGCTTAGATCGTTGCTCCCCGTTGGTTTGACAGCCTCGGGTCACCCAAAGACCCAAGGCTGTCTCGTTTCACACCATGTATTACAATGTGCGATTTGTGGCAAGGCAAAGATCTGGCCAAGGTTACAAAAGAATTTCTACAGCACTCAAGGTTTCTAAGAACACAGTGATCTCCATAATCCTAAAATAGTTTTGGATGACCATAACTCTTCCTTGATCTGGCCATCCAGCCAAACTAAGCAATGGTTGGAGAATATTCTTGGGAGAGAGGTAAAGAAGAACCCCATGATCACTGTGGCTGAGCTCTAGAGATGCAGTAGGGAGAAAGTTCCACAAAGAGAAAGTTATCGCTGCAGCCTCCACCAGTCGGGGCTTTATTGCAGAATGTTCTGACGGAGGTCTCTCCTCATATGAAAGCCACAAACAGTTGGACTCTCAGATTATGAGAAATAAGATTTTCTGCTCTGATGAAATGAAGGTTGAACTTTTTGGCGTTAAGTGGCGTAGAACACCAGATGTTGCTCATCACCTGCCAAATACAATCCCAACAGTGACACATGGTGGTGGCAGCATCATGCTATAGGGGGGTGCTTCAGATGCAGGGACAGGGCAACTGGTTAGAATTGAAGGGAAGATGAATGCAACCAAGTACATAGATATTCTGGATGACAACCCCTTCCCCTGCTCTGGACAAGAGAATGACCCTAAGGCAATAATGGCGAACCTTTTAGACAGTGAGTGCACAAACTACAACCAAAACCCACTTATTTATCCCAATAACAACATTTAAGAGCAATTTAAGCAGTAACTTCTTGCTCTCTTCTCTGTCATAGATTTAGTATCAGTATCCTAACAACACCAATACAGTAGAAAGAAAGGGTGACAAATTCAGGTTCCCCTGAATAGGAACAATTTTCAGATCTGCCCACCCCTTCCCATTCCTCCTGTAGTCTCAGGCAGCACTGTCGTTTTAAGATATCACTATTACAGATATCCATATTACTGGATATCTGGGGTTCAGTATTGGGTTGAGCAAGGGCCCACCGGAGGATCCTCTGCTATTTTGGTGGGCCAGTCCGACACTGGATGGCGCTATAGAAATAAAGATTATATATAGCTCCCTAATATATTTACCTCCTAATATATTTTTATAGAGCTACATAATTAAATGATATATAGCCCCCTATTATTTATTTATATACAGCCCCCACTCTTTAATTTATTTACAGGCCCCATGTACAGCCCCACAATTTAATTATATACAGTCACCAGATGCAGACCACTGAGTTTGATAACACATGCAGACTCCCCTGCCCATTTTAAGTATAAACAGGCCCCCATAAACTCACTTCCTAATCTATTTAATTATGTAAGGTTCCTCGTATCACCTTAAACCACCTCCTCAACCACCTTAAATTATTACATGATTGCCCACTGTATAAAGCATATGACCATTAATAAAATAAATCCTGGTGGTTACACAGGAGGGCAGGGTTTCAGATGTAAGTGGTTGCTGCACTGTATGACGATGCCCTTTTACTGTATACTCTACCCTTTAAAAAATACATATTGTAATAAGATAATCAGTGGTGTTCAGTGGGCCCCATAACTGCTAACAGGTTCTCTTTAAAGGGAACTTGTTAGTAGGCTAATTTCCACCATCACTTACCTCTCCCCAACCCCTTGCTGCTCCAGTGTAGATGCTGCCTATGTCCCCGCTGGGCTCCACTTCTTTGTTTCTCCAGATATAAAGGAAATACTGGTATAATACACAGAGATTTATTATGTGTGTTTTATTATTTTATCAAACGTGTTTATTTCTAATTGTCTATTGGTGAAGACTAAGTCGCAATCTCCATAGTGTTACAGTGTTTAGTCACACCCATACAATACTGGGGGCACTAGTCCCTTCCCTCACCCATTTTCAATCCACAACCTGTAAGGAATAGTGGAGTTAATATATCAGTGCTCGATTTATTCAGCCCCTTGACAGGGAAGAGGTGTGAGCTGGTTACTTTGCATCCCATCTATCGCTGGGTCACTGTCTTTTCTCTATGCATAATTTATTTTCAGTCTGCATCGTAAAACAGTGAACATGACAGAATACTGTACGTTAAAAACAAACTGGAGATGTGAAAATAATTGGGTGCCAGGTGATGAATTCCGGTATAATTACGTAATAAATCAGCTTAAAATGTATTGGAAAAGTAATAAAGCAATGAATAGCTGTTCCCAAAGAAAAATACTGTAGAGTAAAAGAGTGGAAGGAATCAATAGGATTGTATCCAGGACCACAACGCCGACACTTTTACGCTAATTCATCCTATTTGTGAATGCACTTCCAAAACATTTTTGACCATTTTTTTAATGGAAATATTTTTGTGTTTTCTTAGTGTTGTAATATGTTCTGGATTATGTTTATTTAAAGTAACGATAAAGGGATTTTTATCAACCAGGGCAGCATGGTGGCTTAGTGGTTAACATTACAGCCCTGCACTGCTGGGGACCTGGGTTCAAGTCCCAGAATCAACATCTGCAAAGAGTTTGAATGTTCTCTCTGTGTTTGCGTGGGATTTCCTCCGGATCCTCTGGTTTCATCCCACACTCCAAAACCTACTGGTAGGTTGATTAGATTGTGAGCCCCATTGGGGAAAGGTTGGCAAGCTCTGTGCAGCAGTGCATAATTTGTGTGCGCTATATAAAGAAAGGAATTATTATTATCACCAAATTTCTTTTTGGTGGATTCACCGCTGAGTTTTGTCCCATTTTTGCTGTTGATTCTACAGATTCTCTCACATTTAGAGATAGATTATGGTACAGAAGAGGGAACACACAGGATGGTCACACAGGACCTGGTAAGGCGAGTGGGTACAGAAAATAAAAGTTTAGGAAAGTAATAATGAATGAAAAGACATATCTCTATAGCTGTGAAACTTAATAAATACAATTACAACTGAGGCCACAGGATTCAGAGGTCAGTTGTGCAGTAAAGTAAACAATGAGCCAAAACCTAATAAAATAATAAATAAAAATTGCACCCAACTGACCCTTATTGTGTGGAATTCAATGCAATATGGGACAGTTGGATTTATATGGATAAACAGCCATTGGGGAAGGGAAGTAAGGACTCATGGAGAAGCGTTGAGTCGGTAAACGCTTAGAATTTTGCCACACTTTTTTGGCGCAGTAAAGGGTCTAAGTGAAGAGAGCATGCTCCGCTGTGCACTGAAACTCATCCGGGGTTCACCAGTAGAAGGCACACTTTGTGGTCATCTGGGACTTAACGGAATTGCATCCAAAATCCTCTAACACTAGGAGTGTTAGAAAGTGAGTGAAGAAAGGAGACTGAGGTCTCAGCACATTTTTAAAATGTGGATGAAACCTGCTAACACTAGCCATAGTCATGTAGGTCCATGATGCATATATGTCATTAGTTTGGGAACCTCATTCTCCCACTGAGCCCTTGCCTGAACAGATGATCTACAAACAGCACTGTGTAGGGCACTTTATACGATTTTCAGATGTTTCTGTTTCCTAGTGGTCTCTCATTTTAAAGAACATCCCAGTTTTATCTTCATGAAAATGACCTTCTCAGTTCTTTCTACACCTTCTTTCTCTAATGGATTCCAATCATTGTGCAATGGGGTGGCGCTGAAGAAAACAGATGCACTAGAAAAAAATGCATATGTTTCTAAAGTGTGATTAGATCATTATAAGACTCCTGTCCAAATTACTATATATGAAAGTTTATAAATGATTAATATATATTATAATTATTCCTTCTCAATAATTTATGAATTTTTTTTAACAAGCATCAGTTATTCATGTCTTATTGAGTTCTTCTGTTCTGGGTATTATTAACACAATAATTAAACTAAGGATAATGTACTATGGGTCCGTGCTGCACAGATCTATAACATAGAACCCCTAGAGCAGTGATGGCTAACCTATGGCACTGGTGCCAGAGGTGGCACTCAGAGCCCTTTCTGTGGGCACTCAGGCCATCACCAGAGATGACTCCAGGTATCTTCCTGCAGTCCCAGACAGCCCAGGACTTGCTGTGCACAGAGATATTTTAAAGTGAAAGCTGTAACTGGGACTATTTTCTGCTTTATTGGTGTCCTCAGGTGCTGGTATCAATGAAAACTGTGACTGAGCAGAGAGTATAAACCACAAATTAAATCTCTGTGTTGGCACTTTGCGATAAATAAGCGTATCTTGGTTGTAGTTTGGGCACTCGGTCTCTAAAAGGTTTGCCATCACTGCCCTAGAGAATTATAGGACTATAATATGCCTCCATATAACTTATCATATGTTCATGTTCACTACATGAGAAAGTATGAAAGTTTTCTCCCCTAAAATTATTTTGTGTTTACTTTTTAAAATGTGCAGTCTTATGAGTCTGATAACATGCAGCAGCAGAATCTGGACTGATTGTTGATTACTTTATTATAAATACCATTAAAATATTATAAAAAAATTCATAAAACAGGATTTGGACTTAATAATCTTCGTTTCAAGGGTAGCAGTATAGAGTAGTGAACCGCAATCTGTTTTCGGGCACAAAGAACAGGAGTTTTGAGGTATACTCTATTTTTGTTCTTTCTTTTACACGTCTAAGTAATTATCATATTCAGTATATCTCCACATCAACACCCCCAGACGAAGGCTAGCGCCGAAACGCGCGTCGGGGAATTCACCCATGGCAGACGGGAGGCATAATACGAATATGGGTATGTTAATATCGCATTATTTGCACATGCACTGAGCACTTTATGTGTTAAAAAGGATGTATTGGCATCCTGGACAATACCGCCAGCATTTGGTGCACTTTTTTTGCTATATTTTTGTTATATTTTTTGCTATATATTCTTTGCATTAATTGTATGATCACCCTCAAACTCATGCGATATGACCCTTGATTATTGACTATTTTTACTCTCCCTGTGGCTCATGCTTTTAATGTTCCTGTGTGATATCCTCACTAACCGTTTGTGTTCCCCCCTCTGTGGAATTTGTGTTTTATTAATGAAATTTATTATGTAATAAAGATTTCATATATTTTTGGCAAAAATTGGCTTTGTGCTTGCAGGTGTATATATCTCCACATTCCAGACTTGGCCTTCAGCTTGAATCCCTACTAAACCTCCATAAGAGAGCACACATGTAAACTAATTCAAAGAAAGTATCACATCTTTGTATTACATCAAAACGTACAATTAAAAAAAATTTCATTAACCATTTTGTAGGTTAAGGCTCAGTCCCATTTTTTGGATTCTGACTTGCGTCACTTTATATGGTTATAACTTTTAAACAATGTTTCTTATCAAAGCGATTCTGAGATTGTTTTTTCCCCACATGTTCCACTTCATGTTAGTGGTAAATTTTGGCTGATAAGTTTTGTGTTTATTTACAAAAAAAAAAAAAGAAAAAATGATGAGTTTTTTGAAAAATTTGCCATTTTCGAAATTTGAAATCATTGCGTTTTCAGGCAGATAGATTTGCCACCTAAATAAGTTGCTGAATAACATTTCCCATTTGTCTACTTTACATTTTCATAATTTTTGAAATGTCTGGATAATTTATTTTGATGTCGCACAGCTTACAAATCGAATATCGCTTTTCCAGATTTCCAGAATTTACTCTTTTGGGGATTAATACCGTTTTGAATGAAATTTTACATATTTAGCATCACAACCCCCTATATAACCAACCCATTTTCAAATCTGCAGCCCTCAAACTATCAGAAACAGCTTTTAGGAAGATTGTTAACCCCTTCAGATCTTCATAGTAATTGAATCACAATGGAGGTGACATTTAGAATGGTCAAAATTTGTCGGTTATATGCTCATTTAGCCCTAAAATTGA
Organism: Engystomops pustulosus; assembly: GCF_040894005.1. NCBI lineage: Eukaryota > Metazoa > Chordata > Amphibia > Anura > Leptodactylidae > Engystomops > Engystomops pustulosus. Next base: position 247,507,212 of record NC_092411.1, read on the forward strand.
CACATTTCTAAAAAGATAAAAAGAGAAAACCTACCATAAAATTTGTTCTGCAATTTCTCCCCCGAGTACAGAGACCCCCCCCCCCCCCCCACAAGTGGCCGTTACTTGTTTCATGGGTGCACAGCGAGGCGCAGAAGGGAAGGAGCGCCCTGCAGCTGCCAGGATTTTAGTTTCCTCATTGGCCCCTTTTGCAGGCTATAAAATTTTAGCTTTTTCATTATTGGGGTCATGTGATGGCATTTTTTTGCGGGATGAGATGCTTTTTCCAGTGTTACCATTTTGGGGTTGGTATCACCTATTGTTGGAAATTTAGGAACTTTTTTTGCGTGCTGATTGCGGCATTTAACGGGTTAGACACCCACGATCGGGGCTCACTTCGACCGTGGGTGTTACACTGGGGTGCCGGCTATATGTTACAGCTGGCACCCCGTGTTTCCTGATGCCGGTTCGGCTTAGATCTTGAGCTGAACCGGCATCAGCTCTGCGTCTGATATATCGGACGCTGAACGCTAAGTCACTATTGGACGGTGAGCGGGAAGGGGTTAAAAAGGACATATAAAAACAAATAACAAAGAACACGGACAATGTGAATTACTAGGAGGGCATTATATACATATAAATAAAGGCGCTGGTGACAATCCTTTAATACCTCAGGCCATAAACCAGATGAAAGACCAGGTAATAAGACACAGTATCAAGCTGTAAATGCTAATGACTCCAAACATAAGTCTCTGGACCATCGAATTATGACTACCTCAATGCAACAAGCAAATACCCACCAGACGCCATGATACCCTGCTAGAATCACACAGTCCGACACCCCAATGCGCGTTTCGCACCCTGCTTCGAAGCATGAAGCTGACTTTTCTTGCCACTATTACTCCCTTAGGTTGCCCTAGCATGGACATCATTTGACTTAAGTGTCTGTACAGTAGATAAAAGGGAAGATGTAAAATGACAAATAATATAAAGCATGTACCCCAATTTTCCCAATAGGTAAGGTTCAAGATTTGGTTTTTGTGTGTAATAAATACTTTACCTAACTACTTTAAAGATTGACCTAGAAACCTAGTGACAGGTTCCTGTAGTTTCTGAGCCCCACAAAACAAACATGTAATAAACTCTCTTGCACCTTTGAGAATAAAATAAAGTTTAAAAATCTACCTGGCTTATTGCCCCAGATGCCGTCATGAAGCGGTTCATGGAGTAGGTTCTGGTGCTCTATTTTTCTACTGATCTTGGTTCTGATGCTGTATTTTTTCTTCTATGCAGTTAACACAACAATTTTATGAATTTATGGGTTCGTAAAGGGGCCTTATTTGACTCTATATGAGTTAATATGTTAATTAAACAAATTTACAATCTTTCATCCTGGTGGTAGTTTTCCTTTAAAAGGCCAATGAAATCAATGACCTTTTTTTTATTATCATTTTAGTGATTGAAAATAATAATGGAGGTCCAAACACAGCTGTGAACTGGGCCATAGGTGATTTGTGTCACAGAACTTGCTGCATCTGACCTGATGAAAATCTGCTAAACCAGAGACATTGCAAGAAATGTAGGTTACATTAGAGGATCAATATCAGTTGAAAAGTGGGATGAATACTTCTGTACTCGTAAATATCGATGACACCCATACCTGGGACAAAGTTAGTGTTCAGATCCTACGGTATGCACAATTTTGGGAATAATTAGATTTTTGTGACTCTTACCTGCTGACATCTGACATTTAGGCCAATTATATGGAACTAGGGTGAACCAGCTAAACTATCAGATGTAAAAACATTACAAAGACCTCCTCCCTCTGGATGTTTCTAGTCCAGAGGCTTCATGCTGACAAGCACTTCCTGGGAAGCTTCTGCTGGAAAAGAAACTGCATTTGACTCTTCAATGCTTGTAAGCTCTATAAAGCTAAGCCATACACATCTCTTCTTACAACAGGAGACAGACTTCTCAAAAGAAGGCTTGTAATTTGGAATAAATAGAGGACATGTGCAGAATATTGAGGCAAAGGCAAACTGAATAGGAAATACTTCTGCATCCCCTGACACTCCAGCTGCATTGCTGAACTGAGTGAGAAACACCAGAATGGGTGAGTAACACATATCGCCCTTACTATATAGTCTTATCAATGCAACTATATCCCAGGAATAGCATGTTTTTGCCTTGTTTGTGAAGCTATAGTGCCAGTTTATTGCCAGAAAATGTATTGGATACATATATGTTACTTGAGCAGTGGGATACAGTCCTTATCCATGTAGATTTATGTATCAGTAAAGAAATATTCTACTATATTCACTGATTGTCCTTTATAGGCATCAGCAGAAAAGTAGCCGGCAGTAATACGATTAGATCTGACCAGGTTTAGAGCAAATGGAGAGTTTGGAAAGCTTCTGTCTGATCCAAGTAAAATGTTGCAGTATAGATGTAACAAAGTTTGACATGACCAGGGAGGGAGATACATTTAGACTAAGGTATGACGGGGTCCAGAGTCACCCTATTGCCACTTTCTGCTGTGGATTAGGTGGTATGAAAAAGAGAAGTTCAACTTTTTTCCAGGAGTGGATCTCATGTGTTAAGTGTTTAGTTAATCCTATCTATATTTCGAAATACAGATAATCACTTAGACATTCTCTTAGGTATAAGGGTGCATCCACACGTTTAGTTTTTCAGATGCAGTTTTTGAAGCCAAAATCAGGTGTGGACCATAATGGGTGAGGACTATCATTAAGAAGTGCTACTCCTCCTCTATTTTCACTCAACTCCTGGTTTTGGCATTAAAAACTGCATCTGAAAAACTGAATGCGTGGACGCATCCTAAGATGCAAGTATCATAAATAGGAGGTCTCAGATGTGAGGGTGTTGTAGTGAATTTGTAGGTCTTTTTTCTTCTATTTTACTGCTATACAATATGTGGATTATAACCAGTGCACATTACATACTTTGAGCAATATTAATCTTTTTTTATGAAGAATAAATGGTTGTCTATAAGCATCATTCAGTTTTTAAAAAGATAATTAAGATTCTAGAAAAAATGCAAAGCAGATATGAAACATGTCATCCAATTTTATTATTTTTTAGTTTCTTGAAGACAAAGAGTTAGTACTGGGCTTGGAAGCTTTTAATTTTCTCTCTTAGCATTATGGTCTTCAGAGGTGTAACTACAGCAGCTGTTATGGGGCCCATAGTTTCCGGGGGGCCCGGCATTCAAACTGACATACTGAAGAATAGAAGATGTACACCATTTTATACATATGCGTGCACATCTTCCACAGTACACAGCATGAAGCGGCCACTCAGATGTCAGGGCAGGGAACATCTCTGATTTCTGCTGTGTACTTTCCCCATGTGGTCAGCAGCTACTGGGACAGATATGTGAAAGTTTTGAGTATATAAATGTGTGAGTATACAAATATGTATATTTTTGAGGGGGTAGGAAGGCCTTCTCTCTCCTAGTGACACCCCTGGTTTTCTTCTAAATATGGATAGTGACTTTAGGAATTTTGCAGAGGCTAGTTGAGGCTGTGGCCTCAGGACAACAGGGTGCATTAAATAAATGGGCAGCATAAGCATAATAATTAAAGTCTGCTGCATTTTTTAGCTTCTGTAACTTGTGCTGTTGCCTAAAATGTCTGTGCCTTCTTAAAAGTACCCAGCAGCCCCCTGTTCCTCCTCACAACAGGAAGCTGTCCTGCAGTGAGAACATAGGTAGAGCTTCATTCTGTAGTATGTGCAATGTGACTCAGCTTAGTCGGTTTGGAGATTGAGTTGGCAGAAGTTAGTGCCTGCAATGCCAGGCCATTAGTATGAGGGGAACGTTCTCCTGTACAGTTTCATCTCAGAGACCTTAGTGTCTAGCTGCCTCTCTGACCATATTGTCTTAGACTTTCCCTCTCCCTCCACTTGCTCACTGCTGCTGCCTGCTCAGGACCTGCTAAACTTCTAAAATGTATGGAGGATGGTGCACAGACATAAGGCATAGTAGACAAAACATAACATAACAAAAACTAAGGCAAAGGAAGTGTCAGTAGATATAAATGTGGGAATTTTTCAATTTTGGTACAGGGTCCCATTTTTTTGAAATATAAATCATGATGTCATTTACACTGGGATGTTAGATTGTGGTGCAAGCGGTTAATCAATTGGCCCAGGACCAAAAAAGATTTAGAACTGTCTCCCTATTCCACAAATAGAACTCCATAGACCAGCTTTTAGTTGTTCTAATTGTGCGGTAAATTAGAAGGAAAGGTGTCAGGATCTTAAAGCTGCGCCCAAAAGCGATTGTTGGAAAAGGACAAATATTGAGACGCCGACACTTCATAAATAAAGCTCAGCAAGGTGGGAAAAAAAGTCAGTGTAAAGTCAACAATAAATGCCCCCATTGTGACTATCTACAGATTCCATTAAATTTATTGGATGTTTGGAAGCACCATGTAAGGAAAATTTGGAAGGGGAAAGGGAAGCCAATCCACTCTGAATTCAAGTTTTCGGATGAATCTGCAAACAGAAGTATTTCTTTTCATTTGTAGCAAAATGACCATTACAGTTTGTTGAGTTTTGGATGGTGTGAGTCTTTTCTCTGCACTTTTTCCTTTCCTTTGTACATCCTGCTTGGTTTATGAAATGTTTATTAACTCATATCTAAGCTCTTGGCTCCTCACGGATTCTAATCGCCGTTCCTTTTAGTGAGAAATACTCAGCGCTGTCTTGCTAAGGGCCTTTTTAACTTCTTGGCAAGGGCACGCCGTACATTTGTGTAATTATTTTACTTCAGTCCAGTTCACAGCAGTTGATTTCTTTCAACATTGTATTCCAGATTCTGATTGAAGTACTTTGTCTATATAGTTCCAGGGACAATGTATCATGGTTATTGCCAAAATCAAATTGTTTTTCTGCTGCAAAGTACGGCATTTATTTGATAATGATAGAAAATATTTTGTGGTCAGATAACAATACGTCTGGGACTGCGACGTCTGAGATGTTTCATTATTGAGGACTTTCCCATGGGACAGATAATAAATGTGTAATGATTCTGGGCTCTAATACTGGACCTTTATAAATTCAGTGATCTTCATTCAGCACCACAGTCTGTAAATGGAGCGCAGCACCTTTCAAGGGAGAATATGGGAACTACGGCCCAATTCTATTATGATCAAGCCTGTGCAGGGGTGACACATGGTTTTTTTTGTGTTTTTACTTTCATTGGAAGATCCAGGAAAATGAGAGAGACAATGGGGTAGAGATTAATAACTACATTGTCTGTTTTTGTACTAATTTTTTAGACTTTTGTCTTAACTTGACTGCAACAGAAAAAAGACTCAAAAGTAGTACAAGAATCCAGAAAACATAATGATAAAAACCCCAATTACTTAAATAACAATTATTCCTAACCCTTACTGTCACTGCACAGACCAATCCAAATCCAATGCTAACTTTTATTATGCCTTTCTCCTTCATATGATTCATACTGCCACCCCCTTAGCTACATGTACAGGACTCATTGTACGTATGGTTGCTTACAAGTCCCTCAAGCTCAACCAAGGGATGAAAAACAACTTAACCAAAGGAAATAAGTTTAAAAAACAAAAACGTGATGCGATTACAGAGGTTTGTTTCCTGTATAATGGCATTAAAGCCTTCCTTTAAAATGAACCTGCCACCATGTTTTACCCCACTAAACTACCAGCTCCTTTAAATAGAGTATGAAATGTCCTTTCTAGAAGTCCCTCTTTTATGTGAAATCTCACCCATTTATCTATAAAAAAATATCCACCAAACACAGACAAATATAACTCTCCTCATTTTCACTTGAGAAAAGTCAAGTTTAATGGTTGCAGGGGAAGAGTTACTTCAGACGGCCCAATCTTCTGTTCTGTAGCATCTAGAAACAAGCGTTTTTGTGTCACATTAAAGATAAGAATATAATCTTTTAGATCACTTTTTTATGGCTTCGTTAGCTACAGAAACAAAGATACATGCAGATAAAAACAAACTTGGAAATTTAAGCTGTAGATAGAGATCTATTTTTTAAGTGTATGTCCAGTTCTTTAACTCAAAGAAACATTTAATATATTTAAATGTATATCATTTAATCTGATATGTAGGTGCTGTTTCTAGGTGCTATAGAACAGGAGATAGGGACCTATAAAGTTACACTCCACATGCAGCCTCTAAACTTGACTCATCTCATGTGAAAATGAGATGAAAGGGGTCATATTTGCCTAATTTTGAAGGAGATTTTTTTTTATAGGTAAATGGGTGAGATTTTACATAAAAGAGGGTATTCTGGAAAGGACTTTTCATCCCCTTCCTGAGTGGCCTAGTAGTTTAGTGGGGGAATTTTTTTTTTAATTTAGAAAGCTCCTTAGGCAGTCTATTCCACAGATTTATGTCTCTTGTGGTAAAGAAGCCATGTTGTCTCTGAAGATTGTGTTTTCTCTCTTGTCGTTTGAAGGGATTTTCCATGGAACAACTTTTCACCACATTTTTGTAGTGGACATACATATATTTAATAGTGTCATAGGATTTGGTCAGTGAAAAACTGACATTTTGCATCAGAGTTCAATCCGTTTTCAATCAGAGTTTCTTCAGTGTCTCAGTTTTTCCTGCACGTTTTTTGGGCAAATTCAATGCATTTTCACTCCTGAGGCAGCTTTGCTGGCTGTGATGGACAGGACGTCACACGTTGGAAGGGGTTAATAAATATGATAAATATTAGAGGGCTGAACCTTGGGACACATCACTTATATTATTTTGAAATATTATTAAATGATCTTATATTCAAGTAACGTCCTGGTGTACACATTTAATAGATCCACAGATTTGCAGATATTACACACGTGTGATGGGTTAGACATAGACCAGCACATCTTACTGCCCAAATTGGTTAAATATGTATCGCGCCTAGTGACTGGATATGCTTGTTTTAAATATTAAGAATTACAAGGCAAAATGGATTGTATCTCTCACTAGTCGTCTGGGGAGCCTCAGCTCTCCGGTCACATCTCTGTTACTTGAATGTGTACTGTATAGCCTTGTTACTGCTAAGACTATAAAGGCTTGGAATCAGCATTGTTATGTGAAAAACCTTCAAAGCCTTAAGGAGAATCTATAGACTGGAAAGATAACGAAGGGACCTTGTATGTTTTCTGTTTAGTACACGGACAATAGACTAACAGTATAGTCAAATCAAGTGCCAGGTTCTAAATGGTATATGAAAAATTAAGAGAGGTAAAACACCTTGCTTTATAGATTTTCAGTAATAATTTTCTATATAGGGTATATCACAAAAGTGAGTGCACCCCTCACATGTATGGAAATATTTTATAATATCTTCTTATGGATGAACACTGAAGATATGACATAATATAAGGTAGCCAGTGTACAGGTTGTATGACCTGTGATCTGAGTGTGATCTCAAAATAACTCAAAATAACTGGAGTGAAAATGGCCAAATTGTGCCAATGGTCAACTGTCAATTTTTTGTGTGCCCACCATTATTTTCCAGCTAACCTAACACTCTTGGGCATGAAGTCTACTAGAGATCCATAGGTTGCTACTGGAATCCTCTTCCACTCCTCCATGACAACATCACAGATCAATGGACCTTCTGTTGAATATGTGCCAACAATTCTCAATAGGGTATAGGTTTGGAGACATGCTCATCCAGCAAGCCACAGTTTCTTCAGCAAGGAGGGGATCATGCTCTGCTTGAGTATTTCACAAAGAATGTTGACTTTTGCGGTTCCTTCAAAGAACTATAGCGCCATGGAGCCACCAACCATGACACACCTAACACGATGATGGACCGTGGACAATACATTTATCTTTGTAGTCCTTCACCTTGTTGCAATCACACACGTTTGACACCATCAGAACCAAATAAGTTTATCTTGTTCTCATCAGACCACAGAACTTGGTTCCAGTAATCCATGTCCTCCGTCTTGTATAACTTGTTTCAGGGTGTTGGAAATCTTACAGCCTGGACCAGTGATGGCGAACCTTTTAGATGCACAGTGCCCGAACTACAACCAAAACTCACTTTTATGTCGCAAAGTGCCAACATGACAATTTGAGCAGTAACTTATTGATCTCTGCTGTATCACAAGTTTCAATCGTATTGGATGGTAGCTTCCCTCAAGGGTCTCCTAAAGAGGAAGAATTGGGGGACCCAAAGCAGGAGCTCCAACGGTCCCCATCTCTGTCCACACCTTCTCACTGGCAGCCAAGTAGGTATCACTTTAAAATAGCACTGAGCGTTGCCTGATCTGGGCTGTCTTGGACTGCAGGAGGAAGCCTTGAGTCCTATCTGGTAATTCTGTGCTGGGTGCGCACAGAAGGGGCTCAGAGTGCCGCCTCCAGCACCCGTGCCATAGGTTCGCCACCACTGGCCTAGACCATCTTAATGTAGATATCCTCACAGAGCACTTTGCTGTGAGGTGCCATGTTGAACTTTCAGTGACCAGGAAATAAATGTACATATCCAAAAATGCAAGGGGTGTGCTTACTGTTGTAAGATTCTGTAAGGAGAAACAAATCATTAACACAATCTACAAAACATATGGTAATTGTTATATGTATACCACTTGGCCATTATCTACTTCTATACATGGTTATTGGAAGGGTTTCACCGCGCTCCTAGGATGTAGAGGGGAGTGCAAGAGATATTAGAGTTGTGTAAAGAGTATTGTTTCTAGCTGCTGTGTCCTCTGGTTTGCAGGAACAGGTCCTGATGTATAAAGATTTGTAAAGTGGGTGGCCAGTGGATAGTCGCGCTGCTCTTTTTGTCAGGATTCAGTGTATCGATAAAACATTATATGCATAGTAACAATTGTTCACTAAATGAAAGACATTTATTTTGCATAAAAACAGTATGGATATGTCAACCTGCGGTGATGGTTGCTTGGTCCGGTTAGATCAGCAGCAGCGGGTTTACCGCTGCTGCTGATCTAACCGGACCAAGCAACCATCACCGCAGGTTGACATATCCATCTGATACATGACAACTGGCCCACATTTCAGCTCAGCGCATTAAAGTGTCCATAAAACAGTACTCATTTCCAGAAAAAGAGTTGTACATTCGATTTCTGACACACAAAGAGAACCTTGTGGACCTGAAGAAGGGGTTAATCCACCCGAAACGCGTCGTCCAATTTTATACTGATGAATTCTTAAACTATACTGTTTTTATGCAAAATAAATGTCTTTAATTTAGTGAACAATTGTTACTATGCATATAATGTTTTATCGATACACTGAATCCTGACAAAAAGAGCAGCGCGACTATCCACTGGCCACCCACTTTACAAATCTCTACTTCTATACAGTTATACTCCTATATTGTGATATTGCATCTAGGTTTACCAGGAGTGACACAGATCTGGCATCAAACACACAAACAGTGGCTAAAGGCAGCGTACACAGGAACAAAGGACTGGAATGGATAATCTGGGAACACACTGTGAAGTAACTCTTAGGCACCAGGGAGGGAATTGGCTTCATATAAAAAGCAGATCTTGATTTTGATTAACACATTAAAAACAACGTCATAGCACAGCATCGGGGAAGTGATAAACCTACCACTTTGCTGTAAAAGCAGGTGTGAATGATCAATGGATCTAGAAGCATTTAGTAGGGAAACAAATGTAGACTTGAATAAGCCACCAGGATCATATGGTCTCCTGTGGAGAAGAAGTAAGTACCAGCTCAACAATACCATTCATGACATGTAGTCCAAAATCTGAGCAAATGCTACTTCAAGTTGCTGCTCTGCAGGAAACGGAGAATAACTAAGTAGGGAACTGGCTGTGTGAATAGTGACTGAGCATCGGGGTCCATGAGTACTCCACTTATAGGCACATTAGTAGATGCCTCTATAGACCAGTGTTTAACAGAACGTTAATGGAAAATATTGTCTATTTTTATAGTCTTTACAACGAATATGATGTTTTTTGGTCAGTATTGATTCGACTTAGTATTGACAAAAATAAATAATTAATCCACATCCTTGTCCTCATTGCCGCTTCAACAGCCGAGTTGAACTTTGTCTAATGAGTATATGACGCTCTTTACCTTTTAGAAGAAAATTCGAAAGAGCTCAGTTCCTACAGTTTCTCCCCTCTATTAACTCCTGCTAAACTACCTGCACTAGACATGAACCTTAATGGCAGACAGATCTTCTCGTCCTTCCTTCATCACCGCAGTCCCATCTTTAATGACTGAAAAGCATCCCTTTAGGCCAGACGAAGAATGGAGTTATCCGAGGTCCCTGAGAGATCAATGGCTTCTCTGCCACATTATTGGAAGCCTGCAGTATAAGTGGCATGTGAAGGTTGTGAGAGGTAGTTAGGGCACTTATAGAGAGGCTTATGTTCTGCTTAAACCATCATTTTTAACTTTTATTTGCATTGGTGAAAGCTATATTTTTGGAACAGGGGTTTGGAACACCCCATCGGGCAGATTTTGGCACTAAATATGTTAAACTACTGGACATACTGGAATAAATACAGCATAGATGTAATTCTCCAAAATGATACCCTGGCCTAATGGAGAAACAGGAGATTCCAAAGCTCTATGCAGTCACAGTCCATTTTCCTATCAGTCCATTTTGGAGGAAGTTGCACAGACTAAAAGTTTAGAAGTCCCTAAACTTCCTTTAAGCTGCTTGAATATTGTGCCACAAATCGCACCTTTAAAACGAGATGGAAAATAGAAACAACAGAAAACTGTTGGATTCCCAAGCAGCGCCACAAAAAAAAAAAAAAAATTAAAGTCGAGAGGGGGTCAGGCCGGGCTCCCATACCTGTTTTACCATTACTTAACATAATTACACTTAAAATAGATTCATTCATCTTTAGTCTCATCATTGTGTGGCAGGCGACACAACGATGAGACGACCGCGCATGCGCTCTCTGGCTGGAGAAGGGAGGACAGAGGCGGGCATAAGGGATGCTGAAGGGAGGTGTGCATAATTACCAGCCAATGGAGTGAGAAGGGGCTCCTGTGACTTAAACAACAGCCCCAGAAGCGCATTTGCATAATTATTTATTTATTTAAATAAGCCATTACCTGATAAATGAAGAACTGATGCTTTTTCAGTGGGCACACACCAGCAAGTTAGTGTGATTAGGTAAAGGGTGCACAACTCGCAGCCCATGGGTAATGCAGCCCGCAATTCACAGCAAAAATGAGATAAAACGCGTGCAGTAGGACCTGTGCAGAACCTTGCTGTAAAAACAGCAGGGAAGCTTAAGGACCTCTGAAGATGTCATCATCACATGAACCTCTGGCTTCTCCTCTATGCAACAACATGGGGAACAGGGCTGCTGACAGTAAGAACTGGAAAACTAGATCTGGAGGCTGGGAGAGGGAAACTAGACCTAGGGGCAGAGGGGGGGGGGGCAAGACCTGAGGGCAGGGAGGGGTGGAACTAGACCTGGGGGCAGGGGGAAGGCAAGACCTGGGAGCATGGGTGGGTTTGCTGTGTAAAAAGGGGGTAGTACACAGTGGGGCTGCCTAAGTGAGGATAGAGAGAAAGAGAGGGGGGCTAGCTGTCTGTATTGGTGGGGGGAACAAGACAAGAAAAATGGAGGGTTCTAACACTCGGCTGTCTCTTACAGTATTCCAAACCTGCTATCGGTGAGCTGTCTTTTTATTTTCTTTTTGTCTTTAAAATTATAGTAGTTATATTCTTGTACATAAGGGCAGTATTATAGTCGAAGTAGAAATATATTGCATATCCAGTATATTTCTACTTTGACACAAGATTTTCTACAATATATCCTGGGCACCCTTGTACATAGGGGGCAGTATTATAGTAGTTATATTCTTGTACTTAGGGGGCAGTATTATAGTAGTTATATTCTTGTACATAGGGGGCAGTATTATAGTAGTTATATTCTTGTACATAGGGGGCAGTATTATAGTAGTTATATTCTTGTACATAGGGGGCAGTATTATAGTAGTTATATTCTTGTACATAGTGGGCAGTATTATAGTAGTTATATTCTTGTACATAGGGGGCAGTATTATAGTAGTTATATTCCTGTACATATGGGCAGTATTATAGTAGTTATATTCTTGTACATAGGTGGCAGTATTACAGTAGTTATATTCTTGTACATAGGGGCAGTATTATAGTAGTTATATTATTGTACATAGGGGGTAGTATTATAGTAGTTATATTCTTGTACATAGGGGGCAGTATTATAGTAGTTATATTCTTGTACATAGGGGGCAGTATTATAGTAGTTATATTCTTGTACATAGGGGGCAGTATTATAGTAGTTATATTCTTGTACATAGAGGGCAGTATTATAGTAGTTATATTCTTGTACATAGGTGGCAGTATTACAGTAGTTATATTCTTGTACATAGGGGGCAGTATTATAGTAGTTATATTCTTGTACATAGGGGGCAGTATTATAGTAGTTATATTCCTGTACATAGGGGGCAGTATTATAGTAGTTATATTCTTGTACATAGAGGGCAGTATTATAGTAGTTATATTCCTGTACATATGGGCAGTATTATAGTAGTTATATTCTTGTACATAGGTGGCAGTATTACAGTAGTTATATTCTTGTACATAGGGGGCAGTATTATAGTAGTTATATTTTTGTACATAGGAGGCAGTATTATAGTAGTTATATTCTTGTACATAGGGGCAGTATTATAGTAGTTATATTATTGTACATAGGGGGTAGTATTATAGTAGTTATATTCTTGAACATAGGGGGCAGTATTATAGTAGTTATATTCCTGTACATAGGGGGCAGTATTATAGTAGTTATATTCTTGTACATAGAGGGCAGTATTATAGTAGTTATATTCTTGTACATAGGGGGCAGTATTACAGTAGTTATATTCTTGTACATAGGTGGCAGTATTACAGTAGTTATATTCTTGTACATAGGGGGCAGTATTATAGTAGTTATATTCTTGTACATAGGGGGCAGTATTATAGTAGTTATATTCCTGTACATAGGGGGCAGTATTATAGTAGTTATATTCTTGTACATAGAGGGCAGTATTATAGTAGTTATATTCCTGTACATATGGGCAGTATTATAGTAGTTATATTCTTGTACATAGGTGGCAGTATTAGAGTAGTTATATTCTTGTACATAGGGGGCAGTATTATAGTAGTTATATTTTTGTACATAGGAGGCAGTATTATAGTAGTTATATTCTTGTACATAGGGGCAGTATTATAGTAGTTATATTCCTGTACATAGGGGGCAGTATTATAGTAGTTATATTCCTGTACATTGGGGGCAGTATTATAGTAGTTATATTCTTGTACATAGAGGCCAGTATTATAGTAGTTATATTCTTGTACATAGGTGGCAGTATTACAGTAGTTATATTCTTGTACATAGGGGGCAGTATTATAGTAGTTATATTCTTGTACATAGGGGGCAGTATTATAGTAGTTATATTCCTGTACATAGGGGGCAGTATTATAGTAGTTATATTCTTGTACATAGAGGGCAGTATTATAGTAGTTATATTCCTGTACATATGGGCAGTATTATAGTAGTTATATTCTTGTACATAGGTGGCAGTATTACAGTAGTTATATTCTTGTACATAGGGGGCAGTATTATAGTAGTTATATTTTTGTACATAGGAGGCAGTATTATAGTAGTTATATTCTTGTACATAGGGGCAGTATTATAGTAGTTATATTATTGTACATAGGGGGTAGTATTATAGTAGTTATATTCTTGTACATAGGGGGCAGTATTATAGTAGTTATATTCTTGTACATAGGGGGCAGTATTATAGTAGTTATATTCTTGTACATAGGGGGCAGTATTATAGTAGTTATATTCTTGTACATAGAGGGCAGTATTATAGTAGTTATATTCTTGTACATAGGTGGCAGTATTACAGTAGTTATATTCTTGTACATAGGGGGCAGTATTATAGTAGTTATATTCTTGTACATAGGGGGCAGTATTATAGTAGTTATATTCCTGTACATAGGGGGCAGTATTATAGTAGTTATATTCTTGTACATAGAGGGCAGTATTATAGTAGTTATATTCCTGTACATATGGGCAGTATTATAGTAGTTATATTCTTGTACATAGGTGGCAGTATTACAGTAGTTATATTCTTGTACATAGGGGGCAGTATTATAGTAGTTATATTTTTGTACATAGGAGGCAGTATTATAGTAGTTATATTCTTGTACATAGGGGCAGTATTATAGTAGTTATATTATTGTACATAGGGGGTAGTATTATAGTAGTTATATTCTTGAACATAGGGGGCAGTATTATAGTAGTTATATTCCTGTACATAGGGGGCAGTATTATAGTAGTTATATTCTTGTACATAGAGGGCAGTATTATAGTAGTTATATTCTTGTACATAGGGGGCAGTATTACAGTAGTTATATTCTTGTACATAGGTGGCAGTATTACAGTAGTTATATTCTTGTACATAGGGGGCAGTATTATAGTAGTTATATTCTTGTACATAGGGGGCAGTATTATAGTAGTTATATTCCTGTACATAGGGGGCAGTATTATAGTAGTTATATTCTTGTACATAGAGGGCAGTATTATAGTAGTTATATTCCTGTACATATGGGCAGTATTATAGTAGTTATATTCTTGTACATAGGTGGCAGTATTAGAGTAGTTATATTCTTGTACATAGGGGGCAGTATTATAGTAGTTATATTTTTGTACATAGGAGGCAGTATTATAGTAGTTATATTCTTGTACATAGGGGCAGTATTATAGTAGTTATATTCCTGTACATAGGGGGCAGTATTATAGTAGTTATATTCCTGTACATTGGGGGCAGTATTATAGTAGTTATATTCTTGTACATAGAGGCCAGTATTATAGTAATTATATTCTTGTACATAGGTGGCAGTATTACAGTAGTTATATTCTTGTACATAGGGGGCAGTATTATAGTAGTTATATTCTTGTACATAGGGGGCAGTATTATAGTAGTTATATTCCTGTACATAGGGGGCAGTATTATAGTAGTTATATTCTTGTACATAGAGGGCAGTATTATAGTAGTTATATTCCTGTACATATGGGCAGTATTATAGTAGTTATATTCTTGTACATAGGTGGCAGTATTACAGTAGTTATATTCTTGTACATAGGGGGCAGTATTATAGTAGTTATATTTTTGTACATAGGAGGCAGTATTATAGTAGTTATATTCTTGTACATAGGGGCAGTATTATAGTAGTTATATTATTGTACATAGGGGGTAGTATTATAGTAGTTATATTCTTGTACATAGGGGGCAGTATTATAGTAGTTATATTCCTGTACATAGGGGGCAGTATTATAGTAGTTATATTCTTGTACATAGAGGGCAGTATTATAGTAGTTATATTCTTGTACATAGGGGGCAGTATTACAGTAGTTATATTCTTGTACATAGGTGGCAGTATTACAGTAGTTATATTCTTGTACATAGGGGGCAGTATTATAGTAGTTATATTCTTGTACATAGGGGGCAGTATTATAGTAGTTATATTCCTGTACATAGGGGGCAGTATTATAGTAGTTATATTCTTGTACATAGAGGGCAGTATTATAGTAGTTATATTCCTGTACATATGGGCAGTATTATAGTAGTTATATTCTTGTACATAGGTGGCAGTATTAGAGTAGTTATATTCTTGTACATAGGGGGCAGTATTATAGTAGTTATATTTTTGTACATAGGAGGCAGTATTATAGTAGTTATATTCTTGTACATAGGGGCAGTATTATAGTAGTTATATTCCTGTACATAGGGGGCAGTATTATAGTAGTTATATTCCTGTACATAGGGGGCAGTATCATAGTAGTTATATTCTTGTACATAGAGGCCAGTATTATAGTAGTTATATTCTTGTACATAGGTGGCAGTATTACAGTAGTTATATTCTTGTACATAGGGGGCAGTATTATAGTAGTTATATTCTTGTACATAGGGGGCAGTATTATAGTAGTTATATTCCTGTACATAGGGGGCAGTATTATAGTAGTTATATTCTTGTACATAGAGGGCAGTATTATAGTAGTTATATTCCTGTACATATGGGCAGTATTATAGTAGTTATATTCTTGTACATAGGTGGCAGTATTACAGTAGTTATATTCTTGTACATAGGGGGCAGTATTATAGTAGTTATATTTTTGTACATAGGAGGCAGTATTATAGTAGTTATATTCTTGTACATAGGGGCAGTATTATAGTAGTTATATTATTGTACATAGGGGGTAGTATTATAGTAGTTATATTCTTGTACATAGGGGGCAGTATTATAGTAGTTATATTCCTGTACATAGGGGGCAGTATTATAGTAGTTATATTCTTGTACATAGAGGGCAGTATTATAGTAGTTATATTCTTGTACATAGGGGGCAGTATTACAGTAGTTATATTCTTGTACATAGAGGGCAGTATTACAGTAGTTATATTCTTGTACATAGGGGGCAGTATTACAGTAGTTATATTCTTGTACATAGGTGGCAGTATTACAGTAGTTATATTCTTGTACATAGGGGGCAGTATTATAGTAGTTATATTCTTGTACATAGGGGGCAGTATTATAGTAGTTATATTCCTGTACATAGGGGGCAGTATTATAGTAGTTATATTCTTGTACATAGAGGGCAGTATTATAGTAGTTATATTCCTGTACATATGGGCAGTATTATAGTAGTTATATTCTTGTACATAGGTGGCAGTATTAGAGTAGTTATATTCTTGTACATAGGGGGCAGTATTATAGTAGTTATATTTTTGTACATAGGAGGCAGTATTATAGTAGTTATATTCTTGTACATAGGGGCAGTATTATAGTAGTTATATTCCTGTACATAGGGGGCAGTATTATAGTAGTTATATTCCTGTACATAGGGGGCAGTATCATAGTAGTTATATTCTTGTACATAGAGGCCAGTATTATAGTAGTTATATTCTTGTACATAGGTGGCAGTATTACAGTAGTTATATTCTTGTACATAGGGGGCAGTATTATAGTAGTTATATTCTTGTACATAGGGGGCAGTATTATAGTAGTTATATTCCTGTACATAGGGGGCAGTATTATAGTAGTTATATTCTTGTACATAGAGGGCAGTATTATAGTAGTTATATTCCTGTACATATGGGCAGTATTATAGTAGTTATATTCTTGTACATAGGTGGCAGTATTACAGTAGTTATATTCTTGTACATAGGGGGCAGTATTATAGTAGTTATATTTTTGTACATAGGAGGCAGTATTATAGTAGTTATATTCTTGTACATAGGGGCAGTATTATAGTAGTTATATTATTGTACATAGGGGGTAGTATTATAGTAGTTATATTCTTGTACATAGGGGGCAGTATTATAGTAGTTATATTCCTGTACATAGGGGGCAGTATTATAGTAGTTATATTCTTGTACATAGAGGGCAGTATTATAGTAGTTATATTCTTGTACATAGGGGGCAGTATTACAGTAGTTATATTCTTGTACATAGAGGGCAGTATTACAGTAGTTATATTCTTGTACATAGGGGCAGTATTATAGTAGTTATATTCCTGTACATAGGGGCAGTATTATTGTACTTATATTCTTGTACATAGGGGGCAGTATTACAGTAGTTATATTCTTGTACATAGGGGGCAGTATTATAGTAGTTATGTTCTTTTTTATTCTTTTATGAATATCTGGCTGGCTGCGGGCAGGTCACAGTACTGGGGTCTATTGTACAAATGCAGTATTATGTAGTAGTGGTTTCTAGGGAGAATTTGTGCTGTACTATGGTTTTTGGCGCATCTAGGGTTTTGGTTTATAGTGCAGCCCCCTGAAGGGTATCGGTATGACAATGCAGCCCTTGGGTGCACCCCTCCCTGGCTCAGGTTAGAGGCACTGCATCCTTTTGGTGGATTTCTTTCACACTGCATCTCATGTTCTGTTTCTTCTACCAGGTAGCATTGTGTAGCATGTTATGCTGTTCTGAAGAGTAAGAAGAATTGTTTCAGCTGAAGAAACCTTAAAGATGAAGTCACTAAACAATGTTGAATAGTGAAGCAGAGATCATTGTGTGTGTGATGTTTTACTTTAAATATATAAGAAAGGAAAAGGTGAGGGAACGTCGCAGGTTAATAAGCGGAGGATGGTTTTGCTTATCCTGGCTGTCTTCTTTTACACCCTTTCTATTATGCTTGGTTTCCATAGTTACGGGTTTATTCGTGATGCTCTGAACCTCTTCTAATTATACACTGGCATAAAATTAATACTTCAATCCCTGATTCAAAAACAACTTGCTGCACGGTGTTTGTCACCGCATTGTGACACATCTTGGAGTCAAATGCTGTCACATACTGTAGCTCATCTTGTGCCATTGTATAAATTATGTTACAGATTTACGAAACAGCATGTTCAACTCCATGTTTTTCAAGGCTTCTTCTCCATCATATAGACTCAATACTTGGAAAGGTACAATAGAATGAATCATAAAATACAATATAAAATAAACCTTGACACTCAATCAAGGGCTAAGGGAAGATCATTACTGTTCAGGCTATGATTATACAGTATGTTCAGCCTTATCATATCTTTGCGGTATAGACCTTGGTATAAAATCAGCTGCTATACCAACACAATTACACTGCTGACATCAGGGACATATTCCATAGCACCGTACAGAGATTGCTATCAGTCCCTATCCCCAGTGGGTATCACAATGTAATTACCCAATCTATCTTACAATATCATAAGAAGCCAATCAATCTCTCCGACTTTGGGTTTGTATTGTTTCAAAAAATGCTGACCACATTCGAAAAACAGACTTTGCTGACATGCTGTGCTGGCGACGCTACACATATTGAGAGTTGTCTCACAATCTGGGTTAGTTTCGGAAATCTAGCAAATAGCAGGCGATGAATCTTCATTAGGTCCCACTACTTCAAGATGACTTCTTGTGGCTGTGGCCTATCACTGCAGATGATACCACAAGATGTCTTTGGTTTAAAGGGGTTATCCGGGTTTAATATTTTTTTTATGTCCGGGCTGGGGAAGGCTAGTTAAACATAATAAACATGTACTTACCCCCTCCGGTGCCGCCGATGTCCTGCGCCGCGGTCCCTTCGATCCGTGCCCCTGTTTGTTTACAGGGGCACGGAAGCCGCGCACAGGGAGCTTCCGGTCCACGATGTGGACGGCTCCTCCCATGCGTCCCTATCTCTCAGCGTTGTAAGCGCTGAGACATGGTGCGCATGGGAGCTTCCGGCCGGCCGGAAGCTCCCTGTGCGCCGGTGTAATAAAACCGGCGCACAGAGAAGACCGGCCGCGGCGCGGGACATCGGCAGCACCAGAGGAGGTAAGTACATGTTTATTATGTTTAACTAGCCCTCCCCAGCCCGGACATAAAGGGGATAACCCCTTTAATGCAGCACCTCTCCACCTTGTGTTTATAAAATTACCACAGTCACTCACAATATAGGGGCACATTTACTTACCCGTCCCATTGACGTTGCCGATCTGGAATATCCGACGAGGATTCGGAGCTGCCCCGATTAACGCAGTTCGTGCGTCCAATTTCCTGCATGTGTCTCTTCCCCGTTAAGGTCCTCCGGAGTTCACCTTCTTCCCGGTGCATGTGATTGCTGATTTTGCAACACAATTTGATTTTTAAATCCCGCGCTCAGTCTTAATCAGTCGGGTTGTCCTACGGCCACGCCCCCCGATTTGTGTCGCATGAATGTCTGCACAATTGCGCCACAATCCGATCGCGTGCACCCAAAACTCCTGTTAAATGTGCCGCAAATTGGAAATAGTCGAGAAACCCGACAAAAATGCGGTGTGCGGACCCTTAGTAAATAGGCCCCATTGTGCCTATAAAATTACCACAGTCACTCACAATATAGGGGCACATTTACTTACCCATTCGCTCGCGATCCCCGAGGTGCGTTGTCCGACGAGGATTCAAAGCTGCTGCAATTCACTAAGATCGTGCGCCCGATATCATGCATGTGTCACTTCCCTGCTGAAGTCCCCCGGAGTTCACCTTCTTCTTCCTGGTGTATGTAAGTGCATGTGCAACATCCCCCACCGGGGCCTAGCCCTTGAGGTGAGGCCTGGAGACAGCCGGGGCCCGCGGTACCGGAGTGGCTGGCGGTTGCGGCCTAAGCACGCTATGGTCACGGTGCTTGGTACGGGGGAACCGGAGGGCTGTCCTACAGCCTGGCAGGTCTCCAGCAGGGTGGTGTTGGCAAGAAAAGATGAGGGAGCGGCTGCTATAGCGGATCTCCCTGGGGCAACCCCTTAATGTCCCGAGTGTGAGTCTCTGGGTGATGGACAGGGTGCCGGTGATGGAGGCAGGGGTAGTAGCAGGGACCAGACGGAGGCAGAGGTTGAAGAAAACAACTTACAGTTCTTTATTGGAACTGACAGGAACATCAGCAAACGTGCCTTTAACAAGATGGTGGAGTACTGGAGAGGTATTTGGAGGGAGCCACAGGATGTAGTTCACCAGCCTGGATGAAAGAGCAGGCTGGGAGGCAGCTGTGTCCTTAGAGGATGCTTCAGCTCGGTCCTGGATCTCTTCAGGTATCATCCTTGAAGGTAGGATGATACCCCTTTCCTCACTACACTAACTCTAGTCTTGTTCTCCACTTCAGGCAGGGGCTAGGCTCTTCCTGCACTGCTCCGGTGTGCTAGAGACTCTGAGCTACTGCTCAGCTAACTACTCTCTGCTTGCGTCCTGCAGACCCAGAGGGCCTGACTAGGACCGGTCTCTTCTCCCTTCTGGGAGAGACTGCTCTCCTCTCTCTCCTGAGAGAGACTTCTCTCGGAGTGTTCTCTAGAACATTCCTGGCCAGGGGGTTTTATTACCTCCCTTTGGTCAGGTGGTGGCTGCTCCTCCAATTACCTCTCAGTTCACAGAGACAGGATGTAACACAGATCATTGGATACTGGACTTTTACATCATATACAGATTTAACTTCTGCCTTGCCAGGCAGGATTAACCACTGCAATTTCCCCTTAGTGATGTGGTGACATGTTATGGGGCTTATTCGCAAGCACCCACTCGCCTATTGCATCGGCGAGGGTGTTGCATACCCCGGGGGCAATTGAAAGAGCCGCCCTCGGCTCGACTATAGATGTTTTGGGGCACAGAGGGGGCTAAAGGCACTTCTAGGAAGTGCAGGCTATGGGAGGTGTAGGGACAAACCGCCCATGGTCCTGGAGACAGGCACCTGGGTTGGTGTCGGACTAAGACAAAAATATGTAAGAGCTGTATGACAGTTGGTCGCTGATGCCATTAAACCGAACTGTACAGTAGGAAAGGTGTGGTGTCATGTCCTGTAATCCACTCCTTGCACCAAGGCCTGTATATTTGTTGTATCAACGCTTCTTCCCTGGCGGCAATTATATAATGTGTATATATGCACTGCATTAGCATATGCGACACGAGTACCTCCTGACTGACAACCTTACCCATGTATGAGTGGCATCCAGGTGCTAACTCGGTAACACCCCCGGTCCCCTAAAGACCCGCAGTTTACGGACTACCCCCACGTGCAAACCTCAGTTTGAGGGATCAGGTAGCGGTCAGTGTTTTACATGAAAGACGGTCCGACACAGCCACACTACAACCTGAAAAGCCTATGAAAGGATTAATGCAGACTACTGGCAGATATGACAGTGTGCAAACATTTGGCAAAATCACATTGGCTTAGCAGCCCAATGGGTACACATCTTATAACATTGCAAACGTTACAGAGGTGGATAGGCTACTCAGGGTAGCACGATAGCAAATGTCTCTTTTCCTGCAAAGAAAAGGCATGGAAGTGCAAACAGAATGTCCATACCTAAAAAGGAAGGCATTAAGTGCAAAATAATAGTCAATAGATATAGCAACTTTTCCCTGGAGTATCTGGCAAAAGTCTCACAGAAGGTCTCTACTGACAAAGTCCATCTTCTGGGTACAGCCCTTGATGTGGGGGAAAAGTGCAGTAGAAGCAAAGGGTCTCCTCTATGTGTAGAGGGACAGAGTCCTTTGAAGAAATCTCTGCTGTGGCAGAGGAAGGGTGCTATCATAGCACATGACAGTGTATAATCTCTTGACTGAGATAAATAAGGGTAGGAGTCTCAGGAAAGTCTCTGGCTCTTTAGGGAAAGGACAGAAATATACATATGTACAAAGTACCTGAAGTGGGCTACAGCCCTTCAGGGGTTAGTCAGATGCACCTTCGCTGGGTTCAGCAGGGACAGGATCCAAAGTCAGTAGGGAATCCTGTGCATCCTCAGCGGGAGTAGGTGCCGGCTGGGGACACCCGGTGGCAGTAGCAGGTACTGCAGATGCAGCAACATCCTCCGGACCTTCAGGGGGAGGAGCGCTGTCGCCCGGGGTGTCGGCTGTTCCAGCCGGGGGCTCAACTGAGCCAGGGACCACGGAGGGGTCCAAGAAGAAATAAACAGAGCCCGGCGGCCGAGCCGCGGCTCCTTCCAGCTCCGGTTCTTCCGGGGCCGGGTCATCACCCCATCGGTAACCGGCAAGGGGAGATGTGGGCCTAGATGGAACCTCCGGACAAGGTTCGCTAGCCGGGATGTCTTCTCCCACAGAAGAGCCGCGGGACCTGGCAATACTCCCGGCAGGGGAGACAGTGGGGGTGGCGCCCTGTATCATGCCCGGCCCATGAATGGCAATGGGACCCGTACTCACGATTACCGTGGATGGGGCATTCACGTGGGTCACTGCCCGGGGACTCGCAGCCGAGGAGGAAGAGGTGTTCGGAGATTCCGGCCACTCGTCGTCCTCATACCAGTCATCGTGCGGGTAGTAGCGGTCCTCATCGGAGTCGGGGATCCGGATCACACCAGCCGCCCAAGGTCCTCGGGGCCCCTCTTGCAGGGAGAATTCAATGCACTCGCCTGGCTTCAGGTTGTGCTGGCTCTCCGGCAGATCAGGCCTCTTGACTGACCGGCGGGGTATAAATACTTCCCGTCTGGTGTAGTCCTGGGTGGCGAAGCCATAGCCACGCTGCTTGTCGAAGAACCGGACCATGCCGGTGGTGCGGTTCTTCTCCACCCAGGCTCCAGCTGTAGACCGGCCGGCCATGTAGCGTTGGGCCTCCTTCTCGCGGCGTCGCTGCTCCGAGACAGCGTCCCGGAGTCGCTGGCGGGCGGCCTCACCTCGGCCTCGAGGCTGCAGAGGTGCCGGTGCTGGGGCTCGTGGCTCCGGTGCAGGCTACCATCTCCGTGATGGTCGGGCAGGTGCCGGAACAGGAGCAGCCGGAGGATCAGGAACCGTCACAGCAGGGCTGGTAGGCCGAACAGCAGGGATGGTAGGCCTCGGAGCAGGTGGCACAGCCGCAGTAGGCCCAGGCGTTGGCTCGGCAGGAGTCGGGGCCTCCCCACGTGGCGCCTCCACGTGGGCCTGCGGTACCGGGATGGTAACCGGGATGGGTATGAGGAACCGCCCGGGTGGGACTTGGTACTGCGTCACTGTTTGATAACACGTTCTGGTGACGAAGGCCCGAGTCAATCCTCGGTGCAGCCGATGTCCAGCGGAGGGTCTCCGGACCGGCTGCGCAGAGACCACCACCATAGTCTCTAGTACCTCATAGAATTCAGGACGCTCCACAGGAGGGAAGGGCGGAGGACCCCACATGGTGTTGTCCTCACTGTCCAAAATCCACTCAAGTTCTGGCGCTTCTCTGAGGCAGGGCAGGAAGTCCGCCTCGAGCCAGTGGGAGGAGTCCAAGTCCTTCCCGCCAAGAGCTGTGGCGGGCTCTAATTTTTCCTGCGCCACAGGAGGCGGGGTTCGCGCCCTTCGCGCGTGGGTGGAGCTTGATGCGTCATCTGGGTTTCCCGCCAGTGAAGGGTTTGGCGGGCTTGAATTATTTGCTGCGCCACAGTTTCTGAGGTAAAAATCTTCAGGCGCGGCAGCGCCGGATGTAGCAGCGCTGGTACAGTTCTTGCCAGGATTAACCTCTGGAGTGCTGGAGCGGCGCTCGACAGCACGTGGCAGCAGTACAACACAGTTCATTCCAGAAGCACACAAATACTTGGGCCTAAACCCGGATGGCAGCAGGGTTAGGCAGCACAGTCTTTTTCAATAAAGGAAAGTCTTTAGTGCCAGGATAAGGCACAGAAGTATATATCCTGTTCGTGACGCCACTTGCAACATCCCCCACCGGGGCCTAGCCCTTGAGGTGAGGCCTGGAGACAGCCGGGGCCCGCGGTACCAGAGTGGCTGGCGGTTGCGGCCTAAGCACGCTATGGTCACGGTGCTTGGTACGGGGGAACCGGAGGGCTGTCCTACAGCCTGGCAGGTCTCCAGCAGGGTGGTGTTGGCAAGAAAAGATGAGGGAGCGGCTGCTATAGCGGATCTCCCTGGGGCAACCCCTTAATGTCCCGAGTGTGAGTCTCTGGGTGATGGACAGGGTGCCGGGGATGGAGGCAGGGGTAGTAGCAGGGACCAGATGGAGGCAGAGGTTGAAGAAAACAACTTACAGTTCTTTATTGGAACCGACAGGAACATCAGCAAACGTGCCTTTAACAAGATGGTGGAGTACTGGAGAGGTATTTGGAGGGAGCCACAGGATGTAGTTCACCAGCCTGGATGAAAGAGCAGGCTGGGAGCCAGCTGTGTCCTTAGAGGAGGCTTCAGCTCGGTCCTGGATCTCTTCAGGTATCACCCTTGAAGGTAGGATGATACCCCTTTCCTCACTACACTAACTCTAGTCTTGTTCTCCACTTCAGGCAGGGGCTAGGCTCTTCCTGCACTGGTCTGGTGTGCTAGAGACTCTGAGCTACTGCTCAGCTAACTACTCTCTGCTTGCGTCCTGCAGACCCAGAGGGCCTGACTAGGACCGGTCTCTTCTCCCTTCTGGGAGAGACTGCTCTCCTCTCTCTCCTGAGAGAGACTTCTCTCGGAGTGTTCTCTAGAACATTCCTGGCCAGGGGGTTTTATTACCTCCCTTTGGTCAGGTGGTGGCTGCTCCTCCAATTACCTCTCAGTTCACAGAGACAGGATGTAACACAGATCATTGGATACTGGACTTTTACATCATATACAGATTTAACTTCTGCCTTGCCAGGCAGGATTAACCACTGCAATTTCCCCTTAGTGATGTGGTGACATGTTATGGGGCTTATTCGCAAGCACCCACTCGCCTATTGCATCGGCGAGGGTGTTGCACATGGCTTGCAACACAATTTTGAATGTTAAATCCCGCACTTAGTCCAAATCAGTCGGGTTGTCCGTTGGCTATGCCCCTGATTTGTGTCGCATTAAAGTCGGCGCGATTACCGCGCGCCAAAAACCCAAGCTCTAAACGGAAAAAGTTGGGAAACCCGTCAGAAATGCGGTTCCCAGACCCCTAGTAAATGTGCCCCATAGTGTCTACTCGGTGACAACCATGTCCCACACTGTGCTCCTAAATTATATACACCCCTTATAACACAAATGACCTTGCTGTAACCTGTGTATACAATATACACTGTACACTCAATACATTATAATTTTATTATATAGCCTCTAGATAGGTCATCAGTTTCAGATCACTGAAGATTTTAGACCAAGAAAAAAGAACCAAGGTTAATAGAGGGTAGGCAATGTTAGTAAAGAGGATAGAGAGTAGTTGAGGCAGAAGTTAGCTATGCTGACTGGCACGGGGAGTTAGGAGATTGGCACAAAAGGGGTGGAGCTAGGATTTTATTTTCAAACTTTCTTGACTTTAACCCCTTAAGGACGCAGCCATTTTGTAGGTTAAGGCTCAGCCCGATTTTTTGGATTCTGACCTGCGTCGCTTTATATGGTTATAACTTTTGAACACTGTTACTTATCAAAACGATTCTGAGATTGTTTTTTCCCCACATGTTGTACTTCATTTTAGTGGTAAATTTTGGCTGATAAGTTTTGCGTTTATTTACAAAAAAAAAGAAAATATGATAAATTTTTTGAAAAATTTGCCATTTTCGAAATTCAAAATCATTGCGTTTCCAGACAGATAGATTTACCACCTAAATAAGTTGCTGAATAACATTTCCCATTTGTCTACTTTACATTTTCATAATTTCTGAAATGTCTGGATAATTTATTTTGATGTCACGCGGCTTACAAAAAGAATATCGCTTTTCCGGATTTTCAGAATTGACTATTTTGGGGATAAATACAGTTTGGAATGAAATTTTACATATTTAGCATCAAAACCCCCTATATAACATTTTCAAATCTGCACCCCTCAAGCTATCAGAAACCGCTTTTACGAAGATTGTTAACCCCTTGAGATCTTCATAGTAATTGAATCAAAATGGAGGTGAAATTTAGAATGGTCAAATTGTTCCCTTATACGTTCATTTAGCCCTAAAATTTACACATTTCCAAAATATAAAAAGAGAAAACCCACCATACAATTTGTTCTGCAATTTCTCCTGAGTACAAAGACCCCCCACATGTGGCCGTTACTTGTTTTATGGGCGCACAGCGAGACGCAGAAGGGAAGGAGCGCCCTGCAGCTGCCAGGATTTTAGTTTCCTCATTGGCCCCTTTTGAAGGCTATAAAATTTTCGCTTTTGCGTTATTGGGGCCATGTGACGGCATTTTTTTTGCGCGATGAGATGCTTTTTCCATTGTTACCATTTTGGGGTTGGTATCACCTATTGTTGAAAATTTAGGAACTTTTTTTGAGGGCAGGAGTAGAAAAGCATCAATTCTGTACTGGATTTTTTACTCTTTTTTTTTTTGGTGTTCACCGTATAGACTAATAATCATATTATCTTTATTCTATGGGTCGATACGATTACGGGGATACCAGACATGAATATATTTTCTTACGTTTTACTAAATTTGTCAAACAAAACCCTAATGTGGGGAAAAATCTATCATTTATGTATTGCCGTCTTCCAAGTGGCATAACATTGTTACTTTTTTGGCTACGGAGCTGGTTGATGGCTTATTTTTTGCGGGACATGTTGTAATTTGCACCAGTATCATGTCGGAGTACACATGGTTTTTTGATCGCATTTTATAGCATTTTTTGTGGGATTGAATAGCTAAAAATCATAATTTTTGGAAGGTTTATAGCAGTTTTTTTTTACGGCGTTTATCGTGGGGGTTCAATAATGATTTACTTTTATTCTACGGGTTGTTACGGACGCAGTGATACTATATATGTGGGGTTTGTGTTATGATTTAGACTTTTTTTTTAGTTATATGTCTCTTTATATGGTTTGGGGCATTTTTAGTGATTTATTACTTTATTTTTTTATTGAATAACATTTTTTTTTTTACTTTTTTACTTTTATACCATGGGACATGAAGAAGCAATCTTCTGATTGCTTCTTCATGATAATATTCTGCAATACTCATGTATTGCAGAGTATTATCAGTGTCAGCCTATACACTTGCATAGGCTGGCACTGTGCCAGTAAGATGACGTCACAGACGCCATCTTACTGGCAATTCTAGCAACTAACTCTGGGGTCCAGATCGGACCCCAGAGTTACTATAGCAACGATCGGCGCCCCCCGAAAAAGGTTCGGGGGGGCCGATCGTGGGGGAAAGACCCCCCAGAGGCATGTTAGATGCCGCGGTCGCGCTGACCGCGGCATTTAACGGGTTAAGCACCTGCGATCGGAGTCAACTCCGATCGCGGGTGTTACACTGGGGTGCCGGCTATTAGTTACAGCCGGCACCCCGTGTTTCCCGATGCCGGTTCGGCTCAGATCTTGAGCTGAACCGGCATGGGCTCAGCGTCCGATATATCGGACGCTGAGCGCTAAGTCATTGAGCTCAGCGTCCGATATATCGGACGCTGAGCGTTAAGGGGTTAAACAATTCATTTTTATAAATAAAATTCTATAAAAGTTTATTGTGTTTAAGGAGCATTATCCCGCTCTCTCCTAAACAAGTCGAAAAAAGTACAAATCAATATCTTAAGTTCAAGATCTGCTTAACATTTCTCACTTGTGTGATGTGAACGCCGTAACCTTTCCCTATAAAGGGTAGAAACTGATTTTGTTCTTTAAGAGCTGAAAATGATGTAATGTTATTATCCTGATGTGTTTCCCTTGGTGAATGGAGACTTCCGCCTCTTGTTGTTGCTAACATTGTACATGGACTTAAAGTCAATCTTAGTTATATACAACACAAAACAGTGATATTGTATTTGTCAGTACAGGCGGTCCCCTACTTAAGAACACCCGACTTACAGACGACCCCTAGTTACAAACGGCCCTCTGGTTATTGGTAATTTACTGTACTTTATCCTTCGGGTACAATAAACAGCTGTAACAGTTATCACAGGTGTCTGTAATGAAGCTTTATTGTTAATCATGGTTCTTATGACAACCCAACATTTTTAAAATCCAATTGTCAAAGACACCAAAAAAATTTGGCTGGGGCTACAATTATAATGTATACGGTTCCGACGTACATACAAATTCGACTTAAGTACAAACCTACAGAACCTTTCTTGTATGTAACCCGGGGACTGCCTGTATAGGTAGTATATTACCAGGTACATGTAGCATCTAGGTATTCCAGTGTTGCTATCTGCACACGGCTCTGTATAAGGATTAAACAGGATTAGCAAAAATTGGTTTGCTTGTATTTTGTACAGGGCTAGTTTTATCTTTTATTGCAGTTCATCATATTTCAAGTGAATGGAAGTCTGCTCTGACCTACGCCATGAACAGAGGTGGCATTGTTCAATTATTTCTAGTTCTGGGCAACCTCTTTAATTTTATTACTGCATAAGTAGGCCGGTCATTTAATTCTGACGGTTCTATTAAATCACTAAACTTCTAGCACCCTCAACAGGGACGTACTTAGGAAACGGAGGGTCCTAAAGCAAAATTCTTTTTGGGACTCCCACCACTCAAGGGTTTTTTTCCTGCCCAACAACTTTTAGGGTTCTTTTTTTCCCCATAGCGTATTACCTGCTGTTACGGCCACGGGTGCCCCTGCGATCCATTCCCCATGTCCCAGGCGCACCCATGTGCCATACTCTTCCCCCAGAGCCTGCCAGCTAACCTACCTGTCCCAGCTTCAGCGAGGTTCCCACAACGTTCTCGTCTCCTAGGGTGCACACACGCCATCTCTGTAAAATTTAAAGGGCCAGCGCGCCGATAACTGACGTCTGGCCAGCGGCCTTCCCTGATAAATTCCAGCCCCTTCCTGTGTCCCCCGCCAGAACTTTGAGCCTATGTCATAGAGAAAGCTCCCCTGCGATATCCCTGAGTATTCCTGCATTCCTAGTTGTTCCCGTGTTCCTGCGTTCCTGTTGCAGCACACACAATACATGCAGTACACACAGTACATGTAGCACACACAGTACCGGCAGCACACACAGTACATGTAGCACACACAGTACAGGCAGCACACACAGTACAGGCAGCTCACACAGTACATGCAGCACACACAGTACATGCAGCACACACAGTACATGCAGCACACACAGTACAGGCAGCACACACAGTACAGGCAGCACACACAGTACATGCAGCATACACAGTACGTGTAGCACACACAGTACAGGCAGCTCACACAGTACAGGCAGCTCACACAGTACAGGCAGCACACACAATACAGGCAGCACACACAGTACAGGCAGCACACACAGTATAGGCAGAACACACAGTACAGGCAGCACACACAGTATAGGCAGCACGCACAATACATGCAGCACACACAGTACAGGCAGCACACACAGTATAGGCAGCACCCACAATACATGCAGCACACACAGTGGCCCAGATATATTATGGTGTCTGCGACAAGTTTGCAAGATAAAACGTTTTTTGGAACTTGTACTTATTATGCGTTTGTGGCAAAATTGTGTCACGGTTTCATTTTGTCAGACACTTTTGAAAACTGTGCACATAAAGGAGCGTGTTGACGTGTATTCCTAGTTTGCACCACATTTATTACTGCACTTTGCCGCAATTGTGTAGCAACAGCATGAAGCAAATACAATTGCAGTACATTGTATAAGCTGTCAAACCGTCTAAGGTTCGGACACCCTAGGGCAGTGATGGCGAACCTTTTAGCGGCCGAGTGCCCAAAACCCCCCTTATTTATCGCGAGGTGCCAACCAAAAATTAAAGCAGTATCTTACTGCTCCCTGTTCTTCAACAATCATATTGGCCTCCTGAGGACAGTAACACAGTAGAAAGATGGAAAATTTGCATCATTTTAGCTTTTTTCCAGTGTCCCTCTGTACACAGAGAATAGTGGGCCCAACAGAAAGGGCTCTGAGTGCCACTTCTGGCACTTGTGCCATAGGTTCGCCGCCACTGCCCAAGGAGGCCTGAAAAAAAAGTAAGGAAAACATCTAACGATTTTAATATTTACATCAAACCTATTTCCATAGAACACTTGCATAGATGAATAAACAAAATCCTAAGCATGTAAGGTATGCCTGCTCTATCATAATATGAAATTATTATTCTCTGCTATGTAAGGAAAAACTTCCAAATATTTTGGGCTTATTTGCCATTTTGCCACTCATTAAATTTTTAACAAAAAATGTAAGCCTTACACAACACTGTACACTAGAGTATGAAAAGGTACAAGTATGGAAAAATGGCAATACAGAGGGTCCTAAAACTATACAATTGAATTTTTTTTCATCAATTTCACCACATTAGAAATTTTTTTCCAGCTTCTTAGCACATTGCATAAAATATTAATTGGGGAAGATTCATTACGCCTATTCCATCAGTTTTCTGTCAGAGAAGGCGCATAAATTTCGCCCTCTCTGCCAGTCTTTTGGCTTCTCCAACCTGAATACCACTTTGGGCGTGGCAGGGCGGGTTGCCGGCAGGAAGCAGGGCAGTCGGTTTGAACGCCTGGATCTCCTGATTTACTATAGTGTCCACCAGAATACCGAGGAAGGCTATAGCACAGGTCTAAGCAGGTCTGACCTGGCGAAGTTTATACCGGTAATTACTAAGGGGCTGAAGTCTCTTAGTTGATATGGGCACTGCGGGTGCCTGTGATGGGGAATTTTAAGACTGCCGTTTAAAATACAAGTTTTAATGAATCCCCCTCCCCCCTTTGTCCTGCATCGCTGTACACAGAAAACTAAAAAAAAGTTATGGCTTTTGGAAGGAGAGGTAGTGAAAAATGGAAACTCAAACACAAAAAAGGGCTATGAAGGTTAAAGAGGTTGCCTCTGTTTTTCATATTCACATTATAGTTATTCCTATGCTGATTGATGGGACTAAAAATACTGCAGCCTTGTGATGATGAGAATGGTGGTCTCTTCACCCCTTAATAATAGGGTGGGAGGCTGAGCATGTACCTTGCTGCTCCATTAACCATCTATGGTACCACTGGAGAAATCCTGTACTCACCAATCATTGGCAGTCCCATAGAAGTGAATAGAGGGGCCGGTCAAAAATGTATTTATTAAGGGAAACAGGACACTCATTCATTTGATTCGTTCCCCAGCAGTTGAACCCCCACTGGCTATACAGGCAGTCCCCTACTTAAAGACACCCAACTTACAGACCAAGCTCTCTGCCCAATGTGACCTCTGGTGAAGATTTCTGGATGCTTTATTTTAGTCCCAGGCAGCAAATGCCATCTTTTTGAAGCTTTAAGCTGTCTGTAATGACATTTAATTGATACTCCTTGTTCCAAAAATTTGAAAATCCAATTGTCAGTGGGACAAAAAAAAAAATCGTCTGGAGGTACAATTATAAACTATACAGTTCCGACTTACGTAGAAATTCAACTTAAGAAAAAACCTAAAGAACAGTGGCGTAACAACAGCCGTAGCAGCCGTAGCAGCCGTAGCGGTTGCTACGGGGCCCGGGCGTCACAGGGGCCTGGATGAACAGCAGAGACAAAATTTACAAATGCATACTGGGGCGATGGGACTGCCCTTGAACAGAAATACGGCCCCTGTGCCGTCCCCCTGTCTGTGTCCGGCCACCTGGCTCACACTGTCCGCCCCCGCTCGGCCAGTCTAGTCCTTCTGCGGCCGTCCCACTCTGTCCCAACCTGCTGCCTGGTCCAGTCTGTTCGGCCTCCATTCACGGCCGGCCTACTACGTCTGCCCGGCCATCCCACTCCGTCCACGGACGGCCTACTCCGACCATGGGCGTCCGCGGAAACTCCCGCCCCCATCCGCGATGTATATGCGGTATATGCTGCATGTATGTGTGTATATGCTGTACAGTATATACTGTATGTATGTGTGTATATGCTGTACAGTATATGCTGTATTTGCTGTATGTGTGTGTATATACTGTATGTATGTGTGTATATGCTGTATGTGTATGTGTGTACATGCTGTATATACCATATGTATGTGTGTATATGCTGTATATACCATATGTATGTGTGCATATACTGCATGTATATGCAAATGTGTAAACACTATATACTCTGTGTATGTGTATATGCTTTATATACTGTATGTGTGGTTATATGCTGTATGTAGACACATGCATATAAATATTATTTTATATGCATCTGGTATATGTGTGTATCTGTTGTATATACTGTATGTATGTGTGTATATAATGTATGTATGTATGTATGTATATAGTGTATGCATGTGTGTATGCTGTATGTATATGCATTATGTGTGTAGCGTGTTTTTATACTGTATGTATGTGTTTACACAGTGGGTGTATACTGTATGTTAAAGAATATAATGTATGTATGCTATATGTATGTATATAAACAGTTTCTATGCAACTTTGATGCATATATTCTGTATGTATATGCAGTATAAGTTTGTATATACTGCATGTATTAGTGTATAAATGTATATATGAGTACATAATGTGTGCATATGAGTGTATATGTATACGTATGTATGTGTGTGCAAGTATATAAAAGTGAAATCTGCTATGGGGCCCTGACTCTCCTAGTTACGCCACTGCTAAAGAACCTATCTTGTACTTAATCCGGGGACTCCCAGTAATCATACGAAGACAACATCATTTCCTTCCCATGTTTCCTTCCTCATCATTGATCTGAATGATGAGTACAGTACCACTTATTAATATGTTGGTATGTGTAATGTACTAAGGTACTCCAATGTCTCAAGTTATCTGGACAATGGAAAGCAAATTGTAATAAATCCTTTCTATGCAGAAAACAGTAGGTGTATTCATAGCTATATACATTATGTGGAATATTGTAAAAATGTCATCATTAATTCAAAGCAAAAATTGTCTGCTGGAATGGGGTAAATAAGGCTGCTGTAGAGACTGCAGGTGTTAGGGCGAAGCCTCATAGCTTATGCTAGTCAGAAATAATAGTAATTCTGTGTCATACAAACACAATAGGAGATTTAAGCAGAGCAGCAGCTTTGCTTTAGTAGTGCGCAGCTCCCTGTAAGACAGTCATGTAACAATGAGATTGCTATTTTCTGCGCTGCACACACCTATATTCCATAGCAACTGATCGACTAATATCACAACCATGTATGTGCTGTCACTCCTGTCTGTCACCACTGGAGGCGCACTGATGGAAATGCTGCTCTTCCTTGCTCTCACACTTACAGGTTACTAAGAGCTGAAGCCATCACAGCTCTTTATCATAGGGATGTGTTTTGAATGTTCCTGCATCAGACTGGTCCTTATATATTTATTATTTTCTCTGGCTGAGAAGGAATGTGTTAATGTTGACCAATCAGATGTACTGTTATTGCTGCAATGCAAAGAGAATGCTGGTTGGATGAACAGGTTTGCCACCTCACCAGGGGAGTTTCTAAAACCCTTGTGGCTGGAAAGTTCTAGGTCAGTCCAGGAGAGGAGGTCAGTCTAGGAGAAGAAGTCAGCTTCCTAGAAGCACACATGGTTGTAGCATGCTGTCCTGACACACTAGGTCCGTCTGGAGACCAGGCCCAAGTGGACATCCACCTGCAGGAGTCTGTCTTACCCTGCTGCTGAAGCAGCCAACTTTCCTCTTTAAATGGAATTAGAATTTGTACCATGCACTTGTTTTTACCCAACATGTACAGTATA
The DNA here is from genome assembly GCF_040894005.1 of Engystomops pustulosus. NCBI lineage: Eukaryota > Metazoa > Chordata > Amphibia > Anura > Leptodactylidae > Engystomops > Engystomops pustulosus. The sequence continues at coordinate 247,541,181 of NC_092411.1, forward strand.
TACTCAATGAATTGCTGGCTGTTTTTACCCAATAAGTATTTATTATCAAATTGTACATTATATAACATAAAATAAGAACATATTGGCTAAATATTTTACGATGTTATTAACATTAACATTGAATTCTATTGTATAATATTAGGTTGCAACCTACACCAACGGTAGTTTTAGTTACTGCAGCAGTGTCACCTCAAATGATGCAGCATGTGAACACTTTGCGTTTTGTCCGACGCTGATTCGGGTCTCCCAGGATTCACTAAGCTCCGTGCGCCCGATATCTTCGTCCTGCTGCATGTAAGTGCTGATCTTGCAACACAAATTCTTTTTTAAATTCCGCGGTTTTTCCTAATCCATCGGCTTGTCTGGCGACCACACCCCCGGTTTCTGTCGCGTGAAAGCCGGCGCCGATGCGCCACAATCCGATCGCGTGCGCCAAAATCCCGGGGCAATTCAGGTACAATCGGCGCAAATCGGAAATATTCGGGTAACACGTCGGGAAAACGCGAATCGGGCCCTTAGTAAATGACCCCCTGTGTGTCACCCTATAAAAAACCTTTTAAAATTATGCATGCAAAAAAAGGAAAAAAACATATGATTAGTCACTAAATCATATTGTTCCAGACCAGGATATGGGACTTATTCTAATAGCACATCAGTTCGTTGAAGATTGTACCAAATCGTTGAACAAACATATGTTATCTTGAATAAGTTATCTCATTGAACCTGATATTGAGCCTTCCAGCATAAAATTGGTCGCAATGGTTCCAGATGGATAATATCCTTAACTGGTATCGATTCCTGAATGCCACAATTCCTTTGTTATACTGCGGTAACACTGTCTCCAATGCGGACCTGGAACGCTGTACCCTCGTGCTCTCGCTCGTACTCTCGCTTCAAAGTAAACCCCATGCCTGTTGGAGCATACATCTGGATTCCTCTGGGTCCTAAGGTTGGAGTCTTGGCGTGGTGGAAGCCGGCTTCCTCTCTAGGGGTTGTCACTCCTTCAATTTGCCGCATCCACAGGTTCTCCGAGATGTGTTAAAAATGGATCAACAATGAGGTGAGATGTGCCTATCAATAATGCTAGACGCGTTTCGGGTGTCTCACCCCTTCCTCAATAGCTATGTGCATCTTGGATTTGAACTGGTATTTAAAACTGCTCCCATTCACACAAGAGCACACTCCCCAATAGGAGTTATCCAACAGATTGAGTGCGGTCTACAGGTTTTCATTCTAACTTTCCTCTTTAGCCTGAAGCTACCTTTACCAGGCTGTGAGCACTTCTTGTGGAATTATATCCAACCAGCCATCTCAACCCAGTTGATGTTACTGCTGTTGACCACCGACAAGCGCTAGGCCCACTCAGCCAGCCACTTAGGTACCCAGGGCTTCCCCCAAGCCACAAAAAAGGTTAAGCCCCATCGGGGAATGTTGCACTAGCAAGGCTTTCAGTTAGCAGGCTTGGCAGAAGAAAGTCCTCATAAAGCAGGCACAAAATAGAAGTATCTCAGCCAGGACCGGTATCTCAACTCTGCTACATCAGAAGGACAGAATAGCAATACAGAAGTTTTGTGGAAATATGTCTCAAGTTGGAGACACAGAACTAAAGAAAAAAAAGGACCAGCTAATCACAGCCAACCCTTTCAGGTCTCAAACATACATACTCATATTGCACACAATATTCCCACTCAGGACAATAGGTGGCAGCAAAGAGCAGCAAAGGTCTCAGCAGGATAGCTGGGCAGATAGATTTGCTGAGCAGACAAATAAAGGGAAAGTTGGACCCACCTGCAATGGGTTTTATTTTTTTGGATTACTGCTACCCATATGCTCTAATCCAGTAGATAACAAAGGCAATAGAGGGTAGTCTAAAAACAACAACTCTGTTAGTGGGCTGAGTGCTTCCGGTCATTATTAGAATTGGGCATGTATTTGGCTGGCATACATAGATGTGATGTGCATATCTCCTTTCATAACAGATAAACTGCCCGTGCGCCTCCGCTCCGTGCAGACGCTACTCACCCGTCCTCATTCCTGGCCGTGCATGCGCGTCCCTGCCCCCTAGGGCGTGTGCGTGCTGGCTTCAGATGATTAAAAGGGCCAGTACGCCATTAAGTGCCGCTGGCCTTACCCAGAATTCTATTTAATCCTGCCTCTCCCTGCACACCCTGCCGGATCTTCATTCCTTGCACCTTAGAAAAAACTTTGCTTGATGCCCTGACTAACTTCCTCTGCTTCCTGCCTTGACCTATGTCCCCAACTCTGATCCCATGCTGCCCGTCCTGACCCCCTGCCTCTCCCTGACTATGAGATTGCCCGCCGTTCCTTTACCTCAACCTTGGCTGCCACCGCGGACAAGTCGCATCTGTGAAACGACCTGGTGGTACCACGCACTGTTGAAGACCGGGTGCCACTTAGATTCTGGTCCCAGGTGTTGGCTTGTGTTATCGTCGCCGCTGGTCCAGGGGGTTCACCTACCGCGAGCCTTGACAGTAAGATCTGGCCATGGACCCCGCTAAGTTTCCACATCCAAGCCTGGTTGATCTTACCAGTATTGTGTACCAGCAGACCCGCGAAAGGAGAACACCACCATGCTGCAACAGCTGCTTGCCACTCAGCATAAGTGTCAGATTCCTGCAACTGCTCCTGCGACTTCTGCTACATCGATTATTTGGGTGATGTCGTTCGGACTTTGCAATGCCCCTGCCGTTTTCCAGGCACCAACATCTTCAGGGACCTACTATATACATGTGTAGTGGTCTATCTTGACGACATTCTGCTGTTTTCTCCGGATCTCGAATCTCACCAGTCTCGCGTACGGCAAGTCCTCAGTCAACTATGGACTAATCACCTCTATGCCAAACTTGAAAAGTGACAGTTTCACTAGCGAGTCTTCCTTTCCTTGGCTATATTATCTCCAACAAAAGTCTCCTGATGGATCCTACCAAGACAATATTCTGGACCATGATCTCCTGCAGAGATTCCTCCAGCCCAGGAAGAAGGCGAGGCTGAAGGGGTACTGTCACGGGGATAGGGGGCTCTACAGTATTTAAAGGGCTAGCGCGCCGTACCCAGAATTCTATTTAATCCTACCTCTCCCTGCACACCCTGCTGGATCTTTGTGCCTTGTGCCTTAGAGAAAGCTTTGTGTGATGCCCTGCGCTGTTATTGTGATTTCCCGTTGTGACCTTGGTTCCGTTCCTGACTACACTCTTCCGCTGTCTGCCTTGACCTATTGTTACGTCCCAGACTCTGATCCCGTGCTGCCTGTCCTGACCTCCTGCCTGTCCCCGACTATGAGATTGCCTGCCATTCCTGTACCTCAACCTTAACTGCGACCGCGGACAAGTCTCACCTGTGGAACGACCTGGTGGTACCACACCGCAGCAAGACCAACATGCTTTGCAGCGGGCTCTGGTGAAGACCGGGTGCCGCTTAGATTCTGGTCGGCTTGTGTCATTGTCTGTGGTGGTCCAGGGGGTTTTCTATGTACTACTGTGTAACCCAAATTCTGTTAAATTCTGTTCTGTTTACTAACTTGAAACACATTGGGGGGGATTTATCAAAGGTGTCTGAGAGCAGAACTGTTTGAGTTTCCCGAATATATTTCTGTTTTGCGCCGAATTGCCCCGGGATTTTGGCACGCGCGATCGGATTTTGCCGCATCGGCACCGGCTTGCACGCGACAGAAATCGGGGGGCGGGCCGTAGGACAACCCAACTGATTCGGACAAACCGCAGAATTTAAAAAAGGTTTTGTGTCGCAAGATCAAGCACTCACATGCACCAGGAAGAAGCAGGTGAATGCCGGCGGACCTCGGCGCAGCAACTTGGATCTACAGTTAAAATGTTATCTTGGCCTATCGCCTGTGCCATGTACTGGAATAAAGGAACTGGGAGTTAAAGGGGTATTCCAGGAATAAGCATAATTCATATATAGAAATGGGTACTCAAAATATAAGCTAATATGTAATTAGTTGTTATTTAAAATTTTGCTCCTCTTAGCAGAAAATGCTGGTGACATAGACTGTAATAAAGAATTAAAATGCTACTGGCCCTTTAATCAGTCCGTTAATTTCCTCTGGGCGGTCCGTTGCAGAGCATACACAGGACACAAGATGGCCGCTGGTCACATGTCCACATCACATGTCCTGCACCTGCCTGGGCAGGTCATGTGATCACCACTACGTTTGGCTGTAGTCGGTTGGTTGCAGTGCATCCAGTATGGCCAGTGTTGTGGTGATGGCAGTTACACATCATTACTATGGCAACAGAGCAAGAAAACCTGTTATATCATCACTGGGAGCAGAGCATAAGAGGAAGGAGGAGTTACTGAGAACTAAAGGATCATGGAACTCGTAGTTTCCAGTGGCGGCCATCTTAGTGATAACTCCACCTACTTTAGAGAGGCCATAAACTTTGTAAATCATAAAATCAAACTATTTAAGCTCTGTATTGTGACTAATGACATTGAGTAATGTTGTACTCATTTATTTATATCATCATGGGTCTTTGTGTCGGACGTTCATATTCCCGGAATACCCCTTTGATGTTGACATCCAAAGTGTGATCCCTGGAGGCCGTATACCATCACGGGCCTCTCCTCTACCATCTACATGGGGAACCTAACACCTATTGAGGCCCCAGTGGGGGGATATTGTAGACATGGTTTGTTATATTTTTCTAACATGCCTCCATCTGCCAGTATATGTCTATGTATATGCTCACCGTAAAAAATGGGAGCTTTCCTGGTTTATACGATCTATCATAATAAACTTATTGCTGTGTTGCTATCTTCTTAAAGGACATTAGTGTCCTATTAAGAATATCCTGTGGAACCTTGTTCCTCGAGCCTAGTATTTTAATGTTGCATACCTATGTAGCGCTAGCAGCCTCGCCCATCACCTATCCATGCGATCGGGGAGAGAGGTGTAGGGCAGGGCCGCTAGTGCTACTGGGGGTGCGCATACATTAAAATACGAGGCTCCCTGAAGTGCTTTGGGGTGTAGCCTGAGCACCTCCAGCTAATTTGTCAACAATGTTCCTCAGGAAATTCTTACTAGGACACATCTGCATCACTAAATTGATGGTAGAAGTCCTTTAACAGTGACATATACTACGGATGAGACACGGCACATAGAGGTGCACTTTCTAGCAGATCAAGATGTCTGATAACCGTAGCCACTTGAGAGTGGTGGGTAATTGTGGGGGACATTATGTCATTCCTATAACCACCACCACACACAATGCCGCCTGCATGATAACTCAGAATATAACCCGCGTTCACATATCCACACCTGCCTTTTATTTACTGAATCCATTGAAATTACAACAATTTTATGGCATAGAAATAAACTGATCCCTTGCTGAATACTGCCATGCACAATAGAAGAAATTTTCTGTGTGTTCTCATCATCTTGGCTCTGTGATGTTTTTCAGAGCCTGCCCACTCACAGAATAAATTGCTGGGCTGAGGAAATGCAGGCGAGATACTGAGGCTTTCATGTACTGTACAGCCAGACAAGACGGGGAAGATGTTTTCCTTTCAAATAAATCTTATAACTGGCAACATTCTCCCTTCTGTCACACATCAATAAGACTGTAAGTTATTCAAAGATAATTTGAGAAAAATATATATTTTTCTTTCAACATATATGAAGAGGAAACTGTAATAGTGTAAGAGCAAAGATTTTCAATTACATATAAAAACACAAGGCTGAAAATAGACATACAGCCTCATTTTAGAATTGCTTCCATCTATGTATCTATGTATCTATCTATCTATGTATCTATGTATCTATGTATCTATCTATCTATCTATCTATCTATCTATCTATCTATTCATCTTCAATCATTCTGCTTATATGGCTGCAATGGTGAGATGTCCGTTCATATTGCACCACTGCAGCCAATCAGGAGCCTCAGCAGTCACATGCCCTATACCATTGATTGGGATGTATAAATACTTAGGCCATGTTAAAGGGGTTGGCCACTTTACCTCATGTTTTTTGTAATGTGTGTGCAAGTCTAGGGGGGCAGAATATTAGGTAAATTACCAATATTGTGCCCCGTGTAGCGACACCCCAGCGTGGCAGTCACTCTTACCTTTCTGCGCTCCAGCGAGGGCTCCTGCCGATCGCTGTCCTGATATATTGTCCTGCCTCTTCCCTGTGACATCTTTGTGCCCTGTTGCCTTTGAGAAAGCTTGTTATTGTAACTCTTGTGATTTCCCATTGTGACTTCTGCTTTCGTTTCCTGACCTCGATTCTCTGCCACCTTTCTTGACCTTTTGCTACGTCCCTGACTCCGATCCTGTGCTGCCTGTCCTGACCTCCTGCCTGACCATGACTCTGATTCTGCCTGCCATTTCTGTACCTTGCTTTGGCCACTACCGCTAGCAAGTCGTGCTTGTGGAGCGACCTGGTGGTATCCCGCCGCAGCAAGCCCAACTCGCTTTGTTGCGGGCTCTGGTGAATACCGGGTGCCACTTAGACTCTGTTCCCAGGTGTCGACTTACTCTATTAAAACATCTGCAAAGCCTCTGGTCTTTTACTTATCAGCCGGACATTCCTGTCCATAAAATGGCGGCAGATGGAGGGTCATGTGATCTTATGAGAGGGTTCATGAATATAAGATTAAGGTCCTGGAAGGTCCTCCATCTGTGGACACCCGTAGCTCTTAGTTCACCCTGGCTTCATTGCACATGTGCTGTAGGTCCTGCGCTTGCGCTATAAACCTACTACTCAAGCATTTAGAGGCACCTCACATTACCACATATGAGTCTGATGTTTTTTGTGGCTACTAAGTATAAATGTTTTTCATAGGTGACCGCAGACTGAGGTGTTATAGGGGCGATGAAAACCTAACCACTTCTCTGGCTCTACTCACAGGACTTTCTGAGAGTAGACATACTCTTAGTTTTCAACTCAGTATTTTCAACGCATCTATTATGGAGGCTGTACATTTCCAAGGCCTGTAAATGTAAGTTTGCTGGCTTGAACGCAATCATACGTCCATGACCCCCTATAGGAAATACCTGACTGTAAGCTCCTCATAAACAATTCCAGCCTTTTCTTATGTCAAAGTTCTTCTGTGCATTATTTTATATGCATTGTATTCCTGTGGCCTTAGCTGTGTATCTCTTCTCAGCATACACTGTACTACAGGGACTTTTATCATGTAAAATGCAATTTTCACAATTACCATATGAGGAAATCTAACCTTAATTGTAATGTTCCTTGATGTCTCTCTGGCGCATTTGACTTTATTATACATTTGCTAAAGATACATTAATCTATTTCACCAGTAAATGGGAAATATCTACTCATTATGTAATCAGGAACTATCATGTGTATGGCAGTAATGGATGATACATTCAGTACATTTGTAGGAAAGGGACAACGGCGCACGTACATGAATGCAGTTTTACTTGTTCATAGCAACCAATCACACTACAGCTTTTGTTTCTCTTTGTGCTATTGGCAACTTAAAGGGAACCTGTAGGGGCAATTTGGAACACTATTTCAGGTCCTTGTGGATCTGCCATTTAGTGTCTCAAATTACCCAGTTACTCTCCCTGTGGGTGCATTTAAAAAAATAAAACCTTTATGCTTCCCTACAGATTAGTCTAAAAGGCACACTGGACTCATCTCTGGTGCTCTCCTCGCCTGTACAGTTTTCAATGAAGCTGGAGTAGTACACCCCAGCCCCATTGTGCACGCACCATACCTATGCCTACGGCACATGCACAGTGAAGCCAGAGTGTACTACGGCACCTTCATTGCGGGACTGCACAGGCGCCCAGGAGTTCCAGACCAAGGTAAGTATATATTTATATTTGTATTTAAGCAGGAAACACAAATGGACACTAAACCACCAATTGTTAAGGATTTTTGGGTGGTTTAGTGTCCCAAATCGCACTGAGGAGTCTACTTAAATTTTTTGGCAAAAGTGACATCCCTGTATGTGGCATTCGTGGTTCATTGATTGGGGGATTATTATACCCCTATCACACCCCAAAAGTAAGGAGCAGCAGTTCCGACATGTGACCTGCCGCTATTTTCACTGTCTAGGCCAGTGGTGGCGAACCTATGGCACGCGTGCCAGAGGTGGCACTCAGAGCCCTTTCTGTGGGCACACAGGCCATCACCAGAGAGGACTCCAGGTATCTTCCTACAGTCCCAAACAGCCCAGGACTTGCTTTGCACAGAGCTATTTTAAAATGACAGTGCTAACTGGGACTACTGGAGGAGTGGGAAGGTGTGGACAGATCTGGATTATCATTATGTAGCTCCTGCTCCGGCCCTGACAATCCTTCCTGTTTATGGGACCCTGGAGGGAAGCTACAATGATCATTCAAATTTCTTCTAGCTTCTGTTTAATTGGTGTTCTCAGGGTGCTGATATGAATGAAAGCTGTGACAGAACAGGGGGTATAAATCACAAATTATATTTCTGTGTTGGCACTTTGTGATTAATAAGTGGGACTTGGTTGTAGTTTGGGCACTCGGTCTCTAAAAGGTTCGCCATCACTGGTCTAGGCTATAACGTGTTGTGACTGGCCTATTCTAAGTTTATTTTATCACAAACCTAGGATATATTTGTGTTTATCGGAAACATTGATGCCCCATTATTCAAACCAAAACTATTTTATTCTGGCCCACAAACAAGTTGATAAAAGTTTCTAAAACACATAATAAATGTAAAGCACAGCACGTAGAACAGTTTTGGAACTCAAACAGTATTGGAGTGTGTTTAACTTAATACATCTAGTAAACTAAAAATATAAAGGGCAAAAGAATAAGAAAACAAGAAAACACATAACACTTCAGCAATAGTAACCACTTAGTTTTCCCGCAATCTTTAATAATATTGTACTTGAGAAAATGAGAACTTCCTAGGAAAGAAAAGGCATTTGAAAATGACAGAGGATTAAGAGATATGTAATCCATTGTCACATTCCATTTTTCTTATAATTTGCAGGTAGTCTCAGGATTAGTTGTCTTTTAGTGCAAGAATAGTCATTCTTGAAGGATCATGTTGGCCAGATGTGTATGACCATGGTTACACCTCAGTTTAATTGAAAACAAATGTAACTTGAAGTTAAAAATTGCTATATCGAAATTGCCCTGAGCTACTGAGTGAAGGGATTACATATAATACTAAGGTATTGCAAGCTGCTCACTATGTTCTTCTGGCCCAGGGACCGGTACAGATCTGCCATAGAGATTCTCTTGGGACACAATTGCTGCAATCACTAACAGATAGTGTATTGCCGTTACATTGAGCAAATGTAGTTATGGCCACTAACAGGTTAACAGGCAACAAAATAGTTAATGACCAAGGCCCAATAAGCCACAGATCATAAAGATTTAAGAGGTCACCAAAAAGGCTACAGAGCAAATGCTATTACCAGCAGTCTAGGTGTGTCTAAGACATAAAGAGGAGCCTAAGCTTTAATGAGACTACTACGCTACTGCTTATGTGTCACTGAGGACTCTAATTAGTAGAAGCGATTTAATAACACAGAATGAGGAAACTGAGGATATAACTTACTGTGACATTTCAAAGGGGTTGTCTGCTCTGCTGTCTGCTTCGCAATATTCTTGACTAGGCTCCAGACTTGCAAGAAGTTGTTGCTGAAGAACCTTAAAAAGAACCTGTCTCCTCTCCTGACATGTCTATTCAAATTATCTCTTCCAAAAACATATTTTGTGAAGTTGAAGTAAGTTGACCACTGGATACAACTACTACAGTGGATGTTGCTGCATAGACATTCCCAAACAGTAGATGTGGGTCAATTCTTCTTATTGCACGCACCTTTTTAGGCTGTTTCAATGTTATTACATCTCATTAGAACAGTATAGGGAACTGGTTTGGCTTGGTGAAAAGCCATTGGCATAAATTGAGAAGGAATTAAATCCCATTATGGAGATTGTCTTTGCCAGTGTATAGAGTCTTAAGGGCCATGGAGATTCTGGTTAAAGAATAAAGCTTCATGAAGGTCAGATATCAATGTATAGGGCCTTGTTTAAGGAAGCAGTAAATCATAGTTTCCTATCAACACATGCATATTTCTTACCCAGACTTCAGCATGACCAGTTTCACAGACTACAGAAATGGTGGATTATGTTCAAAGGTTGTATAGAGCCTGCAATGGACTAGAAAAATGAAAATCCTTTCCAACCACCCATAAAACCCATCCTTTCCCAATCCTTATTTTGTTGGTTGTTTTCTCCTTTGTAAATGCCATCTAATGTGTCTAATAAGATTCGTGAGTACATATTAGCTGGACACCCTATCTCTGATATTAATTATTGCTTCCTTAATCAAAATAATTTAATAATACATTTCCAGTTGGAATAACAGAGGGTCACACAGTTATGGGACGTCCAAACCTTTCCAGTAGAGATGAGCTAACCATGCAAAATATGATTAATAGTAGCTACATCACATTTTTCCAAAAATATGAATTGGGTCTGAATCGCATCAATCTAAACCAATGTTTCTCCATGTGTCCTGGAATCTGGTATAAAACCCCCATTATTCCTCTAAAACATTGATTTTTTCATTAAAAGCTACTTTATGTTTTGTGAATTGCTTTTAAACTTTTTTAAATTTTACCCTACCCATCACCCCTTCCTAAGCTCTGGGATGAAAGATTGCAGTAGCTAGCCACCATTTTGAAAGATTTATCTTCCAAAGCTTCTCATTTGATTTGACTCCTTTATATGCTAAACCTGGATTTGGATTTTTGGGCCAACCTTTATAGGTGAAGTCCAGAGATGAGTGCATTCCTTGGGCCATACCATGTAGAGGCTAACCAAGGACCCCTGTACAGCGGATACAACATAGAGTTGCCTGGAGAAAATCCACTGTGGAATACAATACCTTTGTAATCGGTGCAGAATATTTTTGCATTAAAATGATGATTTCAGAATTTGTCAATTTTGGGCTGCAAAATCTTTTCTAGAATTTGCAGCAGAATCGAGACAGAATTCTTGGTTAGATTTGTAGTTATTAAATTTTTTTTTATAAATTATCATTTTCTTTCAATATTTAATAGAAACATAATTGTACTTGTTTTTTTTAAAATGGAACATAATTTTGCTAATTTGCTCATTTTCTAATTTGATAAATTTGATAAAGAGTGTATGAGAGCTTGGGGCATATCTGATCGTAATAAGGGAGTGCCTTACTCGCTAAAGCTGTGGGGTATGACTGCCCCTTGTGTCTATTGGTAGAGGGGCACCTGGGGTGTAGGATAAATCTTTATTTAGTATTGAGCTCCTACAGCAGAAGCCTTTATATAGTTATGTGTGGCTGTTGTTATGTTATACTCTCCCAGAGCAGCATTGTAAGCAGGCCCTATTGAAATCTACTGGCTCGCTTTCCTCGTAGCATCTGTTGTCATGGCGATGTAGATTTGCTGCTTTTCCTCAGCTTTTTATAGGTTCTCTATCTTTTAAGCTAGATTTGAACAGTCATCCTTCTGTTTTAAGACCATCAATCCTTTCTCCCAAAGCCTTTTGTTCTATCGCTATGCCCAAAAGGATTTTCTAATAACATGAAAGGAAAGAGCAAAGGTGTTTCATACGGGCAGAGCTTTCTTTCCCCTTATTTTGTTATGTCGGTCATTGCCTAAGGCTAAAGAAAACTGAGACTATGCCCAGAAGGATTTACTATTAACTTGTAGGAAGTAGGAGCATGCATATTTTTACATGGGCGGAAGAAGCCGCCTCTGATGTGAAATTTTGCCTAAGGCTTCGGGAAAATCAAAAGTGGTAAAGGACAAAATGAAAGTGATATTTAAATACTTAAAATAAATTCACCTTGCCATTTTTTTTACATTAAAATAAGTTATATTTCATTTTATCAGGCATAAGATCACTATTAGGCGCAGATAGAATGGTGACATGAGGACAGTCTGTGAAGCAGATGTACAGATCAGAGGTGGACACCCACAAAGGACTTCTGTGCTTTGTACAGGAATATCCTGCAGACCTTTACACTCTAGAGTCTGCTCAGCATGCGGCATGCCTAGATCTGTCAGAAGTTTGGGGTATTGGTCCGGTGTAACCATAACTTTATATATCTAATATGTGTATGTGTGTGTATGTACGTCTGCTAAAGGAATCTGCACCATTGCATTTATAACCACCATGGCATAGTTGTTGCCTGTGGCTCAGGGAATGTCATAGACTCCAAAATCCGCTAATTACCCACCATATACATCAGCTATTGTCTGCTGCTGCTGTTGCAGTGGAACCTGAGCTTTGATTGGTTGCTATGCTGACACAGGTCATAAATATGAGCTCTGAGCTGTGATTGGTTGCTATGATGCCACAGGTCATTAATATAGGCTCTGAGCTGTGATTGGTTACTATAGGCAATAAGTATAAGATGCTTATACTTATGAAGATGGATAGAGATACAGAGTTGAGGGAGATTTATCAGAAATGTCTGAGGTAAATCTGTTGCAATTGCCCATGGAAACCAATCAGAGATCAGCTGTAATGTTATAAACAGCTGGACAAATAGGACACTTGAACTCTGATTGGTTTCCATAGGCAACTAGAGCAGTTCTGCTCTCAGACACTTCTAATCAATCCCCCCGTAGGCAAAGTGACAATCACTGGAATGAGAGTGCCGATGCCAGACAGTCGCTGGAATGAGAGTGACGGTGACAGACAGTAACTGAAAGAGACTGCTGGTGACAGACAGTAACTGAAAGAGACTGCCAGCGACAGACATTCACTGAAAGAGACGGTCTGAGACAGTCTGTAGATACTTATAAAATATTTTTTGTTAACCCATTCTAATTTGTTGAAGCTCAAATCAGTCTCGGACAACGCCGGGAGCTACAGCTAATATATATATATATATGTGATAATTATATTACTCCTCCACAGTTTGTTTGTTATATGTTTTTTTTTATTTTTCTTTCTTTGTGTTTCATTCTGCCTGTTATAAATCATTAGGCTCCATTTGTTTAAGACCAGCCAGAAGATGAGCCTAGCAGGGTGTTTATAACTCCCCAGGGAGTCTATGTTTGATCAGAGAAGCATGGTCTTCCTAAGTGGTAAAACTAACACCTTTCGGCCAGAGTAGTCTAGCTAGTGGGGGATGAAAAGAAGCCACAGACTGCATGTTCTTCCCTCCAAATTCAGACAAAGGGAATATAATAGCTGTCCATAACTGGGACATAATTCATAATTATAGGTCCCAAGTTACACAGGACAGTTATGGGGTCTAGACACACTCCTGGACCGAAAATCAGAACGTTAGCTGCAATGGAAGGCAGCCAATAGCAGAACACCCCTGATATTAGGCTAAGACACCCCGAGTTTGGTATGGGGTTAATGGGAATAACATGCCCGTTTTGTTGGAAGCCATGGCACAATTGTGCCATCTCCCAATCAAAAGTTATGGGGTTCTGATAAAAACCCAGACCCAAAAAGTAGCTCACTGATGGGAGGGGGATAGAAAAATCCCCCTCACAGTGACATCACAGCCAGGGGTGGGGGTCAAAAAATCACCTGGGCTTAAATTAATGAAGCAGCGACACAGTAGTGTTCAGACTGAGGATTCTATCACAATAGAAGGCTGGATCGATGCTTATGCCCTGTCCTCGGGCCAAAGAATTTCTTCCTATTCCACTAGCAAGAATTTTTTGTTTCTTCTTCCATAACTGTTTGTAAGTATTGTATGTGTATTGTTTTTAATCCTTTTTTCATTTTATCTGACAATTTAATTCTTTGAGTGTACTGCATTTTTATGTAAATTAAAACTTTTTAATAAGCCTCTGCTTGTAGCCTTAAAGAATCTGAAGGGAATCACGTTACCTGAGGTCATTATTAGCATAGTCCATGTAGTAAGCGATTGCATGTTCTGTGTGAATTTATAATTGTAATATCGTGTAAGTAGTGAGTGCATGTGCTGAGTTATCATCAGGGTGCATTGTCTGTGTGGTTGAGGTGCCTACGGCCTTCTTTGCGTAAGTAACTCTTGGGTGGTGGCAGTGTGGATTCTGTGGAGTAAATTTAGCGTAAGGACGCCTTTTTGTGGAAGTGGGCGGCGCTTAAGGGCTAAATTCTGGGACTCCATAGAGTAGTTATCCCAGTGTGTGAACTACGGTGAGTCGGGTTCGTGACTATATATATATATATATATATATATATATATATATATATATATATATATGTGTATGTGTGTGTGTGTACTGGAGGTATGTCCCCACACTGATGTGCTCTTAGCTCTCTATGTTAAACGTCTTCCTCCCCTCAGGGACTACAGAGCAACTCAAAGCATATCATTAAGAGCACTGCAAAGGACCTAACCAAGGTGTACTTGGAAAAGCTAAAATTCTGTAATAAAAATGCATTTTGCACAGTCCTGCTGCTACTTACTTCATGCACAAGTATGGTTAAACAGATCTCCAAATTTGAGAGTAATCCAACAATAGATAAAACTGAAGACTCAACTTTTGGTACAAAGAATATTTTAGTCCTATATAATAATGTTGTGGCCATTTTTACCCATTAATTAAAGTGATTTGTGTATTTATTCTAGACACAGGGGGTCATTTACTAAGGGCCTGAATCGCGTTTTTACGGCGGGTTACCCAAATTTTTCCGATTTGCACCGATTATCCCTGTATTGCCCAAGGTTTTTGGCGCACGCAACCAGATTGTGGCGCATCGGCGCCGGCATGCACACGACGGAAATCGCGGGGCGTGGGCGAATGAAAACCTAACGGATTCTGAGAAACCACCGCATTTTAAAAAAAAAGTGTTGCTGCACCCAGCAACGGATCGTGAACTCCGGCGGACCTCGGCGGACTTCAGCGCAGCAGCGACACCTGGTGAACGTCGGAGGAACTGCCTTAGTGAATCGTCGGAAGACCCGAATCCGCCGCAGGGAACGCGCCGCTGGATCGCGTATGGACCGGGTAAGTAAATCTGCCCCATTGTGTTCACCCTAGTGTAAGTTGTTTTAAGACTTAGTTAACAACCATTATTGCTAGGAAGTTCTTGGCAATCGAACTTTAAAGGACATCTACGACCAGGATGAAGGACTGTATGCAAATGAGCCTGAGGGGCTCCAGGCTCCATAGGTGTTAGTCGAGCCTGGAGCCCCTCAGGCTCATTTGCATACAGTCTTTCATCCTGGTGGCTGATGTCTTTTAATGTATTGGTGGCAGAGCATGACTGATGTCCAGCAATAAGTAGAATGGGAAACAAAAAGTTCCACTCCTATACAGAAAAGGACTTTCACTACTATTGGTGATACTAGTAAAGCTATACAATGGATCCCTGTTCTCATTACCCTTGGTTGTCCCACCGATCAGCTGTGGATAGGCGATAACTTGTTGTTTTCTCCTTACCAGTCTAACTTTTTGGACACATAGGATTGACATGTCATAAATAAAGGGAAAACTGTAAAAATAATACATAATATATTACTGCTTATATAGATGTATGGAAGTGTATATATACCAATACACTTTGTATACTGTATTATGTATGAAGTAGACTAGTAGTAAGATGGCAAGGAATGGGTTAAGCTTCTCAGCATCGATTCACCAAGATAAAAAACACTCACATTTGCCTAGCTGGAAAGCGGTATTGAAAAACAATTATGAGAAAGTTAATGAAACTGTAAGCTTTATTTTACATTATTATATGACCATTTAGTTAAGAGACAGGAACAAAAGACCATCAAAACAGAACAAAAGAGAGACAGGGATGTGGAGGGAAGAGAACAGATCGGAACAGCCGTTTGACACAAGGTTTGGGAAGTTAATTTGCACAGTGATTACTGCATGACTGTCTGTATGTCTTCATTTCTGCGCTTTAATAACTTCTTTATAGATAATAGTCCAAAAACTAATGGTATCCTGGAAGCTGCTGGATGCTGGAGGATCTAGTGCATTAGAGTTCATTGACCGTAATTAGAGGTCTTCTCTGACTTTTAAAGTATATTACATTTGTAAAATCTAGAGCTAGGACCCCAACATCTACACTGAAGGGACGACAGAGCTGGACACAGAGTGAGGCTTCTCACACGCTTCCATGTCCATAATGGAAATCATATTCCATGTGACTTATGATGCCATAAGCTTCATAACAGCTTCATGTAGCTTCAGGTTTGCAACACTCCTGCCAATGCATAGGCAGGTGGGAAGTTGTGAATAGCACCCTCTCCAGGTCAGGAGCAGTTAGGGAGACTGATCACCTTTCTATGAAGGTTCTAGAACCTGGGCATTGTGTAATTGCAGCTGTAGTAACTGTCTGACATGGCCACAGTTAACAATGTGAATGTTGTTAGCCAATGATATGCTTAGTATTTGCTGTAAGGGAGGAGTAAGCTGATTGGATGATCCACCTGAGCTTGACACACCCGAAGGTTCTGGTCTCTTTCCCCTGAGGTCTCTCCAGGGAGAGCTGAGATATTGCTGAGGTACAGAACTCCTCAGCACATGGCCTGCAGCCTTGAGGCCTGCAGACCTCCATCACCAGATATCTGCCTCCACCCTGCTGCTGTAGCAGCCCACCATCCTCCAGCCTGAAGCCACCTTGCCAGACTGTGAGCCCATCATCCTGAGAAATCAGATCCAACCAGATATCTCCTTTCAGAAGAAGTTTGCTGATGTTAAGGCCGTTGCCTGCTATTTGAAGTTCAATAAAGAACTCTAAGTTGATTTGCACAACATTGCTTCCATCTGATCCCTGGATACGGCTGCTTATCACCACAGGCTTCCCTCCCATTACCAAGGAATTCATCCTACAGTCACTCAGGGGTTACCCCAGGGAGAAACCATTGCATCAGCTTCTCACTCC
The DNA here is from genome assembly GCF_040894005.1 of Engystomops pustulosus. Lineage (NCBI taxonomy): Eukaryota > Metazoa > Chordata > Amphibia > Anura > Leptodactylidae > Engystomops > Engystomops pustulosus. The sequence goes on from NC_092411.1 coordinate 247,558,020, forward strand.
TTATTTCTTGCACACACCACCTGCTGGAGACCTGCCAGACTGTAGGACAGCCCTCCGGTCCCTATACCAAGCACCGTGACATCAGCGCGCCCTAGGCCGCAACCCCCAGCCACTCCGATATTCTGGGCCCCGGCTGCCTCCAGGCCCCAAGAAAAGGTTAGGCCCCCATGGGGGATGTTGCAGGTTCCTTTTATCTATGCTCAGTACATTAATTACAATACTAGTGAAGGCCAGTTCACATTTCTCTCATTTCATCATCTTTTAGCATCAGTTGTTCTGAGCTAAAACCAATGTATCTTATCTCTGTCTTGTCTCCACTGTTGCTTTTTCCTCACAATAATGGATGCAAAATACTGTATTGAATGAATTTTAGTTGCACCTAAAGTAGTAAGCATCAAGCACTACCTGCCATTTCATGTGACTGTTCAGAATAAATTCATGAATTATATGATTGTTTTGCCCCCAGTTTTTTCATCTATGTGTTCTGATTCACAGTTTCCCTGAGCTACTGGGTAGATACGAGATGCCATGACTAATGATGTTTGTCATACATTGCATATGAGGTGTTATCAGAGACAAGGCTTTTGCCATGGGACATGGGTTGTATGACAATTGTGGGCCCCCTTACCCATCTAATATTTTTTCAAAGGGTCCAACAGATTTACCGTACTTTCTAGATGCACTTTTAGATGCAGGTGTACTATGTATATGTATGATTTAATATTATTTTCTTCTTTAATTTGAACCTGTCGCTCATATCTCTAGAACTTCTCTCAAGCTGCACCAATTCTCTGGAATGCCCTATGCTGGACTATCAGATTAAAATCTAACTACCTTAGCTACAAATGTACTCTTAAAACCCAACTCTTCAGGTAGAACTATCACTTTCCCTAACTGCATGTAACTTTAACTCTCTTTTTACTAACCCATCTTATGTTCTCCCACCATCTGTTATCCAGCAAACACTAGATTCTAACATACGGGCTTTCCTGCAGTCCTATTCACCTTGAATTCTTTATATAAGATGGCAGCTGTTGAACGGTATAAGCAGCAGCATTATTTATTTCATTATTTTATTTATTCTAATACCTTATAAAGAATGGCTGGACCATTATAGATAGTTAGCTCTTGTGAGCAGGGCCCTCATTCCATTTATTTCATATGACTATGTTATACAGTATGTACCCCATGATTTGTAAAGCTCTGCAGAATATGATTCTGCTATAGATTTTTTATTATTTATTATTAAAGTTAATAAAACTCTGCTATGAGATTTAAAGGAAATTGACCATTATATTGTGTGTTTTAAAGCAATCACACTTACTTGTCAGCGTGATGATGCTGGAGCAGGATCTTCTTTTCATTATTGCTGGAAATGCTTCAACTTGAAGAAAATCGCTATATAAAAATAAGTAAATGATGCTCCGCCCCCTGTCAGCGCAACCCAAGCCGCTCGGCGCTCCATCTACTTATTCATGCCTCTTGCTGCTGCTTATTCCCTCCTCTACCCTGATGTCACATAGTCTCGGGCAATGGAATGGGAGGGAGGAGGACAGAATAAGCGCCAGTAAGAGGCGTGAATAATTATAAGCCGATGGAGCCCTTATTTTTGCAATAACCGATGTGTGGTGGTAAAAACTGCTGTATGGGCACACGCCAGGGAATTGAAGTGAAGCCATTCCAAGCAGATTTGCATTGGTACTTTTTAAATGCTATACAATTTTTATTTATTTTATTTGAAATTTGGACATATAAGGGCTTATTTCCTGTGAGTTTTAGTTTATTGATGAGATTTTTATTCTTCTGTGTACACTTCAACAGGCCAATAGTTTTTATGTTAAATACCTTGGAGTAAAAAATACAAAAGTCTTGAAGGATTGATATCTTTATTGCCTAACCATAAAAAATTTTAAACTTTACAAATGAACAGCTGAGCGAACAAAACATATACACCAAAATAATGTGATACATCATTAGGACAAGCCAGGGCAATAAAATTGTAGTTTTTTTATACATGGAATAGCCTGTATTAATGTCGCATGGTCCGTTATTGTGGTGTACAAATTGTGAAATAATTTTGCGTGGGATGATAGTTTTTGGGGCAAGGTCTTAATGAATTGGCGTGTGATATAGAACTTCATAGCTGCTCTAATTGTGCTTCAATATGTGTTGGAAGCCGAGAAGCCCAGAGAAAGTGTTGAGATTGAGATTGAGGTCTGCGACTATATTGAGCAACTGAAAAAAAGACAATGGGGGGAGGTGATTTACCAATGCGTCTCAGGTTCCATCAGTTTCTAGCTGGAAAACACTAGTCTTTTGCTGCGCCAGATTTATCACTGTTCTGAACTTCAGGCCTAATTTTAGTTGGTCTAAACTGTGAGCCAGAATTTTGGGTGCATGGACGATTTCCCTCAAGCCACGCCCATAAGCCTTGATAACTATGGCACAAGGCATTTTAGACAGGGTTTGTGGCACAAAACTACCAGAATTGAGGCACAAGTGCATTTATAAGTGAGTTTTGGAAAACGAGCTATATTGTGGTGCCAAAATGTAATAAATATAGCGCACAAGGCACAGCAAGGGAAAAGAAAAAAACTGGCAAAAGCCTACCAGTGTAACAGACCGTAATGTCAGATCATGGGGGGCTAGGGTGGTGTTGCTGTCAAGTTGACAGTGCTCATTAGTAAGGACTGGCCTTAGTGTTTACCATCTTTTTTTGGCAATTTTACGCTAATGCTGATTCCATTACCCTGGTACCCATCACCACCAGGTTTACAAACCAGTGGCGGCTGTAGGCTGCTATTTTTGCACTGGAAAAGCCCCCTAACAGTGGGCTATCCCAGCTCAGTAATGACAGGCTGCTGCTGTTTTTTAGTAGCTGCTGATTTTGAAAATAAGGGAAACTTCACTTCATATTTTCTTTTCATTTCTGTCCAAAAACTGAAAAAAAAAGATGTGGGATCAACAAAAACTTCCACATACAAAAAACAGCAGCAGCCTGCCTTACTGAGCTGGGAAAGCCCATTATTAGGGGACTACTCCAGTCCAATAATAACAGTCTACAGCCGCCCCAGTACCTGACCATCTGTAGACGGTCCGTACCCAGCTCTTCCTGGCACATGGGAGAGGCATTAGTGTTTGCCATCTTTTTTTGGCTATTGTACACTAAGGCCAGACCTTAGTAATGAGGACTGTCAACTAGACAGCACCACTATGGCAAATTATACGATGTGATGTGAAAAAAACACCCTTTTTTTTTTTACAAAAAACTATATTGAAATCAAAATTCAGGCACACCCTTGTTGACCATATTATTTGTCAAATCCAAAGTAGTGCACAGCAGCAGGGTCCAGGAAAAAGAGTTAATGGCCAAGGGGGATGTGGGACATGCTCGTTGTCTAAGGGGAAACATGCTCATTGCTAAAGGGATGTGGGTGACATGCTCATTTGCAACGGGGGAGAAAAATGTGCTCCTTGTCTAGGGGGTGGGGGACATGCTTGTTGTCTAGTGGGATGTGGGACATGCTCGTTGTCTATATTCCAGGCCAGTTCCTGGGAAGCTGGAAAATATTTCCAAATGCTTTGAAATTGTAGAAAAAAAACATATTTGCGCCAATTTCAATTTCACAATTTCACAATTGTGTCTTCTACTGTGCAATAGCAGCCAACAATTCAAAAGTATACACAAATGTATTTACCATCAACAATTCATAGCTTAGCAGCTAGCAGCTTAGAGCCGAGTGTTCACACAAGGTGTTGACCAAGGTGTGACACCTTGGTCAACACCTTGTGTGAACACACGGCTCTACCGAGGGATGAAGGCGCTCCTTCCCCCTCCCACTTCAAGCTAACCAGACTTGGAGGCATTAGCTGTATGGGCTACTTCTGTGTTGGTATATATTCTCCCTCTGATGAGACCTCTGTCGAAACGCGTCAGGGAGGTGTGATACGTGTTTTAGTACAAGGGACAGTTTTTGGTACTGCCCTTGTAAGGGCGGGAGTCATGGGGTAATAGGGTTAGACTGTTTAGAACCCTACACCTTCCTGTCTGTAATGACGATAGGCTCCCACCCAGCCCTACATCATCCTCGGGTATCGTATGCTGGTAAGGTAAGAAACAACATATATCAGTTGAAGGTATATTGTCAGCCAACCTGAGGCCGTTAAACTCTTCACGATTACATTATCTGCCACCTAGCATTTTTGTGCCCATATATACATACCTGTTTTGTTGTTAGCCGTATTTTGTTCACTCGTTTTGTCTGTATGTATCTGTTTGACACTGTAAATTAGCGGTGTCAAATAAGAAGACATAACGCATCTCGCTCCTTAGTGAGTAGTTGCTAATTTTTAGAAAGTTTGTAATAGACTTGAGATTTTATAAATTACCTAGGGCAGTGATGGCGAACCTTTTAGAGGCCGAGTGCCCAAACTACAACAAAGACCCGCTTATTTATTGCAAAGTGCCAACACAGAAATGTAATTTGTGATCTATACTCCCTTCTCTGTCACTGTTTTCATTGATACCAGCACCCTGAGGACACCAATAAAGCAGAATATAGTACAGCTAAATAGCTCTGTGCACAGCAAGTCCTGGGATGTCTGGGACTACAGGAAGATACCTGGAGTCATCTCTGGTGATGGCCTGAGTGCCCACAGAAAGGGCTCTGAGTGCCACCTCTGGCACCAGTGCCATAGGTTAGCCATCACTGACCTAGGTGCTGCTAAGCTCTTCTACTGTGCACTCCAAATGACACCTCTATTCCTTGGGTCAGTACCAAATTGATATAGGTTTTATTATGTTTCAATAGGTTTTTAAAAATGTAAAACCTTTTTGTACAAAAAAAAATTCTGCCCTATTCTGACACAAATACTTTTTTCATACTTTGGTGTATGGACCTGTGCAAGGTGGGATCTTTTGTAAGATGACGTTTCAATTGGTACCATTTTGGAGAATGTATGACCTTTGATCACTTATCATTAAATTTTTATGTGTTACAAAGTGGCAAAAATTTGGCATTTCAGATATTTAGGCGCTATTTTCTGTTATGGGGTGATGATGTCACGGTGAGCACTGAATTGATCCAAAATTGCGGTGCCCGCATGCCTCAGCATTTACCCGCCGCTGACACCCATCAGTGTCTACCTCAACACTGCTACATCTGTCCAGCTCACAGTTCTTCTACAGCTACATCTGTCCACTATGGATAGAGCTGAGGGGTAAATGAGACACAGGGGACACTTGGTGCTGGCACACGTGACATACACCTTTGACCCGACAAAATTGATGTCACAAGGTAAGCCTCCACTCTAGAAGTAGATTTTACTGTGCTGTGCAACAGTGAGTGCAGCAGGGCAGCGTATGCTCCGGCTGCAGCCCTGCTCTCACAGCACAGTTGCAGTAATTCCACAGCTGCATGTCCTGCATGCCTGGCTTACACTTACCGCCTGCCTGGCCACAGTGTGTAATGACTGAGTCCTGCCACCCCCACATTGTCCATCAGGGGGCGCCACCCGAGGCCAGATGCTCAACTTGCCTCATGTTTGGTGCGCCCCCTTTGACAGGGAGGAATTAGAAAAGATGCAGAGAAGCATCTTTAATCTTTACAAAGTTGCTTATATTTCTTGTTGCACTGATAATGCAAACATTGTATGTAACAACCGTGACTGTTATACACCATACTGACAGCAGGACCATCACTGTTCTGAATGTAGATCGACATTTCTTGATTCTACACATTAAGGTATTTAGTCACCTGATTGTCGGATGTGACTTTGCCCTAATTTCTTCATTGGATTGTTAGAAGTTTTCCCTAATTAGAAAGCTCTGTTATATAACTGCAACTTCAAGGTCTGTTTCTCTGCTGGCATGACAGCTTGCATTCCTTCCTTTCATCTGCAAGTTTCTCTAAACTGTCTTGTGTGTCTCTTATTTACAGCGGTACATACATACATAGGCTTCTCAATGTGCATACCTTTTGTTACTGGGAAAGGATGGTCAGATTGGCTCCAACTCTATAAGTTTAGGCCAATAGCAGATTAGTTCCTTATCTATCCCCATTCATCCTATCAATTTGTATCTTTTGTCAGATAATGGGCTCTAATATAACTGCAGGAATAGGAGGACACTCTATATTGTACGTGTTATGCTGGGAACAGAGGAAAGTGTTCAGTTCTCTGTGTAACTTTGTCTGCATTACAGAGATTTTGCAGCCATTTAGAACCAATTTACCAACTGTATATCTGTGTTAGAAAAACTGGTCACTAATTGGTATAATGCATAAGCTTTTTACTATAATGAAGTCTACTACATCTTAAGGGGCGAAAATCCTAATACTGTATATAAACTAGCCAACACTGTATTGATGATAAAAAGGCAGTCCTGCTGAAACGTACAGTGACTTGAGCACTTGCTTTTGCACAGGCATTGACAATATTTTGGTCACCTTTTTACACATTTATCATAGTTTTGCGGCTGCCACTTTTTCTAGTCTTTTTAATCAGTGCACTGTATTTTGAAATTTTTTCCCTTAATGATGCATGTGATGAGTTGCCTGCTTAGGTTCACTTTAGCAACTTTTTGTGATGTGCAACTTTTTAGTCCCAAATAGAACAGAATAAAACTTTATTAAGCCCGTTGGGAAATTGTTTTGTGCATCATTACTCAAGACAAGGCATGACCAGCGTTTCACATAATAAACAACACAAATAACATTATAGTTCTATTGCCTTCGGGATGAAGGAGTTGTGGAACCTTGTGGTTCGGCAATACACCTGGCGGTAGCGCTAACTTCTGATGCTCCGTTGCTGCAGTAGTGTGTCCGGTTGTGGGTGGGTGCCGTTTTTCAAAATGGCGTCAAATTACAGAAGGCATTTGGTTTGCCAGACTTCCTCTAGCGGATGCAGCGTCTCCCCAATAGTGCTCTGGGCTCTCCGGATGACCTTGTTGAACCAGTTCTTTTCTCTACTGTTTAAGCCTCCTCCCCAACAGACAACAGCATAGAACAATACGCTCGCCATCATCGTTTGGTAAAATATTTTCAATATTAGGGTGGAGATTTGGAATGACCTCAGCTTCCTCAACAAGTGCAACCTGGTTATGGCCTTTTTGCATAACCAGTCGATATTGGTCCTCCATTCAAGCCTGTCATGAATGTGCACCCCAAAAGTCTCACAGGTTGATCAAACATCTGGGCTAGAAAGATAAATACGGCCACACTGCATTACATCCTTGAGGCAGCTAACTCTGATATGCTGCTTGCTTCTGCACCTAAAAATATTCTCATATATCAACTTCATTTATTGTCTCTCCAATATACCTGTGTGATATTACTAAAACAGTGCAGTCTGTACTATGTGCAGCTCGCCTGTCCGACAGAAAACTGGCACAAGGACCATAGTAGATGAGGGCCTTTATGTTTAGTTCGTATGTTGGTTGTCTGGGATTATGTCTCTGTCTGTTCTCCATGACTTTTGGATATGGGATGGACCCTCACTTCGTCATAACAGCTCAAAAGAAAAGGGGGAACATTGTGTCGGGTATAAATAAACACAAAACACTTGATTGCATGGTGTCAAATAGGCCACAGCTTTATTTAAATCACAAGACTAAAACAGTTAAAGGAGGAGTTGGGTGAATTGCTAGGAATGGGATTCACCTATACTGTGAGATCCCCAGCTGCCTGACGTACAGCCCACCGGCCAGGCAGCAATAAAGGGGCGGCACGCTCTGGCTTGCCATTCTAGCAGAGCCAGTCCACTTTAAGGTCACCAACCCTTGTGAAGATCCTCACTCCTGTGCTTCACCACCATGCCCGCCCCTGGATGACATTACCATTAAGACATCCTTCAGGCTGGCCACTTCCAAAGCTCAGCCTGTTCACCACCATGAGGTTTAACATCCTCTATTAGTTAAAATTAAGTCCACCTGCAACTTCCATCCAACTCCAAAGCTGTGACAGATAGCAAAACCTGCTATTCTTTATTACTTAAAATTGACTCCCATTTTTATTTATTTTTTTATATAAATATGTTTCCATTTGCATGTTTCTTTTTTAAACTAAAGCCATGAACATATACATTATGAATTAATGTCCAGGCAACCATAAAATCTGGCCAACCTCCGACTCACAAAGAGTCATCCCACAGCACTCAGGAGAGGAAAAACCCCCTGTGGAGGAAACCTCTAGGGAACCCATGGCTGAAGGATCGCCCTTCCTCTGGGCTTAGAAGGATAAAACCAACTTTATCTCATCATTATGCAGTAAATAGCAATATTACATGGTACAAGATACACAATGTCAGGATCCAACAAATAATGTACAATAAAGTTTTCTTAATTATACATAAAGTAGGTAAACAGTTGTAGAGTATTAATGGTACAGGGCGGGTGGGAGGGACATGTTTCTCCATGGTCTTCTGGTGAGAGAAAGAGGAAGAGAGACCCAGGACAGGAAGTGATATCTACTGCTGGGTCCCACCCCTCTCATAGTACCACCCTACCCCACACTCTGGCCTCTCAAAGCAGAGCCCACCTATATTAAATGAACACATCTACATAAAAACTTCCAGCGTTCTAGGTCCCCCCATGCCAATGTCATGTCCCCCTTTGCTAATGGCTCCGGGGGTTTCTTGACTTTTGGATATGGGATGGACCCTCACTTCGTCATAACAGCTCAAAAGAAACGGGGGAACATTGTGTCGGGTACAAATAAACACAAAACACTTGATTGTATGGTGTCAAATAGGCCACAGCTTTATTTAAATCACAAGACTAAAATAGTTAAAGGAGGAGTTGGGTGAATTGCTAGGAATGGGATTCACCTATACTGTGAGATCCCCAGCTGCCTGACGTACAGCCCACCGGCCAGGCAGCAATAAAGGGGCGGCATGCTCTGGCTTGCCATTCTAGCAGAGTCAGTCCACTTTAAGGGCACCAATGACCCTTGTGAAGATCCTCACTCCTGTGCTTCACCACCGTGCCCGCCCCTGGATGACATTACCATTAAGACATCCTTCAGGCTGGCCACTTCCAAAGCTCAGCCTGTTCACCACCATGAGGTTTAACACCTGCAACTTCCACCCAACTCCTCCACCGCCACAGAAGAGGCCGTTTGACACCTCAAATTGACTCGACCCCCCACAAAGCCAATAAACTCTAGTTCTCAGAGATGTTTTTTCAAAACTAGCGAGGAAATGTCCAATTAAAATAGCATAGCCCAACTCAACAAAATGTAACGACTATATAGTAATGACTGCAATAATAATCCACTGGTCTTCTGGTGAGAGAAAGAGGAAGAGAGACCCAGGACAGGAAGTGATATCTACTGCTGGGTCCCACCCCTCTCATAGTACCACCCTACCCTACACTCTGCCCTCTCATAGTACCACCCTACCCTACACTCTGCCCTCTCAAAGCAGAGTCCACCTATATTAAATGAATACATCTACATAAAAACTTCCAGCGTTCTAGGTCCCCCCATGCCAAAGTCATGTCCCCCTTTGCTTATGGCTCCGGGGGTTTCTTGACTGTGGTATTGTGCACACTCAACCCCTGATTGTCTATGTTTTACTATTTTAATTGATACATTTAATAACATGTATATTTTTAATATCAATTCAGTGTTGGCTACTTTATATATTAGGATTTTTAGTTTTTGGTTTAGAGCCATCCTGTAATACTGGTGACCAGAGAGTGAGAGAAATACATGTGCCACAGAGCATATACATAGTATACGAAATACTGTTTATCTCTCATGTCTCGGATGTTAAATTTGTATTTATATGTCTTAAGGGTCCCAAAAGTAACTTTGGGGTAAAAGGTGCACACTTACCCATGGTGTCAAATAAATAAAGGGAGAACAGACCCCGTCTTCTTTTATAAGCAATTGCTCATTATGTCATTGTCATTATAATGCCATTGGATCAGTTTCATAAATACAATAGTATATTTACCAGATCTTGGGGCAAAGTTGACTTAGCATCCTTAGAAATATAAAGCAAAGATTTTCCACCATGAGGGTGTAACCACCTGATAGTGGCAGGGAGAAAAGTTGATGGTTATGCTAATGGGATTTATACTTCCCATCATTTAGAAAGCAGAAAGAGAGGAAAAAACCCCACCCCTACCGAAACACCCATATCCCCTTTCTTAAGCCCCTCCTACTAGTAATGCTACACAATACAATCATCTGGAGGATGTTACGGGGCATCCCCAGATATGGGAGACCAAACTAAACGTGATAGGAACTGTATATAACAATATCATAAAATCTGATCTGCATGTTTAACATTAACACTGCAAAATATAATATAATGAAGACATGTCTTGGGTAATAACATAATACCATAGTATCGTTCCAGGCGAGTTTAGGTCTTCAGAGTAGTGTAACAAAATCTGGCCAGACAACAATAACACTCTGAAATAAATATATTTTTCTCTTATTCTTATTTTTTTTGTTTGATTTTCTCTCAGGGCTTACAGGTAGACTCCTCAGCTTGGTTAGCTCCCTGGAGTTTGAAACATATACAGGTATATCAGGCTTGATATATCAATATATCAAGCCCAGCAAACTAGATGAGATGATGGAAATGATGGTAGATGGCGAAGCTAGTAGTTCTCTATCATCTCACTTTACAAATATAAACAAATATACAAATATATATGTATATACTCGAGTATAAGCCGAGGCACCTAATTTTACAACCAAAAACTGGGAAAACCTACTGACTCAAGTATAAGCCTAGGGTGAGAAATGCATTGGTCACAGTCTCCCCTGTACATAGTCAGCAAGCCCCCAGTAGTATATATCCAGCCTCCAGTAGTATATAGCTAGCAACCTGTAGTATATAGCCAGCCACCCCCTATAATATATAGCCAGCCCCCTGTAGTATATAGCTAGCCCCGGTAGTATATAGCCTTCCAGCCCCCTGTTGTATATTGCCAGCCAGCCCCCTTGCCAGCCAGTATATAGCCAGCCCCCTGTAGTATATAGCCAGTCCCCTGTAGTATACAGCCAGCCCCCTGTAGTATATATCTAGCCCCTGTAGTATATAGCCATCCAGCCCCCTGTAGTATATAGCCACCCAGCCCCTGTAGTATTTAGCTAGCCCCCTGTAGTATATAGATATCCACCTGTAGTATATAGCCAGCTCCCTGTAGTATATAGCCAGCCTCCTTTAGTATATAGCCAGTCAGCCCCCTGTAGTATATAGCTATCAAGCCTCCTGTAGTACATAGCCAGCTAGCCCCCTGTAGTATATAGCTAGCCCCCTGTAGTATATAGATATACACCTATAGTATATAGCCAGCCAGCTGTAGTATATAGCTAGCTACTTGTAGTATATAGCCAGCCACGCCCTATAGTATATAGCCAGCCCCCTCTACTATACAGCCAGCCCCCTGTAGTACATAGCTAGCCAGTAAACCAGTATTCTATGGAGAAACTGAGATTAACTTGAATCTAAATGATGGGAAAAATAAATGGTGTGATGGACATGCACTGGTGTTTATTGATGATGTGACAGAAGAAGATGGATGAATTCTGAATTGTACAGGGAAATTATGCCGTAAGGATAATTGGACAGTGCTTTACATTACAGATGGAAAATGACCAAAAATATATTGAAAGCGACCAAGGAGTTTTTCAGGCAAAGAAATGAAATATTCTACAATAGCAGAGTTAATCACCAGATCTCAAACATAACAAGCATGTATTCTACCTTGCTAAAGACAAAACCTAAAGGGGTATTCTCATCTGGGCATTGACATTTAGTTTAATTCATCTACCATATACATATATTTCTTCAATTGGATATTAAATGTACTTGTGTGAAGATAATTTCCCATAAATGTATCCACCTCCGCTGGAGTGATTGCACAAAGAAACACTGTGGCCTTCATTTATCAAAACAGTGCAGTCTATACTATGTGCAGTTTCCTGTGTAGAGTGCAGAGGTCGCCAGATTCATCCAGAATCTGGCGCCCCCTGCACTGCTCCAACAGAGTGCAACAATTTTTTTTGGTGCGGCTTTAACATAGAGCCTGCGGTACAATTCTGTCAGACACTGCCTGATAGATATGGCGTATGGGCCGACTGTGCACCAGATCACCTCTTTCAGTGCAATTTTTTTTGTTGCGTCGGGTATAGTGCAGCGGCGACAAAAATGTGCCATGGACACTTTATAAATACATGTACAAGCAGTTTGCACTGAAAAGAACGTACAAAGTCAGACAGAAAACTGGCCCAGGGGCTTTAATAAATGTGGCCCACTGTTTTTTGCATATGAAATGGCCGGGAGGTACTGCATGTTTCACAGTCCTCACCAAGAGGTCAGACAGGGCACAATAGTGCATGTGTGGCAAACGTGTGCAGTGGACGTCGTATCCAAGGAGAACTATTTCATTTCTAAGCAACAACATGGCTACATTTATGGGAAATATTTTAGGTAATTTTTTTTAATAACATCTAATTGAAGAACTGTATGTACTTGTCAGATTTATCTAAAAAATGTGAGTTCTCAGATGTGAATACCCCTTTAAGGCAGTTATACCAAAAAACATGCAACAACCGTAGACAGCTGCAGTAAAAACCTGGCAAAGCATCACATGGTAGGAAACCACGTTTGCTACCACGTTTGTGATTGTAGACATATATTTTTATACAGCTTTGCTCTAGTATATTATATTATAAAAATGAAATGATATCTTTATGTAAATGAAGCACAAGTTCTTTGGGGTGTTACCAGAGTCCCTCCAGGGTCTATGGCTATTACACCCCCCCTAAAAGTACTTGTAACCTGCCTCCCTGCTCCCTTGGCACTCCCCCTCCAGCCAGTCTTGCAGCAGTGGTAAGTATCAGCTCTGTGCTGCGGTGAGAGGGGGAGCGTCCAAGAAGCAAGGATTACGATTGGTAGATGTGTCCCTTCTGCCTGATTTCAATTTATGGTTTCAGGGCCTTTGGAGAAGCTTCAAAGGTCCTGAAATAGCTCCTGTGTACATGTGTATTGAGAGCATGAACGGATGTGAAGGTTCCCCTCAGTATAAAATTAGGTGGGTGGTTTAGGTGGCCATGAGCCCTCTAGAAGGCTACTGCCCAAAACCACCTATAATATAATCCAGTACTGGCAAGTTGGTATGTTATCAGTGTTTTTGGGGGCTTGAAAAAGCCAGGACCCTGGATGCTCTGGTAATTCTCCCTGTAACATGTGTGCTTCATTTACAGTATTAATGGTTAATATTAACATAAAAGTTAATGGTGGATTTCCTTTAATGTATCCATGATGTACGCTTGGGCCTAGTCTGGTACTGTATCTATGCAGAGTGCGTTAGATCATTTAAAACTTTATTCTGGTGGCAGGCTCCAAATCTTCATAGAGCCCTAGACCCATAGTAGTCTCAATCTGTAAAAAACAGTAGATGTTGCGGAACTTCCTTTAAAGGGGTTGGCCGAGGGTGTAAAAAACCCTTGGGTGGCCAGGATGGGGCGGGTTAAAAAACAAACAAACATGCACTTACCTCCCGGCACCCTCCCAGCGCCCAGCACTTCAATCTCTCTGGTCTGTATCCCATGTAAACAAAGATGGGAAAGGAAGCCGCACTGCATTCAGCCATGCCCACCCATCCCTATTCCCAGCACTGTATGATGCGGGACATGTGGGTGTGCCCGTCCAGAAACTGAGCGCAGCGTGGCTTCCGTGCCCCTGTTTGTTTACATGGGGCACGGACTGCAGAGATTTCAGCGCTGGAGGCTGGGAGGGACCGCAGAGGTAAGCAACTGTCTATTTTTTTTTTTTTTATTGTATTTTTATTACATTTTTCAACAATAAAGTTTAACCCGCCCCATCCCGGCCACCCAAGGGTTTTCTTATACCCTCAGACAACCCCTTTAAAATGAGCAAGATCTTTACTTAGTTTTCCATTAAAAGCCAAACATGTGCAGACGTATTGGTCTCATGCAGTCAGACGTACACGGTTCAAAATGTGCGGATCTTATTCATCGTAAACCACACTGTTCGACTGCATGAGACTAATACGTTTGTACAAGTGTTGCTCTTAATGGATATCTCAAAATGTAGATGATTTAATGGAAGTCTGACATTCTGCCCTATGCCTTGGATCAACAAGTTGCATGTACACCCAGAGCAATTACAAGCAGGAGTATCTTCTAGGAACATTTTCCTTTGCACTGTGGATACTTGATTCAGTCTTAATCTGCCTCTGGCTGTTTCTAACTATATCATTGATGTGATCTATGTCTGCAATAATAGTAATCTACTGTATAATGAAGGCATGTCTTGGGTTATAACATAACACCATAGTATAGTCCCAGGTGAGTTTCAGTCTCAGGTGAAATGTAAGAAAATCTGGCCAAACAACAATTAGACTCTGAAATAAATATGTTTTCCATTATTCTCACCTCTCTTTGTCTGATTTTCTCTCAGGGCCATGACGCAAACTCCTCAGCTTGGTTAGCTTACTGGAAATATTGGGAACAGCAAACTGGATGAGAGGATGAAAATAATAGAAGATGGTTGAGCTAGTTCTACACCATCTTATTACACTATTAACTCTATCACCTTATAGGGGGTGTCCAAATAGGCCATCAGTATGATAGAAAAGTGTGGGGTCTGGTTCTTTTAATCGGATGAGGCATCACATGGTTAGGGACATTTCCTGTAATATTAGACAGGGTAATGGCGGTTTTCCTTTATTGCAGCATGCTGACTGCTTATTCTAGCTGGAGTAATGTCCCGCCGGACGGGTCATCACTAAATTTAGCTCCAGTTAGTTTCATGATCAGCTGAAGAGGGTTTGGCCAGCTCTCTCATTCCACCTTTAAACTTTCTTCATCTTTAAGGCTTGAATTTCCCTCATAGTTTTATAATTATACTTGCTAAAGCTGGCCATCGACTGCTCAAATGTAGTGTTGACACGTGCAGTATATCATCCCTTTTACTGAAGGGTTAAAATGTGATATTTATGTTGTGTTTGAAACAATTGCTATCTTTCCTGCAGAATCCCAGGTGGTGATTAGTTGGTAGCTCAGCATGCATTGGAATGAGCTCTGCAATAATCTATAAATATAGAAGCTCATTCCAAGGTTCTGGGTCTTTCTCTGAGCTCCTTTTGGGAGATAGGATCAAGTAAGTCTTTTAGTATTTTATCTTGAGCTTCCTTCAGAGATATCTCTCTGCATCCAGATTGCTGCCCAATCAGCAGAGCCAACCTGGCTCCTACTTGCCAGCCTTCTGACCACTGGATCAAGGCTGGTAATCCTAAATTCTTATAGCCAACCAATTCACCGCCTCATTTGTGCCTGCAGGAAGGACTGTTACCAGCCTGTTACCTGCTTCTGAGTAGACTGTGTCTGCCATTAAAGAGATTGTGAGTTATTTCAAGATTTTCATTGTTCGGTGTGATCCCTGACCACTACTACCACTAACACCATGGGCCTTCCGTTCACCATCTGCCCGGGGATCTGTTACCACTCCCAGACTATGAGTGTCCCAGGGGGATCCCTTATCTATACTGTGCATCTCCCTGTTGGCCCTGACAGGCGTGGATTGCCTATGGAGTTGCTTGAGCTCTGTGGTTCTTGAGTTCCTTGTGAAGGTATGCTGTGTCTATTATATGTGGACATCTGTGTCATGACCGTGGCTCTATTCTTAGACTTTGATTCTCATTCTGGATCAGCTCTGCTGATGATGGAGTAACCTGATATTAGTCCCCTTTCACATAAACGTTTATTTTCTGGTTTAATGCTACCCGTACTCTACCGTTTTGGTACACGTGCATTTCATTCATCCATTTGAATGGACATATTGCCCTCTTTACCATATAGTACAAGGGAAAAAGAACTTTCTCTATCTTTTCCTTAAGTTCGGCCATGCTGCACTCCTCTCTGTGGAGAGGGGAGGGGTGAGCAGGGTCCACCTTCTCCAGCACACGGCTGCATGCGCACGGGCTACCACCTTGGCAAGTACGCGTTTGTTTGAAAGAGACTTTAATAACATCCATCTGACTCTGATTTTGACCCGTAACTTGTATTTCAGAAGGACTCCAGAGACATACCAAAGCCCCTCTGTGCTGAAGTTTCACAGGCTGTTACACTGTCTCCCCCTTATCCCTGCTCCCTCCATACTCGTGTAATCTCACACAGTTACAGGGGAAGCCACAGCGTGTAAGTGTCCCGGGTTTATCAAGCTGGATTTTTATGTTAGATTTCCTTTAACTTTCTTTAAATCTTGCTTCTTAAGCCAGAGGATGAAAATAAGTCTATCCTCACCTCATGTCACCTCACATAAAGACATACAACAGGACTTCCTGAACCTACAAGGGCAGTCAAATCACTTCCCTTGATCTGATTAACACTGTTCTCCACCCTTGACTTTATATATGAATTATAATTCTCAAGATCCTGAGTCATCAGACTTATGTCCAGCTCCATTTTCAATTCTGATATTGTTTTTTCCATTAGTAATATTTCTGATGCTATTGCATTCCGGGTTCTATTAACCCTTACTATATCTATACCTCCTGTCCCACACAATACAAGGAAAGGGCAAGATTATAAAGAAAAAAATTTGTCTACTCACAAACTGAATTTTCACACTGTAATTGTCTCAGAAGAATTATTATGTCTAAGACGTATAAATGATAGATACATGTTACCAGGATTTAAGCTTTTCCTCTGTATTGTGTTCCACAAAAAATCTTGTTGACATTATAGAGAGCACAGGTTAAAGGGAACCTGTCAATAGATTTTACCACATTAAGCTACTAGCAACTTCAGTGTATGAAATGTCCTTTCTAGAATTTCCTCTTTTATGTGAATGCTCGCTCCGTTTACCTATAAAAATCTCCTCCAAATTCAAGTGAAAATGAGAATAGTCATATTTACCTGAGATGAGTCAAGTTCAGAGGCTGCAGGTGGGGTGTCACTAGAAACATGTCTTATTACAGACAAGAATGTCATATTTTAGATCAGATCAGGCATGTGATTCTATGAGCCACAGAACAGGAGATACAGACACTTTAGTACAATTTGAAATGCAAGCGTTTCCAACTATGTCTTTAGCTCCCTGTATCTCTGGAGCTGCAGATCATCACAGAACAAAAGCCTGAAGTTATCTGAAAGACCTGATTATTAGCTAATATGGCACCAAAAACATGTCTCTAGGTACTATAGAACTAAAGATAGGAACTTCGGAACTGATGCTCTCCCTAAAGCCTCTAAACTTGACTCATCTCTGGCAATGCATGATTTGTCTCTACTTTTTTTAAAAATTACTTTTGAGATTTTTTTTTTTATAGATAAAAGGCAAGATTTCATAGAGGCAAGGAAAATTCTGGAAAGAACATTTCACACCTTACCTGAGGGGCCTGGTATTTTAATGATGTGATCTCTGACAGGTTCCCTTTACGTTCTTGTTGATCTCCTTCATTTTGAAATAGAAAATGATTGAGTAAT
The DNA here is from genome assembly GCF_040894005.1 of Engystomops pustulosus. Lineage (NCBI taxonomy): Eukaryota > Metazoa > Chordata > Amphibia > Anura > Leptodactylidae > Engystomops > Engystomops pustulosus. Next base: position 247,575,491 of record NC_092411.1, read on the forward strand.
CTTTTACGGGGGAAGGGGATGCTCCTGCTGCAGCTACAGGAGTTGTGATAGAGCTAGAAACAAATCAAAGATTTTTATCTATATTTATTGTGTTATAACACACAATTGGGTCAAACAATAACATAATTGCCATCGTATTTCTCTTCGCAATAAGACTGCTGTCAAAAAGGCTGCCTACACTCTACAGGCACAAGGATTGGGAGAACATGAGGATTGGGAGAACATGAGGATTGGGAGAACATGAGGATTGGGAGAACATGAGGATTGGGAGAACATGAGGACGGGAAGAACTTGAGGACTGGAAGAACATGAGGATTGGAAGAACATGAGGATTGGAAGATACAGCTTTTTTGAGCAATCCTCCACCCAGATAATCAAAATGTAACTATACTTTAGACGTGCATAGTCAAGACGCCCCCCTTCAACCCTAATGTTTAAATTTTGGGCACTTGGAAGGAGACTTTCTTGTAACTTACAGTAAGCTTTCCTATAGAGGAGTGAGCAGCCACAAAAACTTCCATAACAGAACAGGGGACACCCTGGATTACAATAACCTTATCATTTTTGCCCGTATATCAAATAAATTGACGTTTTATACAATTATTAGTTGCAGAGGTTTACTTCTCTGGTTTTATTCATATACTTTACAGTATTTTTTTACTGGAAGCTGAATTGTTCGTAACTAGAGATCATTGGACACAACATTCAGGTTCGGGTTTGGCAAAGTGACCTGAACGTATTGCCGGTTTGGTGGCCAAACAGCCACCTAAATATTAGCCTTGGCTACGATTGGCTATTATTGGTGTACCCCTGGCCAATCATAACTGTGGGCTAGTTGTTAGGGACGTTAATTTGCCAGACTGGCTGTTCAGCAATACATGCAGGTTGAATGCCCAAATCCCGAACCAGAATGTCGTGTCCACTCATCTCCACTTGTAACCAATACAGATCACCGATAGAGAAAGTTGATTAGTTATTATTCAATTATTGGGAGTAGATTTGGTTTGAGGTTGGTTATTACACAGTCTGCTGAAGCTCTGCCTCATATAGAGTCTCAATATTTGTTGGAAGCACACCCCATTTACAACTTGCCTGTCATACACCGTCCAGTTTTGTCCCTACTGGCAGTTACTTTACATGATGAAGATGCTGTTCTGATGTTGAGATGTCTAGCCCTATCTGTTGATTCAAACAAAAGGTCTTTGCCAACTAAGAGAATCAGCAACCCCCAACCACTGTTCTATACAGCTGGTAGCCCTGTTGGTACTTATAGAGGCTGTCCTTGACTTAAGGACACCCCACTTACAGACGACCATTAGTTACAGACGGACCTCTCTGCCCCCTGTGACCACTTATGAAGCTCTCTGGAGGCTTTACTTTAATCCTAGGCTGCATTAATAAGCAGTGAGGTGTCTGTAATTAAGCTTTATTGATAAACCTTGTTCCCATGACAGCATAAAATTTTGAAAATCCAATTGTGAATCGGACAAATTTTTTTTCCTGGAATTACAATTATAAGACATGCCAGTTCCGACTTACATACAAATTCAACTTAAGTATAAACCTAATGGACATATCTTGTACGTAACCTGGGGACTGCCTGTATATATTTGGATAGCTTACAGGGGAGATTACCCATATTCCCCAGCCCAGGGACTGTCACGTCAACCAGTAGTCACAAGGAACCTATAGTACATTATTTTGTATCACCTGCAAGTAGACCCAATACTCTCCTCCGCTACTTTTTCCTTCTCTCAATCCAATGAACATTTTTGGAACTTGAGGAACATGTTTACTCTGGACATTGATTGTTAAGGAACACTAATCACCTGGTCAACATGTTACACACAGTTTTAAGGACAGCTTTACCTAGAAGCATTCAGTCTGTAAAATAAAGTTAGTGGGAGAGACTTATCATACGCCAGTGTAGAACCACCCATATATAATTGCAGCCTTGCCCCCCCCCCCCTCTTGATGTATCCGGAGGGCGCCGCAGGCATCATGGTGTGGAAGTGGCCTATTGTAATCAATTGCGGTTATGCTTCTACGCCAGAAAACTGGTGTATAAGAAGTGATAAATCTCCCTTAGCATGTCACTCATATTGTAAGACCAATGCGCCCAAGATTCACGGCATCATATTTACCCCCATGGGACCCGTATACATGTGCACAATGGGGGGAGGGGGGCAGTAGTTCTATGGGAAGGATTCATAAATGACTGTGATGATTTGAGTCCAGGTCTTGGAGCAACGTTGAGTCCAGGTAACATGTCCAAAATGTAGTCCATGTGTAGCAAAGCTCAGATGGCAACAGTAGATCCTCTTGTACAGTGTTCACTTTGGTGTTACATCCAAAAACACATGGTCCTAACTAGCAGGGACATGCTGCCTTTTTAATTAGAAGTAGTCTATTTCGGATGCTTTCCAGGATTTCTTTTCAGCTACAGGAAAAAACACATTTTGGAAATATTTTCCATTACAAACAATAGCTAAAAGCAAATAATATATTATTGGTTCAAAGAACATCTGCCTGAAAAATGTAACCCACGGTCTTACAGAATTTTTTCTTTGAAGTATCCTCCCCTAATATGTCTCCTACACCCTCGCCATCCTCTGCTGTGTTGTGGTGCCGTGTAGGAACTTGCTTCACTAAAGGCATTATTGGTAATTTTCTATCTGCCTGCCATGTGTGTGTCATGGAGGGGATTCAGTGTGAACTGCACTATATGATGGATGCTGTAAACAAGCACACGGAGAGCGTCGTGCAGAATTCTCCCGCCACCTGAGAAATGTTCTAGATTGTGGAAGAGCTTGTCACTCAGACGCAGGCGGTTCTTCTTCTCAGACTGCAGATTGTGATTTGCATTTCAAATCAGGCTGCCAAGCTCCCAAAATCTCCCTCAAAATGGCAGTGCCACCCTACATCCATCCCCGTGGTGTATAGACAAAGGAATCCGTCCCTTCATTGGCAGTGTATATATGAAACAAGTGTGCCTGGCTGTATTCCTATCTCTCCGTGACATCATGCTGGTGTTGTACACCTATTCTCTTCTCCCATTCACTGTGCATCACAATCCGGCATGGGGGGGGGGGGGGTTGTAAATAGCAACAATGATGAATAAAAGCAACACATAGAACCAGCAAAGCATGTAATTTGTAATGGGTCTAATTGGGAGAACAGCCCTTACTGCAGCAGACAGAGCCCACAGACATTTGGGCTTTTCCACTTTGCCAGCGAGTAAGGGGGTATTTGCAGTTGGTGGTCTTGTTTTCTGTAGAGATACGCCCCTTCATCTGTTCTCGCTGCAGCCTGTTCCCAATTTCAGGCTCAGAATACAACCCTTAGCTTGTAGGCTGTATGTGCCATTGTAGCTGCAGACAGGGATACTACCTTTCCCCCATAGAAGTGAATGCGAGGCAGTTGCACTACCTGCTTGTACTGGTGTACAATGGGAAGCTTTGAGCAGCGAAATTGATAATCTTCATGGAAGAGTAATTTGAATGAGATTCCTCTTGACAGGCTGTCTCCAAGCAAAAGGCAGGCAGTGAGGGAGTGTGTGCAGCACAGAGGGCTCCGCACAGCCACATATACACTGTAGCTACATCTCACCACAGATCTTTATTAGTTTCTTTCCAGCCAGAGAGAGAGGTGGACATGGAGGAAAACATGGAAGAAGGACAGACACAGAAAGGTAATGTGTTTATGTGATTACTACATATCCTCTTGCCTTGCAATATGTGCTGCCAGGATTAGCGAAAACCCTCTTATTCCTTTTTTTTTCTTTCTTGGCAATGCAGGCGCATAGAGACGTAGCCCTGCAATGGGGGCTATGGAGAGGGCTGTGAACCTGTTCCCATCCGTAGAACACTAATCTTCATTTATTTTAGCCTTTCACGCTTGCCTTGCTGGGAAAAATTAGGAACCTCGGAGTGAACTGTGCAACAGACACTGACAATATGTATAGGTAGCAGGGCTGACAAAGAAGTCAATGTAGCCATTAATTCCCTGATTCAATGGAGCACAAGAATTGGGATAAAGATTTACATAGAGCTGGAGGGGTGAAGGCGATGAGTCTCTGCTCTGTGCCAGGGTTACACCAGACACGTATTAGTCTATTGTGTATTACTATACAGTGTAACTGCGTATTACAATAGTGCTGTATGTTTGTTTACCATCAGATCCACAAAATTCTGCTTCTGCAGAATCGGCGTTATTCTATAATAATCTGCTTTTTTTTTTGCCTTTCAATGATTATATATTGAGTAGCTCATGCGGCGTGTTAGGGAATTATGCAAAGTGGTCGGTGGGTTTTTATTTGCCACATCTTTCATCTGTGTTGTTGCACTCTCTCATTAGACCTGACCTACTTACGCTAAATGAATCCTGGGGTTTTTCTTTTTTATGCTGACTTGTTTTTCGACGTCTTTGTGCATGAAATTAAAAGGGATCTTGCTGACGATAACCTGTTTCCAGCAGGTATATATTTCATTCATCAGATTTTACCAGGGTTTGGGATAGAAGACATAATGATAAAGGATCGGAAAGCTGATCAATGTGTTTTTTTGTAAAAAAAAAAATTAAGTGTGTGTGTGTGTGTGTGTGTGTGTGTGGGGGGGGGGTTCTTATAAAATAATAAAGACACCAGGATTATTTAGGCACAAGCAGTCATATTTTTTTTTCTTTTTTGTTATTTTGGTGGCCATGTTGATGTATTGTTTACTTCACCTTGTACAGTGTATTATTGTTTCGATCCCATGAGACCATGTGATATGTCATCAAGGCACCCAACACATCATGATCGACATGGTGGACAACGTTTCTTTGCTATATTATTTGTTGTTGTTCATTTTCTATGTAGACGTGCTATGTGTTTCATATATGTGTGTCCCTGATCTTTACTGTCTATGCTAATATATTGTCAATGTTTTATGTTTTTACTATTTTGCTCTGTTTTACGTTTGTGAGCTTATAGCAAGGATAACATTAAGGCTTTGTCTTTTATACTTTATACGTTCTACGTTGCCTAAAATGCATGGAATGAAGACTTACAGATCCAGTGATTTCTACAACACTGACATCCTGTGGTAGCTGCGTAATTGTGAAGAGGCAGTGAAGTTTAGGATAGACACTAATTGTTCACGATTTTATGCCTCACGTCTCAGACCTGTCACTGGTCCCTAGGCAGGACGATCTTGTGTAAACCACATTAGGGGTGCAAGGCCTGCAGGGGGTACAGTAGGTGACGGTGCAATATTAATTAAGAGGATAATCATTGTTATTGATATATTTCATATACTCCTTTTAGACTTTAGAAATGTATAAAATGTTTTAGTATACAAACAATAATTTTATTAAACACCGAAAAAGTATCCCTACACCAATAATTATAGCAAGGATTTACATCAAAACACATCACAATTAAATCTCACACTACAGATCCGTGGTCCGTGTTTGTGCTAGGTTGGCAAGCCCTATGTTTGAAAAAGAAAGCCGGGTCGTCCTTATTTGTGGATTTCCAAAAAGATGGAAATGATGTCACTAGGTTGTCCCAATTTAAACTGATCTTCAAATGCCATCCGCTGTTTATGTATTCCCACGGCCTGGGCCATGAACTGGGGCAGGAATAGGACCTACTCTGAGTTTTCTACAGCCCCCACAAGGATCTGTGAAAACATTCATGGCCATGGGTCTTTTGAAATGTTTGTGTGCCGGTAACCTTATCCACAATTCTGGCACATATGCTGTGTACCACTTTATTAAGTTCTGGGGGGGAGGGGGGGGGTTTACCACTTTTTTCACCTAACTTGAGGAAAATGGGGTGTGGCTTGTAGTAAAGAGGTGTGGCTTAAAGGAGCATTATTTGCTAAAAAATAATAATGACCAATCTTAACAACAATATCAGATTAGTGGAACGTGACACCTAGATGGTGAATGGGAGGTAATCTGCAATAACCAACTCTCACCACTGGAATGGGGCTGATTATTTGCTATTCCTTTATTTGTGTAATGACTGATAATGACTGCTAATTATTTGGGTTGAAAGTGTCTGACCCCACCAATCTGGTAGTGATGACCTATTGTAAGGATCATTCAACAGCATTTTTGGCCAGCAAAATCCTATCGATGTTCCAAATTGGAACAAAACTTTAGTAAACCAGTGTTGACAATGTTACAAGTGTGCAATAAATTTTGACTACTCTACTATCCATTGAGGTAACCTTGGCTCACATAGTCTAAGATGTCACAATTGTAAATTAATTAGTAGAATTAATATAAATTAAACTATAAATCATAAAGTGTTGATTCAGAAGAAGGCACAAAACCCTAAAATGCTGATACCAATCGGCCCAAAGTAGGGAAAAATTCCTTACAAAATCCCTCATGAGAAACTTTAGATACTTTAGACAGGATTAGTGGCTTGTATCACATGTTTATGGGATAAGGCATGACTCGCTGGGAATAGTGTGACTTAAAGGAAATCTACCATCATGGCCTCGTTGTTTCTAAAATTAACTTTTAAAATTATGGGTCAGAATAGCTCCTGGGGGTGTACCAGAAACCTTCTGTATCCTGCCCAAGTCCCCTCAGCACTTCCTCCTCCCGCTGCCTGATGTAATATTAACTGCAGCAGAGCTCACAGTGGGAGGGGGAAGTGATCCTGCACAGTGTAACAGCCTGTGAATTTGTAGCAAGGTTGGGCTCTGGTAACACCCCCAGGAGCCCTTCGGACTCCGTAGCATAAATTAAGCACCTTACTCCAAAATTCCACTTTAAGTGTAGTCTTATGAGTAGGTAACTTAAACACAACAGTGTCTAAACATGCCCTCAATTCAAACTTGATGCGCCTTGTTTATGAAGTGTCGGCATCACAATATTGGTGCTTTTCGGACACTCACAAATTTTTATTTCCTTTGGTGTACAATTTGGGCAAAGCTGTTCCATCCTGGGACTTTTCCTTCACTTTTAGTTTCCCAACACTGTTGTTGATGCAGTTTTTGGTGTAAAAAACTGGTCTTTGGAGTTCTATTTCACCTTTATGACAGTTCTAACCCTTTTTAGTCCTGCGCCAATTCATTAACCCCCTTGCACCACAATCTAACATCTCAGTGAACATTTTAGCACAATTTGTACATGAAAAACATGTACCCTGTGCCAAAATTGATATATGGCCCACATTGAGGTTTTCCATTTCATTATGGTCATGGCTCAAAAGATTGCTACAACATACAAACATATGATGAACAACAAATAGAAAAGTGTATCTATATGTATCTATATAATGAACAATAATCCATAAAGATTTCTTAAAGCACTTGAAGGGGCTTATGTTGATGCCTATCCTCATAATATGTCATCAATATTTCATCATGGGGGCTGATTATCAGGACCATCCACCAGCTGTTTGGCATGGGCATCGAAAAGATCAGCTAATATCCAAATGTCCAATGACAGGGAACTGTAACTGCAGCTGTAACTGGAATTGGGCGCCATATTTCTTAAAACACATCTATTAACCTGGGTGCAGGAGGGAATGGAATGGGGGTTGGGGTCATTCATAATGATATATTGATAATATTATATCTGAACACATAATTGATATACAGGTGGTCCCTGGGTTATGTACATGATAGGTTCCGGAGGTTTGTTCTTAAGTTGAATTTGTATGTAAGGCGAAAGTGTATATTTTATAATTGTAAATCCATACAAAAAAATTTTTTTTGCCCCACTGACAATTTGAGTTTCCAAAATTTTTGCTCACATGGGACCAAGGATTATCAATAAAACTTCATTTCAGACACTTTACAGCTGATCATTGCAGTCTGGGACTAAAGGCAAGCATCCAGAGAGCTTAACCAGAGGCCACAGTGTACATGGAGGTCCGTCTGTAACTAGGGGTCATCTGTAAGTCGAGTGTCCTTAAGTAAGGGACCGCTTGTAACAGGCTCTATGTACTGTAGATCTTATATTTTCTTATAGAGTTAGAGTGTATCTGTATGTATCAGACCTACCTATCACATGTGAGGTGTATAGCATAAGGTAAAACGTCCTTCATGACATTTCCTTACATTGAATGGCTAATCTTACAATTGCTGGGATATTGCTGTTCATGTAGCGGATTGAAGTTGGTGTTTTTCCAGTAAAGGCTGCACAGCAGGGACTTGGGATTTGCTATTTGTTAGCAGCAAGAGGTAGAGGTTGTATACCTGCACATTTGTTTTATAGGTTATCTTAGCTCTGTAGGAGGCTAGTGATCTTATTTCACACAGGAGTGTGCGCATTCTCCTAATGTATTGTAATTTATTGCTAAAGCATTATTATAATTAAAGGGTTTATCCGACCTCATTAGGTTCTCAGATAAAACATCTTACAAAGATAAATACTCCTAGTCCTTTTATTTTTCGTAATTCATGATATTTTCTATTCCCTCATGTTGTCCTTGTTGGTCTTGCTTTGGTGCTTCCAGGCAAAAGTAACATTTTCCATGATTCATTATTCTCTCCCTATCCCTAAAATGATACCCTCCAACCTCAGGTTCAGTTTTTCCCCAAACTTTAGTACAAAGTACACTCCACCATGACTTTCCACAATGTCTCCTCTACTAAAGCTTGCTACTCTGTTTGTTCCCCTACTCTACAATATACAGTACATAGGACGTCACTCCTCCTGTGGCATTACATTTGGGAAAATGGGTGGTCCCTGTACCTGGACCATGCTGAAAAAAGATATAATAAATCCCTTATTTAAAACGTGGGATACTTATATGCCATAGACTTTTTTTGGGGATGCAGCTGATTAAAAACAGTAAACTTGAAGAAGCGCAAGATTGACCTGCATCCTAATCACTTGCTTTAAACTGTGTCCACATCAACAGGACACCAATACAATGTAAAGCTATGGCAGAGCAGGGAGCAATAGATGCCATTCGGAGTGTACATTAGGGTGACATGTCAAAACCGTCAGACACATGCTAATAGGCCCAGCAAGGTGAAAGGGAAAACTTACTTTGTCTGGCAGCTGAGCGGACAGGTAATGGAAAGTATACAGACCAGACAACATCAGCAGCAATACCTCCAATGCTGACTCAAAATCAACTCAGGAAACTCAGGAAACTTGTGCACGGTAGTCTCACTGGAGAGATGTTCATTTAGAAGCATACAAAAGAATCCACTGGCACCTCGTTTCTTGCAAATGGTTATTTTATCAGAGGCATAAAATCCAAATACAAGTCACATTAACGTAAGGACGCGTTTTGAGCTAAACGCTCTTAGTCATAGTCTAGACTAGACTCGAAACTAGTGTACAGACCAGGTGTCAAAAAAATGTCAGAGCAATAATGGAATACAAGTCAGTGGGGTCCCGCCAAAAGAGATGATAAGACTCAGCGGGACAAACAACAGATAATAGACAGACATGCAAAGTCAGGCAGAATCAGGTCAAATCCAAGATGGTGGTGAGGCACAGAATCAATTAGCAAAAGAATGGGCAAATAAAGTTATCAGGGGTCAGATACACAGAATAGCAAAGCTATAGATACAAAGTGTAAAAGGACTGCAATAACCAGAAACTACAATAAGAGCTGGGCCAATATTTATGGACTACCTGGACGCCGCCCCTAACAGCCAACTGTTCAGTTGTCCATCACTCAAGTCAGAAGTGATACTAACACACAGGTTCTGATGACACCACCTAGCTTTCCAGAGGATCACACACCCAGCTCAGCCAAGGGAACTGACTCTTAAAGGCAGCTGTCAAACAATGCTCCCAGATTTGCAGCCTTTGATGTGACTACAAGCAAAGAATCCTGAAATCTGACCCCTTTCAGAAAACTGCAGGAACAATTGAGTGAGTTCGGTCACTGCAACAGTTTGTTTCCTGTATTATGGATACACAGTAGTGGATTATAATATAGGCAGTTTGGGTGGCAGCCTATGACCCAAGATTTTAGGAAGCCCAATTCCACCACTTGCATATCGGAGCCCTTCCAGGACCTTTGAAGGCCCTCAAAAGGTATTTAAAGGGAACATGTCATCATCAATTGGCCTAATAAACCACTACCAGTATAATGTCAAGCAGAGTAACACCTTCTGTTTCTTTCGTGGCCCAGTGTGGTGGCATCATCCTGAAGATCTACTTTGAAGTGAGATGTAAATTGGTTTTATAAAGTCAGGGAGGTGGAGATTTCAACACTGAAGTCAAGGTAGGGAGCTCTGAATGCCTCCTCCTCTGTGATTGAAATCATTTACTGAACTTCAGGAGGTCTGGTTAGTGATGTCTCTGTATGCAGGACCATCAACTACAATCTTTTTTGTATGTAATCTAAATGCTTAGCAACTAATACGCTTTTGAAGATTTTGTATTACTGTACTTATCTTCTTAATGTGACTTTTGAAGTTTATTGTTATTTTATGATCATTTAGCTTATTACAGGATGTATGAAAAAAGCTTAGCATAAATTACATGTTCATTAAAGGTCCCGAATAAAGCACCAATTAAAACAAATCCTAACACCAAAGCAAATCTGCCTTTTAAATATTAAAAAGTTACCAAATAATGTCATTATCTACTTTTAATTTAAATTTTTATTGTACAAAATGTACAATACAAAAATATACATAAACACTTACACTTCACAATTTTTTAATGAATAGCAATACAGGAAAGATTATATCACATAATAGCTTTACCCCCTCCCGCCCGTCCTCAACTAAAAACCTCCCGCTCAGCCAAACTCATATCACTCTACAAAGGCCTTCACTTTGCTCTCCCCCAAACAAAAACAAAAAAAAAAAAAAAACAAAAAGAGAAAAACAGACGGATCTCTCTCCCTCCCTCCCCCATGCCTCAACCTCTGCTAACTGAATTTTTCTGGGTTACCCCAGTAACCTTTTTTCTTATCAACTTTAAAGAGGACCTTTCACCTTTCAATGCTCATACAGTTAGAATTTTTTCTTTAGTGCCCACCACAGCTTCCAGGTTACCATTTCTGCGCAGCACAGTGTCATTATTTTTAGCAGTTATCACTATGCCAATTATACTTGACACTGTCAGGTGGGAGGTACCAGCCCAGGGCCGCCCACCTGACAATAGAGAGCATTAGTATGTCTGATGCTCATTGCTCAGGAATGGTGGGGATAGAGAAATTATTCCAACTGCTGCGGAATCCTCAATGATACAGCAATTGAAGTATGTAAGGAGTTGTAGTTGGTAAAAGATCCTTTCAATGATTTCTATTAAAGAAATTAAAAATTGGATTGACCATTGAGTGTCAGGTGAGTGCATTCACCAAAAAAAATCCCCAAACAAACAACCTTTCCATAATCTATGATCTATGTAGGAGAAAAAAGGAATCATCCAGCCCGTCAGTCTAGGAGTTGTTAGTGCTCTACTTTATTGTCACTTAAAAACTTCATGAAGGAGCACAAGTACAGCGTTCAACGCGTTTCTGCCCAAACCTTTGTTTTTTTTAAATTTCACAGCATGACAGTAACATTCACCTGTCATAGATCCTTACTCTCACTCTTAGGCATAAATCTTCCCCACTGTGTATATTTCTCTAGATTGCAGTATTAACTAAATATTGGCCCTTATGGATTGTGGGCTTATTGGGGGACGCCCCTATTTCTCTTTCCTGGGCCAGTATGCGTAACCTGTAGTCTACCTAGGGTTCCTTTAAGTTGTTTAGTATAATAAAAAATGGTATGTTTAGAGTTTTTCCATTAGATTTCAGTCTGTGTTAAATGTGAGATACATAGTACATTTTCTCTATTTTTGGAAAAATGATTTCGTTTTCGTGTCCTTGGGTTTTTTAGACTCTGTTCTATCTGCCGCTAAGTATTTTTTTTATCACAACCATGAATTCTTTGTTTGTCGGCATTGTTTGAGAAATCCAATGTTTGGCTATCATCAAAATGTTGTTGTTTTCCTTGTCCTCTATATCAAATACATTAAATAGGAATAAGGCGATTACTAGTATTGTGTATGAACTAAAGCCTCAGTCTTGATCCATGTTTGGTTCATCCTCTCAGTTGTTGGAAGGCTCAGATCGTGGCTTGCCTTCGGTAAACACTGTGCTTAACACAAAATACCTACAGGGACAAGGACATTTCCCCTAATATTAGGTGGACTAACGTGATACTTTCCCGTAGGATTGGAACACTAGCAGTGAATTTTCCAGTAGCAGTAATTTATAGTTCCAGTAGGGTGGATAAGATTTTTCTGAAAACCTGTAGTAAAGATATCTTGTAGTGTTTAGTTACTCCATTTTTGTTTGCAGGTTTACATTATGGATTTCACCTTTTGCAATGTAGATGAAAAACCTACTCTTTTGTCCACCATTTGGACAGAGTTAATAAAGCTCATACAGAATACAAGCCCCACTCACTATTTACCGTTGGCACTGACAAATCGTTCTGGAAAACAGAACAAGCACTTTAACAAAACGGTACAACAAAGACAAAGTGTGAACATATGTAGATACAATAGTGGAACAAAAAACAGACAGCAAAGAAAGTAACTAGAGAACAAAGGTACCGTAGATAGTATTATTACAATGGGCTAAACTATACATTATCTAAACAATAGGTAGGAATAGATGCCCCGCTTCCAACTTGCCTTACAAGCAGGTATCGATATATATTGTAACTGAAATAATCCAAATGTAAAGTCCATTAGTTTTCCGATGTCTAACATCCTCTAGATATCCTAGTTTATTCCTGATGGAATTGATTTGTTGTATAAAAAACGTCTTCACTGAAAGTAATAATGTTACAAGAAATGCAATAATTTAATAGACAAAGATCTTTTGTCAGTGTTTGGCAGGCGGTGCTGCGTACCTTATCTACGGCTGGTGGATTTCATGTTTTCATCCTTACAGATGTTTTCCTATAAGTGAGGCATGATCTCAGGTCCTCTTCTGTGTTCTTTATATCTGATATTTTCCCACAGAGCTTCAACAATATCCAAGTACAGGTGCTGCAGAGCTCCTTCTAAAACGTTACAGATGTGTTTGCAGTTCATAGCTTATGGCTGGATTTTTCTAAAGTCTTCATCATTTGTAATGAAACAGGAATGGGGTTTTGTGTTTTTATGTAATATTTTTAAGTTCCCTAATAAGCAACTCAGAACCATTGCATTGGTCTCCACAGCCAGATATCAATCTAAATATTATTTTGCCCATGGGCACTGTTTATGCCATAGTACTGTCATAGCTCACAACCAAATATCTGCCACACTTATACGGACCAGATTAGTCCATTCTTTTATTGACTTTTCCTCTTCTGTGATCCAACACCTGTTATACAATAATAGGCACCAGAAGTCTAGCAAATATACAATTTAGCAGCAACTAGGATCTAATTACTATATACAGTGGGTACAGAAAGTATTTAGACCCCTTTAACTTTTTCACTCATTGCACCATTGGTCGGATTGGTAGGATCAAAAAAGTTTTTCGCACTGTACTATACATTCTGCACCCCATCACAGAAAAAAACCCAAAATAGATATTCTTGCCAATTTATTAAACAAGAAAACTGTAATATCAAATAGTTATACGTATTCTGCCCCTTTGCTCAGTATTGAGTAGAAGCACCTTTTGAGCCATGAGTCTTCTTGGGAATGATGGAACAAGTTTTTCACACTTGGATTTGGGGAGCCTCTGCCTCTTCCTTACAGATCCTTTCCAGTTCCCTCAGGTTGGATGGTGAACATTGCTGGAAGCCATTTTCAAGTCTCTCCAGGGATGCTCAATTGTGTTAAGGTCTGGGCTCTGGCTGGGCCTGTCAGGAATGGTCACAGAGATGTTCTGAAGCCACTGCTTTGTTTTTGTAGCTGTGTGCTTAGGGTCATTGTCTTGTTGGAAGGTGAACCTGCAGCCCAGTCTCATCCAGGATATCCCTGTAATTGGACGCATTCATCTTTCCTTCAATTACAACCAGTCATCCGTCCCTGTCCCCATAGCATGATGCTGCCACCACGTGTCATTGTTGGGATTGTATTTGGCAGGTGATGAGTAGTGCCAGGTTTTCTACACACATACCACTTAGAATTAACACCAAAAAGTTCAATTTTCGTCAGATCAGAGAATCATATTTCTCATAGTCCTTCATGTGTTTTTTTTGCAAACTATATGCGGTCTTGCACTGAGGAGAGTCTTTCATCGGCACACTCAGCAATAAAGTCCCGACTGGTCTGGTGGAGTGCTGCAGTGAACTTTCTCAGATCTCCCTACTAATATCTCTGGAGCTCAGCCGAGGTGATCTTGGAGGAAGAGTTTTGGTCGTCCCAGATGGCCAAATCCAGATCTGTGCCTTCCCACAATACTGTCTTTGAGTTTCTTGGGCAGTTCCTTAGACCTCATGATTCGGATGTGCTCTAACATGCACTGTGAGCTGTGAGATCTTATATAGACAGGTGTGAGCCTTTCCTAATCAAGTCTAACCAGTTTGATTGAACACAGCGGAATTCCAATGAAGGAGTAGAAGCATCTCAGGGTGGATCAGAAGGAAATGGACATAATGTGAGTTAAGAAACCTCTCTGTCCAACAGTTAGTTGTTTGGCTAAGACTGGGAACATAGGGTGTGATTTGTTTCCTGTAATTAATGCAAATCTGTGTAGGCATTTATCTTACCAGATTGAACTGACCTAAGGGTAATTAATTGATTAAAAAAAATTCTTTATTTATATAGTGATCTTAGATTCCGCAGCACTACACAGAGCTTGCCAAAAGAGTCCCTGTCCCCATGGGACAATCTTATCAACCTACCAGTATGTTTTGGAGTGTGAAAGAAAACCCACCTAAACAGAGAGAGAACATACAAACTCTTTGCAGATGTTGACCTGGATTGGACTTGAACTCAGGACCCCAGCGCTGCAAGGCTATAGTTCTAACATCTGAGCCACAATGCTGTAAACCAATTGTGCTCTGGGCCCTTTTTTGATTAATGCTTCCCAACAAGTGACAGCAAAGAAAATGAAGCTCACAATTGTGGTTTCATAAGACATCATACATAGAAAATGGAACAAACTCTCAGTTTGCTCAAAAATTTTTGCTCAAATTAAGTTTTTTGCTACCATAGCCAGTTCCACAAAAGGAGGTGGCGAAAAGATGGACCAAACAGGCTCCGCTAGAATTAACAACTTTCATTGGGGAAAATTGCTATAATTGACTCCTGTCCTCTACTGGAGTCAATAGTAGCGAGCTGTGCACCAAATATATGGTAAGGTCATG
The DNA here is from genome assembly GCF_040894005.1 of Engystomops pustulosus. Lineage (NCBI taxonomy): Eukaryota > Metazoa > Chordata > Amphibia > Anura > Leptodactylidae > Engystomops > Engystomops pustulosus. The sequence continues at coordinate 247,590,721 of NC_092411.1, forward strand.
TCAAATATTAGGTGAATACTATACGGGGCAAGAGTCTGTCAAGACTAGCTTGAAATGCCTGCCAATGTATTTAACACATTTGGTATCAAATTGAAGTATCTATATCTGTTCTTAATAATTGACTCTTACTGGAATACCCCTTTAAGTTCCTGGGTATAGATTGTTTTGGACAGATTTGTAGAGTCTACGTAGGCTTGGTCTCTGGGGTAACAGCATCTAATAGACTGTGCCTTATTGCATATGTTATAAGCTTTGTATAACATTCATTAATTAATGACGCGGATCTCTCTTAGGATTTGGCAACATATTGTACAAATTACATTTATTAGCATGACGGCTATTCCAGACCAGTTGCTGAGTAGTGATTATGAATACCTGGGCTATAGATTTTCATTCCATGTCTCGCTGGCATACATCAGCGCAATCTCAGTCACTGCCAAACAATTAATTATATTCCACTAGATAAAGGATTGACATTTTCTTTATAATAATAATAGCTGTGCTGCCTGACAACTCAATGTGAATCATGTGACTTTTCATCGGAACAAAGCCCTAGCGTAGAGACGTAACCCTGAGCACATTGCCTTTGGAAATTTTAGACAAAAATTAGGAAAATAGTGTCACATTTTAATTAATTGTATTATTTGGAAAGATCTTTCCAGGTCTTATATAGAATCCCATTAAGTTTTTACTAGGAGATGTAGATTTGGAATATGGTGACAAACGCGTATAGCAACTCTAACCTTTGCTTTTACCAAAGACAACTACAATAATATATCTTTGGCGTAAAACCTTAAAGGAATTGAAGGTAATAGTGTGGTATTTTTATTGATATGGAAAAGGGTCAGTGCATGGTAACTCCATTAAATGGGATACATGGGACTTCTTTTCTTGTGACTGATTTATTGTAAATTTTTTCCTTTCGGTAGGTGGTATCCAAGCAGGCTAATGTTAAAGGAAATCTACCACCAGGATGAAGGATTGTAAACCAAGCCCACTGACAAACTGGGGTGTCACCTCTGACATGATCCACTTTTAACTTCTGAAACCCTTTATTTAAAAAAAGGCTTTAAAAAGTATGCACATGAGCCTGATGGGCTCCTCAGATAGATGTTAATGGAACCTGGAGCCCCTCAGACTCATTTGCATATTTCTAAAGCCTTTTTTCTGTAAAAAACAAGGGAATAGGAAGCTAATACATGAGTGAATCCTACCAGTGGGGCCCACACCAATATGTCAGTGTGCTTGGTTTACAATCCTTCATCCTGGTGGTAGATTTCCTTTAACATCGGGCTGCTTAGATATCATCTACCAAAAGGAAAGATTGAAAAAACATCAGTTGCAAGAAAAGAAGTCCCATGTATCCCATTTAATGGAGTGACTATGCACTGACCCTTTTTCCATATGAATAAAAGTACCGCACTATTACCATCAATAGAAGCTGAGCTGCAATTCCTGGACTTCTTCTTCACTCTCTGTATGCTGGGAATAGCTGATCAGCATGGAATTGTTGGACCCCTTCTGAATTAATATAAGTATCTTAAAGTTGCACTCTAAAAAAAAAGATAGAAAGATGTGTAAAATGTAAACTCACTCCAGTCCTTGCGGCCTTGAGTCCCGTATGATCGTTAGGTGGTGATGTCAGGGTAGTTGTGCATGTGATCCCAGAATAAGGGTGACATCATGTGTGAATGACATCACACGCATAATTGACGTGGCATCTCCAAATTCTGGTTTGAAGGGATCAGAAACACTTAGGAGTGGAGCACCATTACTGGAACTGGGGTTATATAGACAATTTGTTTATTTTTTTTACCTAACTCTTTAAAGGGCATTTACCACCAGGATGAAGGACTGTATGCAAATGATCCTGAGGGGCTCCATGGGTGTTAATGGAGCCTGGAGCCCCTCAGACTCATTTGCATACAGTGTTTTATCCTGGTGGTAGATGTCCTTTAATATCCCTTTGACTAATATTCAGTATAAATTAGGAAGGATTTATTAATTTATTTCTAAAAGTGTTTGACCCAAAGACGAAAACTTTTAATATTAGATGAAATTTGTCAAAAAAATCTGCGTCTTTTGGGTATCATTTCTGAAAATTTCTCAATACTATTGGCTTTTTAACAAATAACACCGGCCAGCTACCCTAGGCCAGGAATCAATAAAACAAGAAGGACACAAAATAAAAAGCTGCAAGTAAATACCCTGTATTGAGAATTTATTTATTTAACAACCTCTTTACAGATTTTAAGGTCATTCAACTATTTGTAGAAAAATATCATGAAACTATCATTCAGATGTCTCCCATAAGATTATATCACAACATATCCCCTTACGATTTATCACTTGTACATAGGACTGATCACAACAATAGGACTCCTGTTATCTCTCTTGGAGTGGTTGTTGTTCTTTTCAAAAATTTGTAGGACTGACAAGTGCTGTTCTATTGAAGTGCTATTGAATGGAGAGGCATACTGCAAGGGAGCCGTGTTGTGACTGTCCGACATTGCTGGTGGGGCCCCCTTTTGAGTAAAGTAGGGGCCCTCTCCATAATCTGGCCCAGAATAAGGACCTTATGACCTACTGCTTGATGGTTTTCTGGTATCTACACAGAAATTGTGCTAGATGTTGGGACTTCCTAAAATTAAAACCAACAGTGAATGAATAAGAAAATGTATAAAAATGATAGATGATATAGAATTATTAGTAAAAGGGTAGGTTCGCTGTAACCTATGCAGGGAAGCTACCTTACATTTGGGGGTAGGCTGAGCGCGCACTGACTTACTTGAAAGCCACCTGTTTTCTTGCAGTATGTGTCTCCGTGCCGTCAGCTTAGCCAGGCGAAGCCAGGGAGAGTGTAGACATATGATAATGAGGCCATCGCCATCTGTCTTTCAGAGAATACTGAATACATTATAGAAACAGAATATATTAACTATAATTGTGTATATGAGGCTGATATTTCATGTCGCCTGTAAATAGATGCGGCAATTGTTTGGTACTGTAATTTTGGTGGTACATTCCAGTTGCTTACGGCTATTTATTTGTGGCGGTATTTTGTATGATGAATGTAAACCATTAAAATAAAAAAAGACAGTGGATTAGATCCTTTAATATATTCCAAGATTTCCTTGTGTAAATTGGCAATCAAGATTATTTCCCATAGTGGAGGTATCCATGTTCCCCAAAGTCACAAGTTAATATTGGGCATCGTCAACTTCAAGCACGCTTAAACACTTCCCAGGGAACAGGCATTATTTTCTGGGCAGGACCTGAGGGTACAAGAGGTGACCACCAGGGGTGGATTCATTCTACCATTGGCCCTGGATTGTACAAAAATTGTCATCTACCTAATGTTTTTATTCATTTTAAATTTACTGTACTACATACAGTTCCAGAACCAAGTTTCATCTTATGTCAGATTCTGCAGTTAAAAGGGGTTGGCCACTTTAACTCATGTTTTTGTAATGTGTGTGTAAGTGTGGGGGCAGGATTTTAGGTAATTTTCCAGAATACATCTATTGAAACTTCTGCACCAGTTTCTTCACATGTAAAGTGAAGACTCCTGTTTTTTTACTTCAGGGCCTGGAAGTAAGAGTTCTCCTTATGGAGAGATTGCCAATTAAGGTCGCCTTACAGGCCTGTGAAGACTTGAAGTCATTGATGCTCCGCTAGGGAATTCTGGGAAATATGCAAATATGTTTTCCGAGGTGTTAAATGGAAAACAATGCCTCCTTTCGCTATCTTGAGAGGCTTAACACCAAGTATGACTTGACAAACCAGTATATCTATTCCAGTTGGGGATCTGCTCCTTCTGGAATAGATATACTGGTTTGGCTTAATCCTACATCATCCCACAGACTTCTTGAAGGTTATGATTGGTGTAAGGTAGCAAAGGGAGGCATTGTTTTTCATTTTCCACCTTGGAAAACATAATTTCATTTTTCCCAGTTTTTACCTCATGAGTCAGACATTCCTGATCATAAAATGTCTTCAGACGGAGGGTCATGTGATCTCTAACTGTCCAACAATCACCCTGCCAGGACGGATCATGGACGGATAGAGGTCACATGACCCTCCGTCTGCGGCCATTTTATGGTCAGGAATGTCTGACTCATGAGGTAAAAGACAGGAGGCTTCACTTTACATATCAAGAAAGCGGAGCAATAGATGTATGAAAAATTACCTAATATCATGGTCCCCCCCCCCCTACCCCATACAAAAACATGAGGTAAAGTGTCCGACCCGTTCAAGGATGATCAGTCAAGACTGCTTGCAACCTGGAACTTGTAAAGATGCATAATGGGATTTAGAAGGAAGGGTACAGAATGTTAAGTAGGTTTTTTAGATATTCCTTTAGGTTTTTAGTTTTTGCTGAATTTTATCCACCAACTGTCTGAAAATGAATATTAATAATATAGGTCAACTTCATGTAGATCCCTATATTTATACATCATCTGGTAATACATGAAATAATGGGGTCCTAGACTGCGGTAGCAGCTGCTTCAGTGAAGACCTACATGGATGATAATTAGACATATGGAATAGTGCTCTGGAAGTGGAGCATGGGGTAACCTGTAATTAAAGATTTGTCTATGCCAATAAGTGTAAAGTTAGAATTATTTATTGCTACATTGTGTAAAATGATGATTTGGAATGAACAATGGTGTATAATACTACGACAATGTAATATAATGTATAGAAATGTTTTTTCACAATTGTGTTGCTATTACACCATACATGGCTGGTCTAATATATTCTAGTATAGTATCCACACTCATAGTTATGGAGGCCAGTGTAACTAGATGAGTAAATCTTTCAATTGGAGGCCGATGATGAATTTTTACGCTAGTGTATTCTGCTAACATTTGAGGACATGTGTGTCAAAATCTTTGTTGGAAAACCTGACGTGTATTTTGGATAAAATGTGACATTAAATTGCCTATAAATTCATGTGAAAACGAGCAGAGAAGAGTCATATTTGCATGGCATGAGTTATTTAATAGGCTGCAGGGGGAGGGTCAATTCAGATGCCCAGATCCTCAGTTCTATAGTACATATATACAAGCTATGAAGTCATATTAAATCAAGACAAGAAATCAAAGAATCAAGACAGTTTTGAGGTACAGGTAGTTAAACTTAAAGGGGCACCTGACAAATCTGTGACAATCTTGTTATATTTGTTATCCATGGCCTCCTTCCTTCTAAACTCAACTAAACAAATATGTTAATGAGAAGGGTGTTACCACACCTGATGCAGATGCACAGGCTGTTACACTGAGCAGGAGCACTTTCCCCTCCCACTCTTTTCTGGCACGTCCTCTGCTCCAGTGAGAACACACTACTGGGATCAGAGGGGAAGACAGTGTTACAGCCTTTGAATCTGTAGCATGGAGGGGCTCTGGTAACAGCCCCTGAAAATCTTCAAGCTTTGTAGCATAAATTTAAAAGTTGATTGTAGTAGAATAGTTAGCAAACATAAGAAGATTACCACAGTCACAGTGGCTTGATCTATGAGTAATTGCCCTTTGTTTTATCAAGATGGATTTTATTGATAGATTTCCTTTAAGTTTTTTAGTGCCATCTGTGGAAAGTATGTGCCCATTTTACCCAGGAGTTTGTCTTTGTTTCATAAGATGGATTTGGCAGTGAATGCTTTGTTACTGATTATTGCTCATATCCGGGGGTGATGGAAAGGAGCCTGATAATTGGTGCAGCCGAGGGGCGGAGTTTTCATCACATGATAAATAGGCACCCTTACAACGGATGAAATAATGGCATTGTGACCTGGCAGCTAGCATGTACTGCAGCGTTATCTCTGAGTTACGTGACCCAGAATTTAATAGTGCACTTTTTTTCTTCCTCCAACACTTTTTAATTATGGTTCACAGCTCTTGATGCCTCTTATTCCTCAGTGCTGAGCGCAGCCTGCTGCTGTATTCTTTTAATTATTTTTGTATGTCTTTGCCAAAAATTCAAGCTCTACTTGGTGCCAAAATATTCATTAGTCTGATAATACTGACTATTATCACTTATGGTGGCATTTTTTTGTGCAGTCTTATCTACTTAATTCTAATATCATTTTAGAGATTTATTGTTCTCTAGATTCTATATGCTGTGATGTCTTTATAGCGTTGTGCTAGGAAAGGCTACATACAAGGAGATGTACAAGGTGTGGGATATTACTACACATTACTGGAACACTACACTCATAGGAGAAATGCACACAACCATATAATAGATACTATACAGTGTATGTAGCCTTCTAATGGCACCTATAGAAATAAATACCTAGATTTTTCTACAGCTGTGTTACATATTTTTTTTTTAGTAATTCTTTAAAGAGGACCTGTCAGGGTGATTGGGGCCTCTAAATCGCCCACACAACCTTATGGAGCCCTTTACTAAGTACCTCCATGGCTGTGATGAAAAAAAAAACACTTTATCTAGAGATGAGTCCGATGAGGCGCATCGGACCCATCTCTCGTGCTCCTTGCGTCATCACAGCTCTTCAATGAAGAACTATAGAGCTGCACCCCAGCTTCATTTTACTTACAAAAAAGGACAGTCACCACAAAAAGTGTGTTACTGTAAAAAAATTTGCCCGTGCGTCCAAAATTCTGGAACACAGTTTACACCAACTAGAAGTAGGTCTAAAGTAGAAACTGACAGTCTTATCCTGCACCAGAAATATTAAGGGAAATTCAATGGAAAATATCATTTAGGGCATATCGGGCAATTAATATCCCATATGGAAAAAATATCTTAGGTTACAAGAACGAATGTCCTAAGTGTGGAGAAATTAATACAAAATGAATACACTGCTTATGGCAATGTCCAGCAGTTAGGAAATTATGGAGTATGGCGGAGCAGTATTTAAGTTACATTCAATGGTTGAGTAAAAATAGGAGGTACAAAAGAGAGACTGAGATTAAGTGGAAACGTAACCGGTTGCCAATTGTAAATCACATCTTTTCCCAGGAAGAAAGGGCTGTTTTCTTTGATATAATTTAGTAGGGAAGATTGTAGTGAAACGTTTTAGTGATTTCTAGACACCAGAGCAGAATATAAGAAGGGATGGGGGGTGGAGCTGGAAGGGATGAAATGATAGAATAAATATTTATTGGATTGATGTATCTGTATTTGATGCTAATTTGTATATTTATATAAGTAGACACCCAAGAGGGGTCGAAATTTATGTATTTGTGAAGTATTTTCTATATTCTATTAACAATAAAAAAAGAATGTATTATTACCTTGAGTAATCTGGCTCAGTATTCTGGCTGTTTTCCAGCTAGAAACTGGCGGAACCAGAGACATGTTGTTGAATCCCTCCATTGTGTGGCATACTGGAGGAGTAGTATGTTGTAGCTAGGCCGAGTAACTGTGTTCAGGTTGCATTAATATTCTAAGGTAGGTCCTTACTATAACTAATCTAGTAAATGCTTTAAAGAGGACCTATCACCCTTAAAAACAGGACTAGGAGCTGTTTACTAAAGTAAGCAGCTCCTAGTACTACAAATTCCGCAATGTACACTAGAAATGCTGGACTGCTCTCAAAGCTGTCCGGTGTATTCATGAGGGGGCGGGGCTAGGGGCAGTGACTGCCACATGACGCTCGGCAGTTACCACCAGCCTATGAAGTGGGCGGGGCAGTCCGGGGAAAGGCAGCCGGCGTTTCCAGTGTACATCGTGGCGGTGTTAGATAGCGTTATCGGAGGTTTTGGATAAAGCTGACAGTGAAACACTGCTGTCTCTGTTGTAGCACTAGGAGCTGCTTACTTTAGTAAGCAGCTCCTAGTGCCGTTTTTAAGGGTGACAGGTCCTCTTTAAACCAACAATGCATGTAAGTCTAATGCAGATTACACCAGTGATTAGGTCCCGGGGTCATACTAGTCAAATACAGAGAAGTTACACCTCCTTGCACCCTGTTGGTTATGATCGGATGGTCAAGTGTTTCCTGTAGTAACTGGATAGGTAAATCCCTAACATAAACTTTATGTAGCTCTGATATGTAATGACAATTGTTCACAGAGCTTCGTTGTGCAACACCAGATATATAATGTACAGTTGTCAATTTTCTCTCCTTCTGTACAACTACTTATATTTCTAAATAAAACTTTTTTGAAAACTTAAAAAAACTTTATGCATCTCTTACCTGGAAGATCACAGATTTATTTTTTGGGGCAAAGACACAAAGTAACAGTCTGTGATTGTGAAATCTCTGACTTCATTGCAAGACAGTTGTTTTTTATAAGGACAATCTGTTCCATCTATGATCTTTTCTACAAAAACACAGTAACATCTGTGAGTTATATTTTTAGAGCTTTAAGACGGTCAGACAAAAAAAAAATGCCTTTTGTTAGTTGTAATTCTTAAATCCATGGAAATGTAATTCAAAACAGTCTGAGTACAGGAAAAAAATTGTCAAAATATGAAACATATGAAAGAAGCACAGTATTCCAGGGATGCAGACATTGGGGACAGTTTCTCATAGCTTTATGTTGTGATTCACACCTGTGATTTTTTTAGGAGGCCAAGTGCTTAGCTTGACAGGAACATTACATAGAACTAATTGTGTCTATTCTCTTGATATAAAGGATATACAACATTTTGGGTGAGCAGATTTATTAAACAAACACCAAATATATTTCCAAAATGCTTTCAGTATTAAATCCTCACTGTTCCACGAGTTGTACGCCTGTGTGACATCACATGACATCACATGCTGTGTGACATCACAGGCTGATATTCTACAGGAAGGTCCATTGTTACTTCCTGTGGATAAAAAACGATGGTCATGTCACACAGGTGCGCGACCTGTTAGTATCATGAGCTGTATGACCTGCATGCACCTGTATGACCAGGGACCAGTTTTTATATACAGGAAGTAAACAGTTGAACTTCCTGTAGAGTGATGATAATTAGATATCTAGAAAACATTGAGGAATTGATACAGAAAGTATATTGTATAACTTTTCATTATACTAACAATATTGTTTATTATACTAACAATTATTTTTATGAATGGGCTGGAATGGTTTTGACTCCAACCTTGTCAACCTTTATAGTTACACTCCCACCAGGGAGCCAGTATGAGCTTCACTCACCAGTCTCCAAGTCAGTTCTACTACAAAAATACTAAGCTGGTATTATCATCTGTGCAGTTGATGGATAAAGGATATTGAATGTTTTCAAGAACTTTTTTTGATTTGGAGTGGACTCACAGAGCGGAGCCAGTTTTTGGCTAGAAATGACGTGCCCGTGTCTGCCCCTAGAGCAGCTGATGGAGCGCTGTTTGACTTGTTTGTGCGTTTGAAACATGTTACATTTTTTGGAATGGTAAAAACAGGTTGGAGTGTGATTGTGAAGATGGTTGCCATAGAAACTAATGAGCTGTTTGTACCGATCTATTTAAATGTCATATTGTGGTTAAGAAGAAAATTGGAGCAATTAGTGTCATTTTTCGGCAAGTTCAGAGTTGAGGAGATCACTGGCGACTTTGATTTGTTTTATGCAATATATTTTATCATATTAAATGCTTCAGTAATGTACATAGTTATAATAATATTATAATATTAAATTCCCATACAAAGGATTCAGGTACATGGCATTGTCAGTCTACCTGTATGCAGACATTATGTGATAGTGACAATGCTTCTCACGCTTTGTATAAAAAATTGACAGGGGTTTGTGCTGGGATTGTATCGCATGCGATCGTTTTTTGGAACAGCTGCGCCAGCTTTTACGCGACACAGTTTAGGAGGAGTGACATCGGACGATCCGACTGATTCGGACTGAGCGCAGGATTTAACTTTCAAATTGTTTTGCAAGACAATGCACTTACATACACCAGGAAGAAGAAGGTGAACTCTGGCGGACGTGAGCGGGGAAGTGACACATGTAGGAAATCGGGCGCACGATCTCAGTGAATCGCGGCACAGTGCATTATCGTCGGACAATGTACTTTCAGGGAACTTTATCAGACAGGTAAGTAAATGTGCCCCAATGAGTGTTTCTCCTTAACCCCTTTCTGACAAAGCCTTTAAAAGGCTTTATTGACCATAGGATTTGTAGTAAATTTTCATACTTATTAGTCTCCTTACATTTACTGACAACGGAAGGGAACAAACAAATGTGAACACATGTATAAATATATATATATAAGGTACATGTATTCAAAAATGGTAAATATAGGAGAATTCTTCTATGAGTGATGCTGTACAGATGTGTACTACAGGCGGTCCCCGATTTAAGGACACCGGACTTACAGACGCCCCTAGTTACAGATGCACCTCTCTGCCCCCTGTGACCTCTAGTGAAGCTCTCTGGATGTTACTTTAGTCCCAGGCTGCAATGATCAGCTGTAAGGTGTCTGTAATGGAGTTTTATTGATAATCCTTCTTTTTTTTGGGAATTACAATTATAAAGTATACCTGTTCCGACTTACATACAAATTCAACTCAAATGCATACAAACCAAAAGAACCTATCTTGTACGTAATCCAGGAACAGCCTGTATAATATTATTCACATGGAAACTCTTTACAAGATCTTGCGTGTGAAGTAAAAGTTCATTTCACTAATACTGGAGATGGGAGCTATAGCCCTGTCTTCTCCTTCATGCAGGATGTTGGAATTTACTGAAAGAGATAAAGTTAAGGGAAAAGAATAGAGTTTTCCTATATATACTGTTTCCGAAAATCTTTTTGGGAGATATGAAAATTGTTATGTAAAACTCTTATGTTAAATAGCTGCATTCAGCTGTTTACATAAGGTCCCACATGTTCCAAATATACACTTTTGCCTATTTAACTTGAGTTTTTCGGCTACGGTTATGACTGTGGCTAAGACAGAATGTAGTCTATTGTTGACTGGTTTAAATAACTTTCGTTATGTACTTTTACTTGATTATAAAAAAAATCAAGTAAAAAAACTACTATTAAAGCTAAATAAAAAAAAAAATTAACTAAATTTGAAAACTAAATTTGAAAGGCCCCGTGTTGCCCTTGTTGAAGGCAGAGAAAACTACAGATAACAGTACAGATGGCGCTTGGCATATGGTGCGGCTGAGTCTATAATCTTCAGTTCAGGAAGTTCTTGAATGCATCTCATGTCCTGTTGGTAGTTTTTTTTAGACTTTTTGGTCTTCACATATCATATGTCAGGCTTATTGATATTGCCTGACAAAGTCATAAAGTAAGAATTAATCCAAAAAATCTTAAGTACCCAGCATTTCCAGATTTGGTAACTAATAATTGCATGTGAAATGTCTAATATCACAATATAGGGACAATGGAGCTATGTCTGGGGGAAACATCATCATTATTTATCAGGCTATCAAGCTGTGAGTAGAAACAGGATCAGCACTTCCTTTATGCCTCTGATAAAATAAAGAAATATGCATTTCATTTCAGCGATTGTCCCAGGGAGCAGGGAGACAAGCTGAATAAACCATTCGCCTGCCTGCTTGCTGATGTGGGAGATTCTTTAGAATAAAACATGCAATTTTACATTTCAATAGAAAATGAAAACTAATAGGTTTACACTTTTTTTCTAAACACAAGTTTATTAATAGTCAAACTTTCCCAAGTTGTGAAAAGATTTCCTCCACAAAGAACGGAAGTATAAATCTCGCAACATATATTATTTTTATACATAAAGATATTTATTTCAATTACTTTTTTTATATATTTGATTCTTGTGTATAAGGTTAATGGCATTGGGGGGAACTGTAGGTGTAGGGATATGGAAGGACAGTGTAGGGTAAGATTCATTTAGGGTAGTGCTTCATAGACCAGCTCTAATGTGAAGTTCACTAGAGCCCAATACACCCAACCGTCTCTACTGTGAAGTGTGCTAGAGCCCACTACACCCAACCATCTCTACTGTGAAGTACGCTAGAACCCAATGCACCCAACTATCTCTGCTGTGAAGAGCGCTAGAGCCCACTACACCCAACTATCTCTACTGTGAAGTGCACTAGAGCCCAATACACTCAACCATCTCTACTCCGAAGAGCGCTAGAGCCCACTACACCCAACCATCTCTACTCTGAAGTGTGCTAGAGCCCACTACACCCATCTCTACTGTGAAGTATGGTAGAGCCCACTACACCAAACCATCTGTACTGTGAAGTGCCAATGCATTTGACTATCTCTAGTGTGATGTACGCTAGAGCCCACTACACCCAACCATCTCTACTGTGAAGAGAGCTAGAGCCCACTACACCTAACCATCTCTACTCTGAAGTACACTAGAGCCCAATACACCCAACCATCTCTACTGTGAAGTACGCTAAAGCCCACTACACCCAACATCCCTACTGTGAAGTGCCAATACACCCAACCATCTCTACTATGAAGTGCGCTAGAGCCCACTACACCCAACCATCTCTATTATGAAGCGCGCTAGTGCCCAATACATCTTCTGTTGGGCCTCTTTGACAAATATTGTTTAAGGCTGGGCCATTGGAAGACCCTCTGACACTCTGGTGGGATCTGGTAGGATCACATGAAAAACTTAAGCCACTTTGAACCCCAATAGCTGGCAGTGACAGATAACAGAGCACTAGTGTGATGTTAGAGCAAGGTAGGTGCACTTGTTCTGCTTACACCTTGCTTGACCCCTGTGGGGTTTAATAAGATTCCTGAAAAACCGCATTAAGGCTCAGTTCACGCTACCATTCAGATTTCTAGCTTCCGCTTAAAAAAGTAAGAAACTGAAATTGAACTGATTCGGCATAAATCCCATTGAAGTAAATGCCATTTTTAACGTCATCTGACACCCATCCGTTTTTCTTCAGTTTTGTTGATGGAAAAAATGATAGAGTTTGTAGTACATTTTTACGGAAAAAGGGGACAGATAGTAAGTGTCAATTTTTACCGTTTTTTTAAGATGAAGAAATAGACAGATATCGATAGACAGAAATTGTTAATATATAGATAGAAAAATAGGTGATGGATAGATTATAGATAAATGTGAGGTATAGAGAGAAAGATAGGTAGGCAGATAGAAATCAAAGATCAATAGGTAGGTAGATAGATAGAAAAGCAAGATCGATCGATAGGTAGAAATGAGATAGCTATCAATGACATCTATGAGGGATAGATAGCCATAAAGCCTGGCAGCAGCAGGGGTCCCTGGCAATCTAGGAACCCAAACTCAACCAGACACAAACATGGATAGTCTCAGCTGACCAAAGCTAAAATCATGGTGACAATAAACAAGGCCCAGGAGGAACATGTCAGTGACTGGAGGACCACCATAGAAGCTATGACTGTCTACCAGAGTCTACAGAGAGACCACAGACTGTCCCCCTACCTTAAGAACCTACTGGACCCCAAAGACCGTCAGATCCTGAGTTGCTACAGACTGAGCGCCCACAACCTGGTCATGGAGTCCGGGTGGCACATACAGACATATGTTCCCAGGGGGAGCGGATTGTGCCAACAGTGCCAGTACCAAGAGGCCACTGAGGATGTGGTTCACTTCCTACTACACTGCTCCAAATACTCAGCACTCACTTCAGGAGACTCTCAGATCTTCTCCCAGGTTCTGCTTGATGGAGAAGCTAGAGAAGATCTCCATCCATAGTGGCACAATTTGTCACTGCCTGCCAGAGATGTGTGATGTACCATGGACTGAGACATATGGGCTATAACTACCCCCCACACCCCATGTCCCCTTCATCCTGTTCCCCATGACCCTGCAATCCACCTAATTTTCCCCAATCTCATATTTTATAAATGCTTTGGCAATGCTAACTTGTATTTGGTCCTGTCAATAAAGCTTCTTTGAATTGAATAGATAGATAGATTTGAGGGATATAGCTATAGATCAATGTCTTGACATTTATGAGGGATAGATAGATGACAGATAGATTTGAGGGAAAGATAGATGGATAGATAAACAGATAGATTTGAGGGAAAGATAGATGGATAGATAGACAGATTTGAGGGATGGATAGATACAAAGATAGATATACAGATATAGAAGTTATAGATCAATGTCTTGAAAGGGTAAGTAAAAGTGTTTGTACTGTTAACGGACACTGTCATCCATTATGTTCAGTTGTATTACCATTTATTTACCATCCGTTATCTTTTTGTAATGGAGGTAAATAAATGGAAATCCTGATGGCAGTGTGAACTTAGCCTAACAAACTACAATATTATATAGTAAGAGAAATAACCAGTTCTATTTGGACCTCAGGGGTCTCTGTTCAGCCCAATACAGTGATAGCATGTCAACATGATATGTGACCTCTGCATCTATCACTGGTTTGTCATCCTCTCTGAAGATCCGTTCTGCAGTCAGTGTTGATATATCATCACTGAATGTGAACACAGGCCATAGGGGTTCCAGGGAGTATTGCCTAGGTAATAGAAACAGATAACCTGTTAATCTTACCTCTGATTTCATAGCTTTTTGTTAAAAAGGGAAAATAACAAAACAAATGTCTGGATAATCTCCCTATAACAAGAAAAAAATAATGTGAAAAATATTATAAAATACATAATAAATGTTAAATATTTAGTTTTATTGCTTAAAACATATGATAATGTTTCATAACATAATATTACTTATACTATCTTCATATCTGCATTTTTGGTATTAGATTTAGCACACATCTCTTTATAGGCCAGCTTAGATAGAATCCGTTTCCGGTCAGAGTCCTCTTTCCAAGATCCAGAGATCAGCGTCCTCCAATAAATTTTTGTAGTGCTACAGATTTCCTTTTCTGCATCTTGATATTTCCCTGTAAGATTTAGTCGTGATAATGTGTTAGTCTCTATTGTCCCTGTGAATTTGTTGACGGACAGTAATTGGGTCACTGCATTGAAATGCCTACTATAAGCTGCGAGTTCTTCTTCCTTGTTGGCATGACAACCATGGTGGTCGATTAAACATGCGCAGATCAGGTTGAAGCCGGGAGTTAACAAGTGCTTCTGCCATAGAGAAGAAAGGAACTGTAGAGGCAATGACACAATGTTTGCATCATGCACATACTAATATGTAATATCCAATATAACATAAGCCTACGGTTATTTATAATGTTTGTACAGAAATCGCCATCTCCCGCTCTAGAGGCTTTAATCGTGAAAATCAGGAAATGTAAATTGAGATTCTGAGAGAAGGATTTTGTCATAACTGAGAAGAAAAGCCCCAGCGCTGGCTCCAGAGGAGGCTGAAGGACGCATTGTTGTGTACCATGTCAGCGCCTCTTTGTTCCCAGCACCTGCACCGAGCGAGGGCCTTTCTCCTTCTAGACATTGTAATCTTCAGATAATTAGGAATGATTGTCTCATGAGGATTAGGGACGGTTGTGCCTGAAATCTAACAGATGGGCAGGCGAGAGTTAGTGTACTCTGCATCGCACAAGTGTCTGCTGTAGACAAAAGGTGCATTGCCGGGTTATTACTCCATGCGGGGAATGACATGGCTGACGCTGGGATATGATGGATATGCATGACAGCATTAAGTACTGGCAGTCCCCAGGTTACGTACAAGATGTGTTGGTTTGGTGTTAAGTTGAATTTGTATGCAAGTCAGAACTGTATACAGGAGGTCCCCTACTTAAGGACACCCAACTTACAGATGGCCCCTAATTTTACCATCAAAAACTGTGAAAACCTATTGACTCGAGTATAAGCCGAGGTAGGTAAATGCATTGGTCACAGACCCCCCCAGTATGTAGCCAGCCTGCCCCCAGTAGTATACAGCACAGCCCCCAGTAGTATACAGCACAGCCCCCAGTAGTATACAGCACTGCCCCCAGTAGTAAACAGCACAGCCCCCAGTAGTATACAGCCCCCAGTAGTATACAGCACAGCCCAGCCTGCCCCCAGTAGTATACAGCACAGCCCAGCCTGCCCCCAGTAGTATACAGCCTGCCCACAGTAGTATATAGCCTGCCCACAGTAGTATACAGCCTGCCCAGCGTTAAAAAAAAAAAAACTTATATACTCACCCTCCGCGCGGGTCCTCTTCTGGCTTCTGCGCCCGTCTTCTTGCGTCTCTAACTTCGTGCTGGGCGCCGCCATTGTTCTCCCCCGGACGGCGCCTCTGCTGACATCATACTAGGCACCGCCTGGAAGAAAAACATGTGCTGAAAAACTCGGCTTATAAACGAGTATATATGGTATACAGTTTAGGCTTATATACAAATTCAACTTCAGAACAAACATATTATTTTATAATTCTAACCTCAGCCAAATTTTTTTGGTCTCTGTGACAATTGGATTTTAAAAATGTTGGGTTGTCATAAGAACCAGGATTGCCAATAAATCTTAATTACAGACACATTTGATAACTGTTACAGCTTTTTATTGTATCCTGGGGCTAAAGTACAGTAAATTACCAACATCCAGTGGTCTGTTTGTAACAAAGGATCGTCTGTAAGTCAGGTGTTCTTAAGTAGGGGACCCCCTGTACTGGATTGTGTCTCTTCTGCCTGGATTCCCATATAGTATAACCATAGCAAGCCAATGGACGCAAAAAGGGTTTCCCAAAAAACACATTCACATATAACTCAAAAATTGACAGCAAACTGCAAGGAGAGATTTACAGTATGTTTATTCAGTTATATTTACTAATATATATCCATAAAACTGTATACACCATGTTCCAAATTATTATGCAAATTATATTTTTCTCAGATTTTCCTAAATGGTTGATGCAAGTATAAGAGTATAAATCGAATTTCATTTAACAAACCTCTCAATGATAACACTATATTCTTCAAAATGAAAAAAAAAGCACAGTTTATGTACAGCAAAGTTTCAAAACATTTTGTAGGTTGAAAGGAACTGAAAATGGTCATTTGTTGTATTTGCAGCATTAGGAGGTCACATGCACTGAAATCAAAAGCTCATTCAATCCAAAACATCCTAACAGGCCAAGTTACATGTAACATGGGAATCCTTCATCGATATCACCTTCCTGCATCCCTTGAACTTGGAAGTTTTTCGAGAGTTTCTGCTTGAATTTCTTTGCATGATGTCAGAATCGCCTCTCAGAGCTGCTGTTATGATGTGAACTGCCTCTCACCCTCATAGATCTTATGCTTGATGATACTCCAACGGTTCTCTATAGGGTCGATGTCAGGGGAAGATGGTGGCCACACCATGAGAATCTCTCCTTGTAAGAAACCGACGAAAGAAAATACAGGTGGTCCCCTAGTTAAGGACGCCCGACTTACAGACGACCCCTAGTTACAGACGGACCCCTCTGCCACCTGTGACCTCTGGTGAAGCTCTCTGGATGCTTTACTAAAGTCCCAGGCTGCAATGATCAGCTGTAAGGTGTCTGTAGTGAAGTTTTAGTGATAATTCTTGGTCCCATTACAGCAAAAAAATTTTAAACTCCGATTGTCATTGGGGCAAAACATTTTTTGTCTGGGGTTACAATTATAAAATATACAGTTTCGACTTACATACAAATTCTACGAAAAACAAACCTATGGAACCTATCTTGTATGTAACCTGGGGATTGCCTGTAATTATATATAATCAATGGAATGGGGCAAAAAAAATTCTTTGGTAACATCAACCATTCCCAATGCAACTGCCTGGTGTACAGTTGTGCCTTATAATTCACCAGCAGAGTATAGGAAGTATGCGACCCAGTCCCACACCGGCTGCGCTCTCCTTCATAACTTTCTGTGCTCCCTTAGCATGGAGGTGAAAATAATCACAATTTGTGGTGTTGCGCCAAAATTTGGATTATTTCAGGGCCTTTACTGCAGAAAACTAACATACATGCCCTGATGTAACATCAACAAAAATACAGGATTAGGTGTGATCACCTAGATACATTTGAAGCATGCTTATCATCAGCGTCCTAAATATTTACTTCCTAACATTTTCAAGAATGTGCATCTGTCACCGAAATGACTCTAAGGCTAAATTCGCACACACGTATGCCCGCCATACCGTAGCACGGCGGGCACACGGCGGTGCCGGGGAGAGATATGTGGCTCATGGACATGTCCTTTCTTTCCCTTGGTTACGGTACGGTGCCACACACATACGACGCCGTGCGCCCATTTCCGTCTATGGGGGACGTACAAACGCCGTATATACGTCGGCCATGTGAATGTAGCCTCATACTGTTTCTAGCCATATGATGAATATATTCTGCTCTACATGACTGTGATTTCCTTACAGTAACTAGTATTGCATTGTGCAATTTATATAGTTGCCGACAGTCTTCAATTTGCTGTGATTTTTCCATGCTCATAATACACAGAATTTCTAATGTTAGCTACAGTGACTAAAGGGAGCCTGAAATGGTCCATGGCCCATCCCATGTCATCATTAGTTAATTCTGCTGCAGCCTGCTCCATTCAGAGACTTTAGTCTTTAGTTTTTTAGAGACTTTAGTCTTTAGACTATTTTAGTTATAGTCTATTGTTTTTGGTGAGACTATTATCTAGCACTATAATGGTGTTGAGCCAGGATAGGCCACTGGTTCTACCACTGTTTAGTTATAAGTAGCACATGTCAAGCCCACATCTACATGAATGTGAAGACCCAACTTCCAAGAAGAACAATTCCCAGAGCATCACATTGGGACCCATTTACTTACATGGTCCTGTCGCGATCACCGATCCGGACGGTCCGACGAAGATCCCGAGATCCTGCATGTGTCGCTTCCCAGGTCCGCCGGGTTTCACCTTCTTCTTCCCGGTGTATGTGAGTGCATGGCTTGCAACACAATTTGAGATGTTAAATCCCACACATTGTACAAATCCATCGGATCGTTCGGTGGCCCGACCCCTGATTTGACCCCTGATGAAAGCGACACAAAATCAAAATCCGATCGTGTGCGCCAAAAACCCCAGTAAAATGCGGTGCAAAATGAAAAAATTCTGGAAACCCGACGGAAATGCGTTCTTCTGACCCTTAGTAAATGTGCCCCATTGTCTCCACCAGCTTGGCTACTTACCATACTACATCAAGGTGCCTTCACTTCACCCATCACCCACTTTTGATAGGAACTTACAACAACAACCCAACCCCTTGCCAGGTGCTAGTGTCATGGTACACAAAATCATCCACTTCTCAATCTTTTGACAACCATCCAAATGAAACACCGTGCAGATGACTGAAACATTGAATGACTGCATCACTAATTATGTTTTTAGATTTCTGTTTTATGTTTGGAGAATTGAACAATTAAATGAATGACTATAATTATGTATTGGCTCCACATAGCCGCTGTCATTCTCTTGGCTTCTCAGCTCTGTGTTATTCAATTTAGGAACGTGGAACATTCATAGTACAGTTATTGTTATGCCACTAAATGTGTAATCATAAATAAAGGTATTTGTTGGGGATGGATTTTTAATATTTTGTAACATCATCAATTATTTTCTTGGTTAGCAGTACATATTGGAGACCTCACATTGTAGGTGGCTACGAAGTGCCACTAAGCAAAGGTCACATACTGAAACAGATAACGCCTCCACTGTGTACATAACATTGATTACTCATTCACCACTACTAGTGGGTGGAGCTTCCGATGCAGTGGGGGATGTGGCCATCGCTGTAACCTGTGTCCTTCCTTGCCCTAATGGGTGCATTTTTTGTAGTGAACCTATGAAAACCACATTGTGGAAAAACAATCGCAGACAGTAGATTTTTTTGTTTTGACGCTTCCCTGTCTGTGGGTGGGCAGGAATATGTAGATTTCTATTATTTTATTCAGCATTGTCATCTATAAGCTCTTGCTGTATGGACTCATGTATAGTATATGGGGGAGATTTATGAGAAGTATCTGAGAGCAGAACTGTTCGAGTTAACCATGGCAACCAATCAGAGCTCAGCTTTAATTTTTCCACAGATGTTTGTAAAATCAAAGCTGAGCTTACTGCATGGCTTACTAGAACAGCCTGACTTACATCTTTCCCTGTACATGGTGTGTGGGTGACAGATGCAGGGCTCACACTCTCTCCACCCCGAGTCCTTGCATCAAAGGTTTTCACAATACTGAATCATACAATAGATAAATAAATGTTTTTAGGCTCTTGGGGGAAATTTAAAAGACTTGTCTGAGAGCAGAAATGTTCTAGTTGCCTATGGAAACCAATCAGAGCTCAGCTATCATTTTCCCACAACTGTTAATAAATTTAAAGCCGATCTCTGAATGGTTTCCCTGAGCAATAAGAAGAGTTTGATCAAAGACAATGGAAATACAAAGGAAAGAAAAACAAAAAATGAAAGGAAAGCGCAAACAGTGTAGTATTTTCAGGTTACTAGATTATTCTTAGCAGTGATGGTTGTTTGCTCACCTTTCAAGCTTGTGTATTAGTCACAACTAACTGTTTCAGCATTTTTATGGTGATCCATGGGGCAACCCTTGGTAATCCCACCGTCCAAAAGATAAAAGAAAAATTCTGTTAGACGCCCAAAATGTATAGAAATACTATTTTTCCATAAAAAATGTGCACATGCACAGTGAAAACATTTTAAAACATATTAACATTTGAATGTTAAATGTGGAGACGTGTTTCGTGGCTCGTACCGAGCACGTCATCAGTCCAATCTCTCAGACACTGCTGATAAATCTCCCCGATTGTCTCTGCCGGAAGCTTATGCAGCCCTCAGAACTGACAGATCTGCTTTGGCCAATGTATTTATCCAATCATTATGCAGAAAAAAAGCTTTATGGTCAAAACTTGATTCTTAACAATATGTAAAAGGTGTTTGCAGAGGCCAACTATTGCAAACTTGGGGCAGTTCACTACAAGAGTAATTGTATCAATAATAAAAACTGCAGGGTTCTAATTGGTTGCCAGGACCAACAAAAAAGGCTTAGTATTAAAGAGTTGTCCAATCAGAACAAATTAGCAACTATCCACAGGATAGATCCACGGTTGCACCCCAAAAGAAAGGAATGGTAGGTCTCTCCAATCACTGTCTATGGAACTGACGGAGATACCGGGGGAGATTTACCAAAAGCGTGTGAGATAAAGCTGTTTTAGTTGCCCATGGAAACCAATCAAAGCTCTGCTTTAATTTTGTAAACAGCTGTGGGAAAGTGAAAGCTGAGCTCTGATTTGTTGCCATGTGCAACTAGAACAGTTCTGCTCTCATACACTTTCGATAATACCCCCAACTGTAGCTCAGTGCGGTACTCAGTTTTCTCCATCAGTGCCATAGAGATGAATAGAGCAGCAGGGTGCATGTTGGACCGGCTTCTCTGTTAATTTGGGGTACATTAGACCTCCGTTCTTGTGATCTGTGGGTGTCCCACCACTGAGACCTTTGTTGGTCTGCAAGTTAGTCGCTATCCTCTATGCACATAACTTGTCAAAACTGGACAGCCCCTTTAATTCAGCTGTGCAGGTTCATGTAAAGTGTATTTTTGGATATGTTAACAGTCCATTTCTTTTGCAGCAGTTCTTTCTTTCTTTCTTTCTTTCTTTCGTCTACACTATGAGCTTCATTAAGTCTCCCGGGGCCTCCTTTACAATTGATTACTGTAAAGAAGCCTCTGGATCCCTGGGCAGATGGCATTGCAATGGTGACTTTGTTATGTTAGCCAGAAAATAACTGAGTTTTGCATGGTTCAATATTCCCAAATGTGAGGCTGTTAAACACTGTACGGTCAGAAACATCAGCAAAAGGCCAAGATCTGACATATCCTTGGATGAGGTGTTACACCATTTCTCTTGCAGAATAAAGGTCAATATTTTTCAAACATTTTCTGAATAAAAAATTCTGAATGTATAAAAACAAGTTTAGATGCAGCGGGGGTTATTTATCTTTTGACTGCATACTTTTTGGGTGTGTTTTTTTTTTGCCTAATTTATATCTTTTTTGTGCATTTTTGTGCATCCTCAGGTTTGTGCCATTATCTTAGCAGGGCAGCTGTGCTTGTTTGATTTGCATCGGCCGAATTGCGCAAAATCTTGCGCAAAACCAGCAACACCTTGGCGTTTCTTACATGCAAGGAGATAAAAAGGCAGGAACAGAAAAGTGAATTGGCACAAATTTAACACAGTAAAAAAAACATTTTTATTAATGATAGACCACAAAAAACAAGAAGAAAGAGAACTATGATAAAACTATGAATATTTTTGCTTTGCCAAGTTACAGAATGGGGCTCAAGACTTTGAGCTAGAGGATATTTTTAATTATAGGGGGAGATTTATTAGAGCTTCTACGCTAGTTTTCTGGCATAGAAGCACAGAAATAATTGTAATTTCTTGCCCACTGCAAGAAATTCTGATTATTTTGCAATTATGCCACCTCCACACCATGTGGGCATGGAGAGGCGCGGCTGGTGGTGGAGTATTCTGGCACTGGGCATTCCAGCTCCTGTCTGTGCACTCTTTTTAGGCAAAACTATACCGTGCCAGACCTGGTGTACCTTTGCTCGATGGTGCTGCCGCAATGGACGTCTAAGCCACTTGTTGTATACGCCAGGAGAGGGGGTGGTGTGGCCTCCTTCCTACACCAGCATAAATTCTCCCCATAGTCTTATGTTTTTTTGGGTCACTTTTCATGTAGCTTTTCTTTTAGCAAATTTAGGATTTTTTTTCGAAAAGTATGGGAACTATAAAGGATTGACTTACATATTTCCATAAGTCTTATATTTTTCTACAGATATTCACATTTATTAATGGCTTAGGGTCAAGAAACAACATCAAAAACTTATAGTGGCACATTTACTAAGTGCTTTGCGCCAGTTATCTGTCGGACTTTACATGTTCTTTCTAGTGCAAACTTCTTGCACAGGTATTTAAGAAGTGTCTGCACCACATATGTGTCGCACGCTACGGTTTTGTGGTGCAGCTGCATTAGACATCATGCTACACAAATTAGGGGTCATTCTGGTGCGTAGTCAGACATGCAAAGTCTGTCACGTGTCCGATGTTAAAGGTGCACCACAAAAGTAAGGTGAACTCTGTCGGGCCTGTGCAGGGAAGCGCACTTCCCCAGATTCATGATTTCTGGCACACCGACCATTATACATGGGCAGAGCACTTTTAGTGCAGTTTCCTACATTCTTAGTAAATGTGCCCCATAGTGTTGCGGTTTCAAAAAACACTAGGGGATATTTATTTTACGGGCTTTGCACTGATGACATGCATCAGTGACACTAGAAGAAAAAAGCCTGTGCCAAAAACTTGGGCAGGAATAGGACCTGCTCTGTCTTTCATCGCTCGGGCAGTTCACTCATGGCCAAGGCTGTAGAATCAGTAGCCACTTGCATGAGCCCTACGGAGTAAATGGAGACACATACTAGCCACTGAAAAAACATTTACAACACGCCGCTATTTCACTTTTGTGTCCATGAGGCCTTAGAGTGAGAGAAATCCCACCCATGTGCATCTACTCTTATATGGCAAGAGTTGCTCTCACAGGACAACCATCTTAAGCCCCGGTGTATACTATAGAGGCCTGATGTCTAGTGGATCTGTGTCCTTTCTGAACATCCTGATGGTGACACCTGAGGGAATTAATTACATTTTTTAATTTTTCAACAGGCGATTTAGTAATTTGCTGAAGTTGACTGTGCTAAATGCAAAAACTCAATTAGAAATAAAGCATGTCTTTAGAATTTCTCGCCTTCTGGGTTACACAGAAAACATACGCTGTACCTAAAAATTAATGTTGCATGGCCTCCAACAGAGTAAAAGCCAACTAATTACAGACTGAAATTTAAGAGATTAATCAACAACCTGAAAGCATGGCCGAGGGCCTAGGTTTTCTTTCGGATGGATTAACATAATAAAGTTGACTTTTCTATGGGGGAACATTATACTATTCTCCAGACCTCCGTGTTGATGCAATATCAATATTACTTGGCCATCTGTGTGAAGACTGAATGTGAATTTAGTATTTTACAATCATGTGGAAAACATTTCAGATTATATAAAGTATTGTCTTTATTTAAAGGGACACTCCAGTCACAGTTTATTCATTGAATTATACTTTGTGCAGGGCTTGAAGGGAGGAGCATGACCCTAGGATCTAGCAAGGTTCTAGAAATCTAGCTGGTCTGTTCATGCCCTGCACCATAAGTTATTCAATTAATTAGCTTTGACTGGAGTATTCCTTAAAGAGGACCTGTCACCAGCTATTGACCTCCACTGACTAACTATGCCTGCTGATAAAGGGTTACAAGTCCTCCCCATATGACCTACAATTAGCTACCAGTGGGACTCTGTACCTTAATTACAGATGTTTTTCTGATATGCAAATTAGCTTTTCTGACTCTTGTCTCCTGGTTTTGACTCTTCTCCTCTCTCAGGCAGTCAGAAATCTCAAGCTCTAAATGGT
Source organism: Engystomops pustulosus (assembly GCF_040894005.1). Lineage (NCBI taxonomy): Eukaryota > Metazoa > Chordata > Amphibia > Anura > Leptodactylidae > Engystomops > Engystomops pustulosus. Next base: position 247,615,019 of record NC_092411.1, read on the forward strand.
CCTGCAAATTCTGAAAGAACAACCACAGCATCTCACATTTTTCAATGCTATTTATAATGTTGGTAGAGGGCACTATGGCTCAGGTAGCAGTTGCACCCGATATAGTTACAACCATGGTAACACATTTTGATATTTGTTATGTACTATACTATATATAAATATAGACTTATACACCGTGTTCTATTAATCTGTTCTTTCTATTTCAGTAAAATACACCTTTTTATGGGTATAGACACACCCAGCTGGTTTGTCGCAGTAGTTTCTGTGACTGATAATCTGATTTATACATAAATTACCCAGCCTACACTTATGAGCCCAGTATTAACTCTTTAGTTCCCTTACTTAAGTACCTGTATAGGCTATGGTGAGAGGGGCTGCTGCATGTTGCAGACATATCATGTGGAGCTAGCTGAGCAGGGCCAATGACAATAGACAATAGACAAGCCTTGTACATGCAGAGGTTGGACTGTGCTGATCCTTGCAGTTCTATGAAAGAAGCTAAAGTGATTTTCGATTTATGCAAATTCTATCCAGTAAAGGTTGTGAATGCACGCATAGCTCAGGTCAATGCACAGCTCATTCTCTCACCTTGAGGCACATACAGTCTAGTGACCAAGATCTTTATCATGACTATTATTGCATTTATAGGAGCTGGGTTCCATATATATAATACACACACACATATATATATATGCCTTTCCTTCATAAATGCTGGAGGTCCTGTAGCCTGGGCTGTGCATGTGTGTGTTTGTTCAAATATATATATTTACAAGCTTGTCTTATGCACTAGAAAGAGGAATATACCATTCAGGCATTTGCTTCTTGCCTCTAAATATATATATATATATTCCTGTACAGTGAAACCTCTTTGAGAAGCCCAATCAATAAATGATGGTCTTCTCATAGTGTGGGAGCATCCATAAAATATAATGGGACACTGAAAAAAAGGGTAGAGGTCTGAAAGCGTGGGGACCACCAAAGGAAAAGTCTTTAAGAAGTCTTTAATTCCAATGGTAGACACATTTTGGACACACAGGTCCATCATCAAGTATCCAAAATTAAAAATGTATTTATTTTGAGTACTTGATGAAGGGCATGTGTGCCCGAAACGCATCTACCATTGCAAATGGTAGAAGATTGCACTCCTTAACATCTTAAAGTGTCTGTGATCACGATTCCAGCTTATTATTTTCCATCTCCAGCCCCCCAGTAATACACACATGTCCAGCTCCCCATTAATATAGCATCTCCAGCTCCCCAGTAATACACACATGTCCAGCTCCCCAGTAATACACACATGTCCAGCTCCCCAGTAATACACACATGTCCAGCTCCCCAGTAATATACCATCTCCAGCTCCCCAGTAATATACCATCTCCAGCTACCCAGTAATATACCATCTCCAGCCCCCCAGTAATACACACATGTCCAGCTCCCCATTAATATAGCATCTCCAGCTCCCCAGTAATATACCATCTCCAGCTCCCCAGTAATATACCATCTCCAGCTCCCCAGTAATATACCCTCTCCAGCTCCCCAGTAATACACACATGTCCAGCTCCCCAGTAATATACCATCTCCAGCTCCCCAGTAATATACCATCTCCAGCTCCCCAGTAATATACCATCTCCAGCTCCCCAGTAATATACCATCTCCAGCTACCCAGTAATATACCATCTCCAGCTACCCAGTAATATACCATCTCCAGCCCCCCAGTAATACACACATGTCCAGCTCCCCATTAATATAGCATCTTCAGCTCCCCAGTAATATACCCTCTCCAGCTCCCCAGTAATACACACATGTCCAGCTCCCCAGTAATATACCATCTCCAGCTCCCCAGTAATATACCATCTCCAGCTCCCCAGTAATACACACATGTCCAGCTCCCCAGTAATATACCATCTTCAGCTCCCCAGTAATATACCATCTCCAGCTCCCCAGTAATATAGCATCTTCAGCTCCCCAGTAATATACCCTCTCCAGCTCCCCAGTAATACACACATGTCCAGCTCCCCATTAATATAGCATCTCCAGCTCCCCAGTAATACACACATGTCCAGCTCCCCAGTAATACACACATGTCCAGCTCCCCAGTAATACACACATGTCCAGCTCCCCAGTAATATACCATCTCCAGCTCCCCAGTAATATACCATCTCCAGCTACCCAGTAATATACCATCTCCAGCCCCCCAGTAATACACACATGTCCAGCTCCCCATTAATATAGCATCTCCAGCTCCCCAGTAATATACCATCTCCAGCTCCCCAGTAATATACCATCTCCAGATCCCCAGTAATATACCCTCTCCAGCTCCCCAGTAATACACACATGTCCAGCTCCCCAGTAATATACCATCTCCAGCTCCCCAGTAATATACCATCTCCAGCTCCCCAGTAATATACCATCTCCAGCCCCCCAGTAATACACACATGTCCAGCTCCCCATTAATATACCATCTTCAGCTCCCCAGTAATATACCCTCTCCAGCTCCCCAGTAATACACACATGTCCAGCTCCCCAGTAATATACCATCTCCAGCTCCCCAGTAATACACACATGTCCAGCTCCCCAGTAATATACCATCTTCAGCTCCCCAGTAATATACCATCTCCAGCTCCCCAGTAATATAACATCTCCAGCTACCCAGTTGAGAAATGAAAAAAAAGTTGCTCAGTGGGTATGTAACACTCTGCACCCCCCTTTCGCTTTTTAGCTGTTGTACAGAAAACCATAGATCCCTCTGTATTGTATTGGCAGTTGCACTGCCTAGAAGATTTTACCCATTGATGACCTATTCTATGAATAGGCCATTAGTAATATAGGGGGACCTTTAGGATTGTAATTTCTCTTTATATACAAATCCAGTACATACATTTTCATTATATGTAAGAGTCAGCCTATCCATATATTTATCTATATGTGTATATCCTGTTTTATTTCTTACTTTCTTTCCGCACAAATAGTGTCACATAGATCTTGCTCTTTGGTAAGTAATTACCTTACTTCACTGACTGCTTGAACTTTTTGTGTCTGGCTGAAACTGTTAATTATGTTACAATATACAATGAAAACCCTTACTAACCCTTCATTACTAATGAAACCAATTTAGCCTAATAGTAATTCTATTGTTTTGAGCTTTAAATTATAGCACTTTAATATGTATTACTATGGTAATACGGAAAACACTACCTTTGCCATCTAAAGTTGTTTTTTAAATCTCCTTGAATTATCTACAGTATAAAGAACTACGACTACAATGGATGGAATGTACTCATGGAATATTCTTCATTATATAATGGTTACTGTACGCTGAAATCAATAGTCCTTACTGTAGTATTAGAGCTAATGGACGAGCCATAAAGGGACAAGAAAATTCTAGGAGAAAAACATCAAACAATAGTCCTTAAAGAGTAGCCTTCATTTCAGATAATTTTGGACATTGTGTGGGGATAAGAGTGTTGTGAACATATTTCTAATATACTTCATTAATAAATTCTGCTAAGTTTATAAAGAAACAGACCGCCCTTAAAGTGCCCCTTAGTGACCATCGGGGACGTTACCTGAGGGTGTGCATAGGGTACAGTTTCAACCGGACCCAAGAGGTCTAGGGGGTCCACATTGTGTACTTTTCCTTTATAAGAACACTAGTTCAAAATTAGGCACAACATTATAATTGGGGGCCTGCCACACATTTTGAGGGCTGACAGCTTCAAGTTACGCCACTAGTTACAATGCTACTTCAACACTGCTATGTCAAATGGGTCTATCCGATTAAAGACGGGTCTCTCTCCATTCTTTTTTCGGTCACACAGTTGTAAATGTTAACCGTTTATGCTCCCACCCTCGCTGTAGTATGTAATATGCAGTATTTTCAAACATCAAGTTGAAACTAAATGGATTAATCCTCCCTTCTCAGAGCTGTTTAACCCAACATAGAGATAAGATGTGAGCTCATGCAGCCTCCATAAACACATAATGTACAGGCTGGAATGTGCATCTCTATGGGAGGGAGTAGCTTTTTTATTTCTTTTTTTTACAAAATAAGTAGAATTTCTTAATGAAGTATATTAGAAAAATGTTCACCACATCCCACCTCTACACACAATTTAAAAAATTATCTCAAATGATGGTTACACTTTAAACTGAATCTGTCACCAGGAATGTGATTTTTAGTTGGTCCCAATAGCCTATGCTATGCTGATTTTAAAAATGCCATAATCAGCATTCTGAATTCTTCCACAACTTTATAAAACTTTATTTCTCCCTGCCAGCAGCGTGTGATGAGTCGCGGGGGGAAGGGAAGCTGCAGCAGCCTGTGCGCCTGTGTCTCAGTCTCCTTGATGCATTCTTCCTCTTCGCCACACTATCACCGTCCCTCCTCTAGTTGAAAAATGCATATGACAGGATGAGGGAAGAGGTGGAGGGAGCTGGATGAGTGAGGAGGAGAGGAAGAATTCATGAGGAGACCGAGACACAGGCACACAGGGAGCCAGGTAATGTGAAATAATTTTTTATAAAGTAGTGGCACTATTCAGAATGCTGACAAAGGCATTTTTAAAAGTAACAAAGCATAGGATCCTATTCGGAACCTGTCTCTAGCTAAAAATGACATTTTAATGACTGATCTTGATACTGCGATATGACAATGGAGAGGAAATGTTGTGTTTAATAACATTTCAGTTACGATAAAAGTATATATCCTGAGGAGGACTAATAATTGCCGTGAATCCAGGAACGTCATGGCTAAGTCATGTATTATTGAAATAGCTTTATTGTGTAATAATAGGAGAATTCCATTCCATGTTTGATTGTAGCTGTCTTGCTGTAGAACCTAAAAAAGCTTTAATGCAACTTTGAAATACACAGCATACAGATGTATGGACCAAGATACACAATGAAGAGGCCATATCACTTGCCCAAGTGCTTTGACTCTTTTAAATAGCTGATTGTGGGGGTTCTGAGAGTTTCACAGACACAGAGTCTTCATTCTATAGCGAAGGTTGTCAATATTGTGATCTTAGAAAAGAGCCTTTAGAAGACATATGTAAACCCTAAACTTACATCAATATTATCAAGGTCTACTGGACAATATTCAGTAACATATCATAAGATGCAAAACTTTTTTTTTACAATTTGAAAAGTAGGTAGGAAAGTGAGTGTAGTTAGCCAGTTGTGTATTTTTATATCTGCCATACATCAAAAAAATTCACTCACTCTAGGCAACTGGTGCATAACATGAAACCGTAGATGTTTGAGATGTGGAGAGGATGGGAGTGAGCTTCTCGACCCAAACTCACTTGTGGGCAACCAGGCCTCCTGCACCGGCATGTGCTATTGTTTCCTCCCATGTATTTCTATGGGCTCATATACACTCACCGGCCACTTTATTAGGTACACCTGTCCAACTGCTCGTTAACACTTAATTTCTAATCAGCCAATCACATGGCGTGCATTTAGGCATGTAGACATGGTCAAGACAATCTCCTGCAGTTCAAACCAAGCATCAGTATGGGGAAGAAAGGTGATTTGCGTGCCTTTGAACGTGGTGGCATGGTTGTTGGTGCCAGAAGGGCTGGTCTGAGTATTTCAGAAACTTCTGATCTACTGGGATTTTCATGCACAACCATCTCTAGGGTTTACAGAGAATGGTCCAAAAAAGAAAAAACATCCAGTGAGCGGCAGTTCTGTGGGTGGAAATGCCTTGTTGATGCCAGAGATCAGAGGAGAATGGGCAGACTGGTTCGAGCTGATAGAAAGGCAACAGTGACTCAAATCGCCACCCGTTACAACCAAGGTAGGCAGAAGAGCATCTCTGAATGCACAGTACGTCGAACTGTGAGGCAGATGGGCTACAGCAGCAGAAGACCACACCGGCTGCCACTCCTTTCAGCTAAGAACAGGAAACTGAGGCTACAATTTGCACAAGCTCATCGAAATTGGACAGTAGAAGATTGGAAAAACGTTTCCTGGTCTGATGAGTCTCGATTTCTGCTGCGACATTGGGATGGTAGGGTCAGAATTTGGCATCAACAACATGAAAGCATGGATCCATCCTGCCTTGTATCAACGGTTCAGGCTGGTGGTGGTGGTGTTATGGTGTGGAGAATATTTTCTTGGCACTCTTTGTGCCCCTTGGTACCAATTGAGCATCGTTGCAACGCCACAGCCTACCTGAGTATTGTTGCTGACCATGTCCATCCCTTTATGACCACAATGTACCCAACATCTGATGGCTACTTTCAGCAGGATAAGCGCCATGTCATAAAGCTGGAATCATCTCAGACTGGTTTCTTGAACATGACAATGAGTTCACTGTACTCAAATGGCCTCCACAGTTACCAGATCTCAATCCAATAGAGCATCTTTGGGATGTGGTGGAATGGGAGATTCGCATCATGGATGTGCAGCCGACAAATCTGCGGCAACTGTGTGATGCCATCATGTCAATATGGACCAAAATCTCTGAGGACTGCTTCCAGCACCTTGTTGAATCTATGCCACGAAGAATTGAGGCAGTTCTGAAGGCAAAAGGGGGTCCAACCCGTTACTAGCATGGTGTACCTAATAAAGTGGCCGGTGAGTGTACATGGCTGTTGTCTCTGTGGCCGCGTGTGTAAGTCAGCTCGAGATCCAAAACTAGAGCAGGTCCTATTTGTGAGTGTGCAGCTTATAGAGTTTCTTCTCCTGCTGTCGGCATGCCAGCAGACCTCACAAACTGATGGCACACGGGCAGCAAACAACAGACCACAGGCCCATGGTTTGCAGCTCATAAAAACTTCTTCATGTACAGGTAGTGTTAAATGTTCTTTTTTTGATATATTTGGTGCACATCATGGCTATTCAGACTCCAGCAAAACTGACTTGAAAAATTCTTCTTAATGTGAAGCCATCAGTCAATAAACTGTTAAGTGTCAATAAACCACCATGTAGGCCAGCAGTTAAGAGTGAAACATCTTTAGAATAAGTAGAATAAGAGTCTGGATGCTTTCACACACAGCGGTATAGACTTGCTGGTCAATCTGTTGCAGTTGTCGAAAGCTTCATGTTTTGAACAAACTTTGTGATTTCTAAAGAAACTGCAACCATCATAGTGTACAAAGAATTGACAAGACATGAGATTTTTCGAGAACTTTTCTGAACAGATACAATTAGTTAAAAGCTGTGACTTCTCATTGATCTTCTCTGTTAAATCCATTCAATCATTGGAGATGATGAGATGTCAATGAGGCTGGGCTCACAAGTTGCTCATACATTTTACTATGTTTTGTTAAGGTTTTGTGATGTAGTAAGTTATTACCTTTAAAAAACATTCTAACCATTAGTTCATTTCAAAACCGTAAACCGTCTACCAGTTCGTTAGAAGTATTGGAGGATGGTTTATGATGATTAGGTGAAACAGCTAATACATTAAAGAGGTTTTGACTGTCTATCCAGAAAGAGAACTTGCACTCAAAAATTGATGCCCTGTAGATATACAGTAAATAATAGGATTTGTGAATCACAACTAAAAGCAATTCCTTCAGACAAGTTGGAATACACTTGCATTCTGACCTAGATTGTGTCTACTGTTTTATTCACTATAAACAAGGCATCTACAATATATTTATTTTCCGTAGTTAGATACAGTATAATTCCTTATTCTTAGGGCTCACTTAGATTGCTGTTATGGGGACTGGGAGCTAGTTGCATAATTTACGGTTAGATCACGGCACCCATAGGCTTCTGTGGGTCCTGATGATGGTGCAGTGAGCCCACTGGGGCTTATTTACTAAGGTCCTGCGGCCGCATTTCCCTTGGGTTTTCCGGTGTTTTCAGGGATCGTGCCGAGGATTGCGTCACGCGCGATTGGATTGTGTTGCAATCGTGCCGGCTTTCACGCAACACAAATCGTGGGCGGGCCGACGGACGATCTGACGGATTCGGACAACGTGCGGGATTTAACAAGTCAAATTGTGTCGCAAGACATGCACTCACATTCACTGGGAAGAAGAAGGTGAACTCTTGCGGACCTGAGTGGGGAAGCGACACTTGCAGGATCTTGGGTGCATAATCTTGTTAAATTGCAGAAGACTTCATCCTTGTCGGACAACGCGCCTCGGAGATTACCAGGTAAGTAAATGTGCCCCACTGTGTGTCTCCATACCATAACCGAGTGAGGCAGCCACGCCTCAAAGTGTATGACATGTCACGGCTGAGTGTGTACCTAACTAGGGAGGAGGGGTGCAGAATGCTCACCCCTCCTCCCAGCTCTTTGCTCGCTCGAGATTTGGTCCTGGTGAGTGCCTGGCCATCTGAATGTCGTCTTGATACTTTTCTTCTTATCATGTTCTTTACTTTTGATCTACTATACACTCAATGATTTAAATGCAGGTCATATCAATCTATTCTATTCGTTGACAGTATATATTTTATTCAAGAAATTACCGGTACTGGTAATTCACTCTTGATTTAGAGTTGACTCCATCCTCAGATAATGTACGGTTCTTCTTATTAGATTGAGGACTTTAGCTCATCAGTAGAAAGCAGCCCTAATTTTTTATACTCTTCATGACATCAATGATTGTACTCATGACTAGATAACTATAGTAACGTTCAGCCAGCAAAATACAAAAAAAAAATCAATGGATTAAAAGAATTGCCTACAGTACAATATGCCTTAAGCAAAATCCAGCTTAGTATTTATATTGTATCTGTCACATTCTATATTACACACAGATTCCAATATATTTCCAGCTATTTATAAGAATTTTCTAGCAGAAAGATGCATCAGTAAATTTGTCTGTTCTATTTTAATCGTAAATTTTGACCAATTTTCTGTTTTGTGCTTAAAAGCTATTTTTATTGAAGGCTGTGAAGAGAGATTTGTGTTCTTATCATTTTAGCATGTATATGGTTTATCATACATGGTTTGTTGTAGATGGCTAAACATTATGCTACAAAAAGTGTAAATGCTCATATGAAGTTATTGTTGTTGGTGGGGCGATGTGACCAGAAGACTTCATAAATTCAAAATGGCTGACTTGACTAAATTCAAAATGTCTGCAGTTCTCTGCTCCTATAGTATGAAGAACTTATTTTAACATTGTGTAGACTCCAAGAGGAAAGTTATCCTTGAAAAGAACCAGTCATTAGAAATTGACCTCCACTAACACCAATATGTTGTAAAGCAGATCAACATCTTCCAGATCATGTTTGTTTCATTCATGGCGTGTCAGTCTTCTCCAGAAATTCTACTTTGAAGTGAGATGTAAATTGATTGTATAAAGTTATGGATGATGTCAAACTCTCTGCATCTCAGAACACCCACATCAACGTAATTGACATCTCAGCATCCTGGGACTCCACTATAAGGCTCTCCTGAAGTTGCATGAACTAGGTCAATCATAGCAGAGGGGGCATAATTAAACAGGGAGAGCTTGACTTCAGCACTGAGCTCTCCACCTTTGACTTTATACAAACAATTTACATTTCATTACAAAGTTGGAGGCCATCACGCTGTGCCATGAAAGAAACATGGAAGGTGACAACATGTTGATTTATTAGGTCAATTTCTGTTCCCTTTAAGTATGTGTTGGCTGAGTGAAAACAAGTCCTTAAAAAACATCTAGTTATTTAAAAACTACTTCTGTTGTGGCATGGAAAAGTACAGACATTGTACCAAAACCTTAAGAGTGTATCTCTTGGAATCTTGATCGAGGGAGCAGTGATTTGTGGGAATCCTCATCTCATAGGTTTCCTTTGATTTGGACCTCTGATATGTCTCTATATTGCAAAACTTTTGAAAGAGGCTCAGCATTGCATTTAAAAAAAAATGGCTCATAGTGAGATAGAAAAGGATTGTCGCTCACCTTACTGATAGCCCTCTGATCCTGTTTTGTTTTTTTTGTTTTTTTGGATCCCTGCTTGTGTCTACATCTTGGTTCCATCTAGGAATGGGTGCTTAGCCAACCACAGATTAGGGGTGTTGCAAGGTAGACCATGAAGCAAAGAACCAGGGGAGTAACTACAGTGGTAGCAGCCATAGCAGCTGCTATGGGGCCACATTGTCAGGGGGCCCCTGCATTCATCCTGACACACTGAAGAATGGAAGATGTGTGCCTTTCCATACATATTATGATGCACAATGTACAGCTCAGACAAGAAATGTCAGAGGAGATGATATTTATCCTACGCCGGCGATCGTGCATGCGCGTATGATAGCCCCGTCGCTGTTTTTTTTCAGTGTGATACATCAAGAGGCTGAAGCCGATGGTGTGCTGCGCTGTGGCCTGGCATAGAAATAAATGCAATCGACGACTTGTCACATGTAGAAAGTCGCTGGCTGCAGTGAGCACACATATTTACTATACAAATTATTTTGTTAAATGCCAATGTCACCTCCTGAAGCAGAACTATAACCAAATAGGGAAGGTTTATGTAGCTGCCGACATCACATATACAGTATATTTTCATTTATTGGAGACTATGAGCATCATGTTGCCAGTCCCTGATGAAAATGATGTCTATACTATACTGCCTTTCCTTTGTGAAATTGCAAGTCTGGGACTTGTGAGCTATGTGATTCTGTTACCATGGTAACGCTGAATTACCTCTATATTTAGAGCTTTGAAGAAAAGACAAGATTGAAAGTTTATTTTCACAGATCTTTGTGAAACCCTGCAATATCTGAAATATTCATGAAAATGAATTCTAAAATAGGTCTCTCTATCAGATGAATATGGGCTGTGTGTGGGAGTATTAAAATCCTGATCATGAAAGATACTTAAATTAATAAATGGAACCAATATCATTTTATTTTATCGAGAGCCTCTCGGGTATTCTTACTTAGTTGTTCTATTAAAATATGCAGTATTTGGTTATTCTATAGCAAAACATTGTTATTTTGGTAATGCCATTTAATGTAGATCTTGGAATTGAATGCCTCATTATCGATACTAGTCCTGGGACTATAGGAGAAGACCTATGGCCTAACTATCATATGGATGACTGGTAACCAATTGCAAGGGCTGCAACCATGGGTGTCAATAGTCAGTCCAAGTCAAGGTAGACAGCATACAAGCAAAAACGTAGACAAGCAGAGAGTCGTGGCAGGCAGCACAGGTTCAGAATACAAGCCAGGGTCAGAGGATGAGCTGGGTTCACACAAAGGGAAGACAAGCAGATCCAAACACCATACAGCAAGTTAGACTAGCTAACAACCTTGCTCAGGTGTGGAGAGTAGGGCATGCTGGACTATATGATGGGCGGTGCTGATAGGATGCTGGGACAGCCTATCTGGGAATCGCCCTGTTCCTTTTAAGAAGGGTTGAGAGGCACCACCTGCGCCCTAAGGTAGCTGAAATATGGCTGGACACGGCGGCTGAAGGTAAGCCTGCAATGGGAATGTGACAAGGGGCAGAACCCATTGCCAGCGTTACAGAAATATACCAGCAATGAATAATTCATGCTATACATATATAACATACATGAATATACTGCACATATGGATATCTACCAGCAGTGAATATGCCACACACATAAATTTTTACCTGAGAAAATATACTGCACATACATATATAGCTCCATGCACCTGCATTTGATAAAAACTCACCCTGCGTGGCGTATACATCATGAGGCTTAGACCTCATTATGTATTTGCCGACCGTGTTGTGTTGATGGACAAAACTACGCCAGGTCTGACCTAGTGTAGTTTTGAGTACAAAACTTCCAAGAATGTTCATAGGTTTTTAGAAAGGGATGCCAGAACACCCCAAGCTGGTCCTCTGGTGGCGTAGTTGCAAGAATAATCACAAATTCTTGAAGTGCACAAGAAATTGTGATTATTTCAGTGCTTCTAAGCCATAATTTGGTGTAAAAGCATCAATAAGTCTTCCCCTTGGGCTCCTTACACACAAACGTATGCTACGCCCGGGGCTGGACACATAGAGGTGTCCTCTCCTTAGGGAAACAATTCAACGAAAGAAATATGTACTTTCGGATCACCACATTGTCCAGACAGTCCTCAGTTTCCCGACTCCAAAAGCTTCAGCACGGACAACCTTGGCCACCGATGCACACAGAGCAGAAATCACGAAGAAGAAATATCTAGCTCTATTGCGGTCTCGAGTAAAAACTTTTCATCTAATACTACTAACATACAATATGAAATTAAACATTTCATCAATTGTAGCACCAAGTACGTGGTATATCAAATTCGGTGCACCTCTTGTTGCATTGATTATATCGGGTGCACTACCAATAGTCTTAAAACGCACATCAGAAGTCACCTATGTGATGCTGATACAGACAATGCCGTTGAAATCTCAGTGGTTTGGAAACACATCACAGACTGCCATGCGGGTGATTATAGTGTTCTTAGGTGTAAGGGAATTGAAAAAAATCATTAAACCAAAAAGGGGTGGGGATCTGAAACAAATTTTCCTAAATCGTTAAACTTTTTGTATTTTCATATTGCAAACCAGAGTCCCATATTGTCTGAATAAAAAACAAAATGTATTTCATTTTTGTTAAAACTCATGTGGTTTTGTACCAACTCTTTACGTCCAGCTGGATATTTCTTCTTCATGATTTCTGCTCTCCATAGGGAGGTCTGCTGTCGGGCCGTTCTTACAGCAAAAGACAGTCCACACACCATATCATGCCAAGGGACTGGAAGAGTAATGGGGGAGTGAATAAATTATAAGACAAGGTGCTCTGGTGAAGTAAGAAGGAACTCCCCAGACTGATAACTCATCGGGGTGTACAGGGTTATAATAAAAGAAGTTTTAAGAAAAAAAGATTCTGCACAACCTTGTAAGTAGGACTAGTCTACCATCGGTACACCTGATGGTAGATGTAATTTAATGGAATTGTAGAAGTTTGTAGGTGGAACATACAATTATATGAGATAACCTCAATTGTAAGGATCAATATTATGGTCTAAGTTGCAGACTAGACTAATATCATCATAAATACCACAATTTTTAAAAGAATCTCCAACCCAACATAACAAAGACTAAACAACTTATTTTGAGCTTGAAGATGGTGCAATCAGTGCAATAAATATATTGATTTCAATGAAAATATTAAGTCTCTTCACTTGACCGTGGAAGATCGAGTTAGCTGCACCCAATGGAAACAAATCAATCACAAACGTTGTCAATGCTTAATCCAGTGAGAGTAATAACAAATATTCATAAGAACAACCTGTTTGTAAAATGACTACACTGTCTGCGTTATTTTCTTTTGTGTGTTCTTGTGTTTCCTTTTTGTCCTTTACTATAAAATTTACTGCATGAAAACAATATATATAACAATTGAAAATATGAAACATAATACAAAAACTTTGAAACCTTTTTGATTCTATATTTATGTTTCCTGTCAGACAGGTTATAGCCGCAAACAATAACATTTATGAACAAATTTTGGCACATAGTTACTTCCCACCAGGAATCTCATTGTTTCCGATCTTATCAGCCCATATGCTGCTTGAGTAGAAACTAGTGTGAGCTAAGAAGTCTATTAGTAGAGTCATTATTTTGCAGCCCTGGTAACCTCATGAGAGGATGAATGTGTGTACTCGAGGCTGGGATTGAATGCAGGGCATGCCATTGTGCGGTGCAGCTTGAGCTATGCTTACTCTGTGGTGCCCTTTATAGTTCATAGTTACTAGTCTATAAGCAATCTGTGCACCGTTTTTTCGTAGACGTTACATAAAAAAGCTATAATAGCAGTTTAGAGTTTGGATTAGTCATAATTGTATAAAGGCTCATTACTCAAAAATATCTTAGAAATGGAACTTTTGTCTCTTTAATTTTGAGTTTAATAGAGAAGAAATTATATACTATAGTGTATTGTACTAAATGTATGCCACATTGAGGAAGTGGATGGAATAAACAAATGCTACTCTGTGTGATATTGATCCATGGAGCTGGCTTCCAGCAGAGGTGGTTTAGGAAATTCAATTGCAGACAGAGTAAGAGTGGATTACATTGATGCTCCGTGGGAAAGCAAAAAACATTTGCTGTCTATTAAGAAACCTGGTAATATGGATGAAAAGCCAAAATAATTTGCATTTTTCTACAATTTTTCTTCTACATTTCAAAGTATAAAGGGATCCTCTTGACATTAGCTGATTCCTCTGAATTGCCACACAGGCAAATATAAGGTTCAATGCACACCAACATATTTTTTTTTCATTTGCTAACTTTAAAAGGGATTGTCTGGGGACGATAAACCTCCATTGGTATTCACCTCCATTGGTGCACCTGCTCTCCTCTGACTCCAACCTGCTACAACAGAAATTCAGTAGCTGGCATGTGGCTGTAGTTGGGACGGCTCTGCAGGCCTATGTAAACAAAAAGAGGGTGGGGAAGGTATTGCAGACAGAGTAAGAGTGGATTACATTGATGCTCCGTGGGAAAGCAAAAAACATTTGCTGTCTATTAAGAAACCTGGTAATATGGATGAAAAGCCAAAATAATTTGCATTTTTCTACAATTTTTCTTCTACATTTCAAAGTATAAAGGGATCCTCTTGACATTAGCTGATTCCTCTGAATTGCCACACAGGCAAATATAAGGTTCAATGCACACCAACATATTTTTTTTTCATTTGCTAACTTTAAAAGGGATTGTCTGGGGACGATAAACCTCCATTGGTATTCACCTCCATTGGTGCACCTGCTCTCCTCTGACTCCAACCTGCTACAACAGAAATTCAGTAGCTGGCATGTGGCTGTAGTTGGGACGGCTCTGCAGGCCTATGTAAACAAAAAGAGGGTGGGGAAGGTATAAAGGGAGCTCTAATGAAGGTGAGTATTAGTATTTTTTTTTCTTAAGCCCCCTAGGCATATATCAATTTTCTTTTTGTCACCTGACAACTCCAGTAATTCAACAGAGTCTTTGGGCTCATACTGAAACACATCCAGGCCTCTCATAAACACGTACATAGAGTCCACCATAACAACCTCCTGCGGCAGAGAGTCCCATAGTCTCAGTCTCAGTAAAGAATCTTTGTATATGGAAATGGTAAAATCACCTCCCCTCTAGGCGTAGAATATGCCCCCTAACTATAGTTATTGTAGCATTGCCACTCTTCTTGGTGTAGAGGATGACCTGTCTCTATGGCAATGGTAGAACTTCCTCTCCTCTAGGTGTAGAGGGTGCCCCCTGTCTATGGTGGTGGTAGAACCACCTGTCCTCTAGGTATAGAGGATGCCCCCAGTCTATGGAGATGATAAAACCACCTCTCATATAGGCATAGAGGATGCCCCCTGTCTATGGTGATGGTAGAATCACCTTTCCTCTAGGTGTAGAGGATGCCCCTGTCTATGGTCATGGTAGAACCACCTCTCCTCTAGGGGTAGAGGATGCCCCCTGTCTATGGTGATGGTAAAACCACCTCTCCTCTTGGTGTAGAGGATGTCCCCTGTCTATGGTGATGGTAGAATTGCCTCTCCTCTAGGTGTAGAGGATGCCCCCTGTCTATGGTGATGGTAGAACATATTCTCTTCTAGGTGTAGAGGATGTCCCTGTCTATGGTGATGGTAGAACATCTTCTCCTCTAGGTATAGAGGATGCCCCCTGTCTATGGTGATGGTAGAACCTCCTCTCATATAGACATAGAGGATGCCCCCTGTATATGGTGATGGTAGAATCACCTTTCCTCTAGGTGTAGAGGATGCCCCCTGTCTATGGTGATGGTAAAACCACCTCTCCTCTTGGTGTAGAGGATGCCCCCTGTCTATGGTGATGGTAGAACATCTTCTCCTCTAGGTGTAGAGGATGCCCCCTGTCTATGGTGATGGTAGAACCTCCTCTCCCCTAGGTGTAGAGGATGTCCCTGTCTATGGTGATGGTAGAACCACCACTCCTCTAGGCGTAGAGGATGCCCCCTTGTCCTGGTCTCAGGCCTAGGTATAAAAAGATCTCTGGAGAGATCCATGTAGTGCCTGTTCAGGTATTTGTATATTTTAATGAGGTCTCCCCTCAGTCGTCTTTTTTCTAATCGGAATAACCCCAAATGTTGTAATATGTCATTGTATTCTAGTCCCCCTATTCCCCAAATAATCTTTCTTGCTCTCCTCTGCACCAGTTCCAGTTCTACGATGTTCCTTTTTATACACTGGTACCCAAAACTGTGCACAATATTCCATGTGTGGTCTGACCAGGGATTTCTATAAGGACAAAACTATGTCCTTATAAAGAGAATTGTGTCTGTACTATTTAAGAACAGTTTGACCCACTTCTACATACAATTCATTGTTAAAGTTAGATTGCTTGTCAAACATACATCTTCTGCATGATTATCCCCATGTCCTTATACCCTGTTATAGCTTTTGGCTCTTAAAGGGAACCTGTCACCAGGGACCTCATTTTCACTAAAGACAGATTATAAAAGCCCATGACACCTGCAGTGCAAAAATGCCTCTCTGCCTTTTCTAAGCATTGGCATTACAATATAATTGTGTGTTATAACTTACCTTGCATCCTGACAAAATCCTGGGGTAGTCACAGGGGTTGGGCTTTGGTTTGGATGCATTTCAAAAAAACAACATGTGACTTGTCTGAGCTGCAGGCTGCCTCCATCTTTGTGCTCCTGTACAGCTCCTCAGCTGTACAGGAGCACAAAGTAGGGGGCCAAGCTCTGTGGAGTGAGTAACACAGACAAGCCACATGTTTTTGAAAAGTTATCTGGTTATCTACAATCCGTCGTAGGTATGAAAGGTATTTTGGTTACATATTGTCTATTTATGTATTTATGCTTTACAATCTTATAAAGCATTTTTTCATACAAGTTTGCATAAACGTCCTTCCAGAGTTGTCATTTAGTTTCTCTAATGTTCCTATGTTGCTTTATACTCCAGATGAGTGGATTTTGTGTGACATCATTTTGGATTGAGTTGGACAGTTTACTTTGGTGCGAAATCAATTTAAGCATTTTTGACTGCAGTTTTCGGTGCTTTAGGGGGTTTGGTTTGTAGACGCAATCAATGGATAGGAGTGGGTGTAGAAGTAGAACATTCACTGATTCACATGTATGCCAGCTTATAAAAGCCTCTCGTATTATGTAAAACCTGGAGAGGTTGTCAACAAGTGACTACATCTCTTCTGTCTGAGTAATACGATTGTTTAAATATAAAATATTCATTTTGGAAATATTTTATCCACTAATATTCTCCTTGTCTGCAAACATTGCAAACATTCAAGTGAAGTTTCACTGTAAGGGGTGTCTGTTATATCTAGATAGAAACCACAGGGAAGATTTAATTGCTATAGTAATTTCTGAGCCTACACTAGATCTGAAAACATTCTATTAAGAGATGTTGCCGGAACAGACAGCGATGAGCTGAAGATGTGATTAATGAGAAGGGCAAAGATGTCCTAAGGGACTCGGAACTGTACTTGTGTTTAAGACATCTTTGTTTGAGTTCAGCTGGTGCAGTCATTTAGAGATTTAGGAAAATCTTATGAGGATTTTGTTACATTATTTAACAGGAACCACAAAATAGTTTTTCTTTAGTCTGGAGGTGCCATGTTTATCTATCGCCATGGGACCATTACTGCCATGCCATGGAGGACCCCAGTTGTAGATATGGATTACAAAAAATGAGCAAAGTCTTAACTGACCCTACTCTTAGGAATACTAAGAGTGAGAGTTTCATTTTCTGGAAAACTATAGCAATGGGATGAGGCTCCTTATGCAGCTACCATATTTTTCAGACTATAAGGCTCACAAAAAATCCTTTGATTTTCTCAGAAATCCAAGGTGCACCTTATAGTCCAGTGCGCATTATATATGAAACATACTTACAGACAACAGGTGCCTTGAACTGTGCACAGGTCTGCCACCTGCTGGTTATTCATCCTTATAATCAGGTGTGCCTTATATATGAACCTAGATGTTTTAGCAGGCATTTATTGATGGTGTGCCTTATAATCCGGTGCACCTTATAGTCCGAAAAATATAGTAATTATCTCATAGATAGAAAATTGTGAGAAAGAAGAACAAAAAAGAATTGTAAGGGACACTTCCCTATATAAAGTGTACCATGATGCAGGATCTGGCCTTTTTATGGTCTTCTTATCCTAAAAAAGGGATTTTTAAAAATTTACTAATAACCTGCAAGTTCTCCAGGGAGCCCTCCAGGCTCTTGTCGCACAGACAACACTTGTAATCACAAGTCAGTTGAAGGGGTTGTAGGGCTTTTCTTCCAGGTGCACAAGCCGTTATTATCACAGAGAGTAATCAGAGCCATGTGATACTAACGGCTCGTGCATGTCCATCACATGACCCTGGACAGATTTCTACCAAGAGGAAGTAAACATGGAAGCTTTCTATTGCAGGACAGCAAGCAGAGATCTAGGAAACCATAAGAAATTGATAAAGAAAGCATATTCTAAAATTGCCTAACTTTTCATTACACAAATTACATCAATTATTTGATGAAAGTGGACATCCCCTTTAAGGCTGAGCCTGCTCCATAAGCAGCAGGTGTTAGCTACATTAAACAGCTTATACCATGGTGGAGACCTGGGATTAGTGTTAACCCCATCAAATGCAATGGCGGCACTAATGCCACATGGGTGTCATTGGGGGAGGGGGGGGAGTGTTGACTGGTTTATATGACAGGCAAGACCCTATTAATATTATTATTAGTAGTAGTATTATTATTGGAATTATTAGTTGTTTAATAAGTGAATAGACCCCTACGATTACCCTAGGGGGGATTTTATTGCAGAAATATCTATCACTGAAAAATGTAATCCCCTGAATGAGATGGGTGGGGGAGCTGCAGAAATTTTGGTAACAAACTGCATTGTATGAACCCACCCCAAATGCTTCCTTTCAAAGAAGTGGAACCTATTTCACATCTGTAGGAAATTCTGTTCCAATCTGATCTAGTCTACTACGTGTTATACTGCAGTCTGACAATATGAATGTAAATTGTAGCAGTCTTTTTTTCTACAAAATGTTGTAAATTACAAATACAATTGTACTCATGGCATGACCAGCTAAATTGTTTTTTCTTTGTGCGAACAAATTAGATTTTCTATTCTCCAGCAGTGATTGAACAAATTCAATAATGGAGATTACAAATTAAATACAAGCATATGTTTTCATTCCTATGGAGGATTTATAAAAAAATTATTCACTGGAGAATGGACTTGTATATCTCATCTTAACCCACACCCTGGACATTTCAAATATTCAATACAGTTTCTACGTTTTGTAAGAAGTAACATAGTTTTTATATGGATAATTGAAGTGTAAAAATGAATATACAAAACACATCTACATTAAACTTTAGAGGATTTCCAATACCCTATTGATTGTTTCCTTTAGTTAAGCTAATAATGTATTTTATGGAAAATATATGAATAATATTTTTCAATAAAAATTACAGATTACACTGTAACACGTATATATTTGTAAATGGTTTTATGTTATGCTATGTTGATGTTTAAAAAAAAATAACCGAAAAGTTATTTAAAAAACCATATAGTGGAGACATTCTAATTTAGAGATTTTTTTCCTACATATGCTCAGAGCAGATAAGCATGTTAACCTCAAGGCATATAATGTACTCCATTTGTAAGTACAGCTTATTTTTATTTAAGTGGGTGTTTAAACATATGGCCATAAATTATTTGTATGCGGAGAACATCACTCTTTTGCAGATTTTATTAAGAGTTTTTTCTCTGGAGTGTGCATAATGAACATACTGGGGGTCATTTACTAAGGGCCCGAATCGCGCTTTTCTGGCGGGTTGCGCAAATTTTTCAGTTTTGCGCCGATTTTCCCTGTATTGCCCCGGGATTTTGGTGCACACGATCGAATTGTGGCGCATCGGCGCCGGCATGCACGTGATGGAAGTCGGGGGGGCCTGGCCGTACGAAAACCCGACGGATTCGGAAAAACCGCTGCATTTTTAAAAAAAAAGAGTGTCACTGGACACGCGCTTACCTGCACTTGGCCCGGCTTGGTGAAGTTCAGTGCATTCCGAGGAACTTCAGGGCAGCAGTGACACCTGGTGGAGGTCGGAGGAACTGCCTTAGTGAATCCCGACAGAACCCAAATCCTCCGCAGAGAACGTGCCACTGGATCGCGAATGGACCGGGTAAGTAAATCTGCCCCACTGTACTGTAGGTCAAGTAGAAGTGTAAAGCAATGGAAACCAGTGCAAAAACCTATATTGATTTGTAGGGTTTATCTTACTCCACTATACTATTATATATTACATACACTAGACTACTACATACTTATGTACTACATTAGGTCTGGGTTTTCATAGAGAATTGTATGAATAAATGAATGGCTTATTTGGAGACAGAGTAATAAAGTGATAACTAGCAGGGTTCCCAGCTTAGAAATCCCATTTGGACAATTCTAAAGGTCAAACTTTTCCCTGCAGGGATTTGCCTATAAAGCATCCCACACCAGTTTTATGTGAAAGCTGCACTGTATGCTGCAACACAAAACTGTGCCCCTAAAGGGGCGTACCTGTACAAGATTCACACCGGCCACCACATCGGAAGTGCTGATGTAATTGTGGCGCAGGCCCGTTTACTAAGTGCACCTGAAAAAGAATTGATTATTGAAGAACATGCGCCACTCTTAAATAACATGGTGGCGTGGGGGTCGGAGAATGATCGAAACTGGCAGGGCATGTGGTTTCCCCTCGCCAGAAAACTAACAGAGAAGCAATAATGAATCTCTCCCAATGTATCTATTAGAAGTTGGATTATAATTTTGGTTAAGGATTCTTAATAATAACATCCAGATGTTTAGCTGAAACTATTTGTGCTGAGCATTACTTTCTTGGTTAGCTACAGTCATACATACAGATTTAGACATTGCAGATGTAACGGAATTTATAACTTGTCCCAAGGTGAGGTTATGTCATTTCCATAGTCTTCCAAATTATACTAACTTACTATAGCAATAAATCACATTACAGTCATAAACAGGTCAATGATAAAGTGGACTCTTCCGTATCTGTATGTAACAGTTCTACATTATCTACATCTTGATCAACATGATTTTTACTGCTGCCTAAAGGGGTTTACCCAAAACAAAGATTTTTTCAAGGTTTGAACAAGCCCAATTGAGTCTGCTGATTCCTAATTGTAAGGGAAAGCTCATAACTGCAAGGGGTGTTAGTCAGGGGCGTTGCTAGGTCAAAAGATCCGGGGCCCGCGCCCCCAATCTTTTGGCCGGTGCCCCGGATCTCCTCTCTCTCTCTTCACGATCCAAGTCCTCTGGACATAGATGAGACAAGCACAGTGTTCACTGCTTTCCCTGCAGGACCTGTGATGATGTCACAATCACATGACTTGCAGGGGGAAGCAGTGCACGGAGCTGCAGGAGTGAGTGAGGTGAGAGGGAGAACATAGGAAGATCTATATGGGCACATAGCAGGGGGATATATATGGGGCACATTACAGGGAGATCTATATGGGGCACATAGCAGGAGGATATATATGGGGCACATTACAGGGAGATCTATATGGGGCACATAGCAGGGGGATATATATGGGGCACATTACAGGGGGATCTGTGCGGGGCAAATTACAGGGGGATGTGTGTGGGGCACATTACAGGGGGATCTGTGTGGGGCACATTACAGGGAGATCTGTGTGGGGCACATTACAGGGGGATCTGTGTGGGGCACATTACAGGGGGATCTGTATGGGGGACATTACAGGGGGATCTGTATGGGGCACATTACAGGGGGATCTGTATGGGGGACATTACAGGGGGATCTGTATGGGGGACATTACAGGGTGATCTGTATGGGGCTCCTTACAGGGGGGATCTGTATGGGGCACATTACAGGGGAATCTATGTGGCGCACATTACAGGGGGATCTGTATGTGGCACATTACAGGGCGATCTGTATGGGGCACATTACAGGGGGTATCTGTGTGGGGCACATTACAGGGGGTATCTGTGTGGGGCACATTACAGGGGGTATCTGTGTGGGGCACATTACAGGGGGATCTGTGTGGGGCACATTACAGGGGGTGTCTGTGTGGGGCACATTACAGGGGGTATCTGTGTGGGGCACATTACAGGGGGATCTGTATGGGGCTCCTTACAGGGGGATCTGTATGGGGCACATTACAGGGGGATCTATGTGGCGCACTTTACAAGGGGATCTGTGGGAGGCACATTACAGGGGGGCTGTGTGTGGGGCACATTACTGGGGGACATTACAGGGGGGGATGTGTGGGGCACATTACTGGGGGACATTACAGTGGGGGATGTGTGGGGCACATTACTGAGGGAGATTACAAGGGGGCTGTGTGTGATATTACAGGATGGATGTGTGGGGACATTACTGGGGGCAGTGTGGGGGACATTACAGAGGGACTGTGTGGGAGACGTTACTGGGGGTTGTGCAAGGACATTACTGGGGGGCTGTGTGTTCACACGTGGCAGTAGGAAGAGCCTAGGTTTGATCTCACATGAGTCTCCAGTGAAATGCGTGGGATGGATAACGAGCGCCTGGTGTCTTGTATTTGTTTAAATGCAATCGTGTGCGCGCAACCTTAGGGTGATGTTACACGTGGTGTTTTAGGCCCGTTTTTAAGTAATGGACTGAAAACGCATGAATAAAAGCGGACAGCGGGTTCAAAACGGCACGTGTGCCACCACCCTAATAGTGAAGTGGACATGTCACCAGCAGTCACTGGATGTAACAAGTAGGGATTTCTCTGGTGTTTCTGTAGCTGTACATACCCTCAGTAAAGTTGTTATTGGCACAACCAAATGTGAGGGGGTTATGTACAGGTGGGGGCATTACTGAAAGTGCAATACACATGCATTGGGGCCCGTGCCCCTGATCTTTTTCCACCCCAGCAACACCCCTGGTGTTAGTATTAAGAAAAAATCTTCAATGCTTTAGTAATTAAATGAATAGTTAAAGGAAATCTATCACAAGGGTAAAGGATTGTAAACTAAGAACACTTTCATGCCCCCTTTGTCTGCTTTTTCTGGGATGTCGCCAGAGCCTCTCTGTGCTTTAGCTATGCATGTCGTTACCTGTTCAGGAGCACTTTCCCCCTCATACCGTGTGCAGAAAATTCCTCGGCTTC
Source organism: Engystomops pustulosus (assembly GCF_040894005.1). Lineage (NCBI taxonomy): Eukaryota > Metazoa > Chordata > Amphibia > Anura > Leptodactylidae > Engystomops > Engystomops pustulosus. Next base: position 247,638,106 of record NC_092411.1, read on the forward strand.
TGTGAGGTTAGTGCTGAGGAGTGAGAGGGGTGTGGGTAGCTCTTGTGGCTCATTAGCGAAATTATAAAAGTTGATTTTAGAAGGAAGGAAGCCATGGATAACAAATCTAGGAAGATTAACACATTGGGAGTCATTTACTAAGGGCCTGAATCGCTTTTTTTCGTCGGGTTCCCCCGAATTTTTCCAATTTGCGCCAAACTGCCCCTGGTTATGGCGCATGCGATCGGATTGTGGCGCGTCGGTGCTGGCATGCACGCAACAGAAATGGGGGAGCATGGCCGCCGGAAGACACGACAGATTCAGAAAACCCACGGAATTTTTTTAAAAAAATGTGTCGCTTGACACGGGCTTACCTGCACCCAGCAACGGAAGGTGAACTCCAGTGAACTCCGACAGACTTCAGCGCAGCAGCGACACCTGGTGGACATCGGGTGTACTACCTTAGTGAATTTCCGCTGAAGCTGGATCGCGACAGGACCGGGTAAGTAAATCTGTAAACAGTAAGTGTCCCTATGAGTAAGTGTGTTTTTAATAGTATACACATTCACAATGCCTGTATGAGGGTTGCAATTCACTTTTTTATATGGTTTCTATAAAATCATGAAATTCATTGGGGAATTTCAGTCTGCTCCAAAAAGCACCTTCTGACACATTTGTAAAGGCTTTTAGACCATTTCCCCCCTTTCCGATTTTAGCAGATCTAAAATAGAACCCGACAGTCTTAAAGTGCAGCAGAATTCATCATCATGTTGGCGCAGCACTAGACTGGTGTTGTCAAGATCTGCACTGTCGGAGTCGAGACACATTCATAAATACCCCATTGTGTAGCTATGTAAGTTACATTTTAAAATCTAAGGTGGGAAGAAGTGCTTGAGAGCAAAAAAGCTCCAGTTGGGAACCAGTAAGAGCTTAACTTTTATTTTAAAACTGCTCTGGGGAAATGAGAGCTGAGCTCTGATTGGCTGCCATAAGCAACTAGAACAGTTTTGCTCTCAGACACATCTGATAAATTTCTCCTTCAGTCCATAATGAAAGACATTCACAGCTTTGTACATAATTCCCAAATACCGGCAAGATAATGAACATGCATACAGTGTTTTTGTAAATTTGCGGAGCAGAACAAGTGTGTGGTACATTATAAACAAGTGATGATCGGCCGCTCCTGCACTGGTAATCCAATAAGACATCCAGTATCTGGTAACTCTTGTACAATCAGCAGAATGGTCATCATTATAGGATCCATAAGAAGAAAATTACATTTGTGCAGGGCTATTTTTTCATATTTGATCAACATGCAGTAAGTACCTACTTATAGTTATCATCTTGTTCATTTAGTGCGTTTAGTTATCCACAAAGACAATTGTATCTGTTACTTAGAGCTGAGAATCTATCATTTTGATGAAAGGGAATGTACAGTATATGTTACGTTGGATATGAAGAACATACTTTGAGTTGCTTTGCAAGAACGGTTCACATGTCATATGTACACCCCCAAAACATGTGGAATGCTATAAAATGAATGGAACAGGACTAAATTAAAAATAGAATTGGGTTTAATTATTAGAAACATGGTTTACTAGAAACACTGTGTGCTATGTGTGTGTTAGTATACTTTCCTGAATTTAATCTAATCTGTGAACCAGACGGTTAATCTGGTGTCATCCATACTATAGAAATTTCATTTTGTTATTTGTCCCTCTAAAGACTTTAATAGCATCATGCATCTGTAATAGTCCATTAAAACAATGACATTTCTCTTAATGCGTCAAATCAGTAGGGTTCAAAAGGTCTACAAAAAGTCATGTGACCAGCTGAAATCTAAATTCTAAGTCTAAAATCTAAAATTGCAGAAAATATCGGTAGAACGTTTCTAAGGCCCCTTTCACACATGCTTTGGTGACATATATCGAATATACATCCCCATTCACGGCTCTAGGCACCCTGTATTTATAGCCTGGCATTGTGGTCTGCTATGGAGAGGAGAGGGGTTGGCAGCACTCACCCCTCCTCCTCTCTAGCTCGATGCCCCATGTATATCATTTTATCATGAACAGATAAAATACTTGCTCCAAATATGACATAAATACCTACACATGTCCTATTCAACAAGTATATAAAGAAATACCAAGAACGTAGCATTACATTCCAAACTCATATTTTATTAGTTCTTAAAAACAGTAATCATGGTCATTAGGACTAAAAACACCCATAAAATCAAGAGTAGAATATAAAATGTGTGGAAAGAGGTCCTCCAAATATAATAATAAAGTATTCAATGTATATTACATCATAGAAAAAGCAATCAGCTGATATAGTACCCACATAAAGTGACAGTTCTAGTGCATATTAACAATTCATAAACAGTTACCAACCAGACTGCATATCGGATCGAGGACCCACAAGTTACCACACCACCACAGAACCCTGACACATGTTTCTACGTCGCTTTCTCAAGGGGCACTGTGGGGCTTGGTAATGAGCCGGGCTATAATGGCACAAAGGGTGGAGGCAAAATGAAACCAATCAGCTGTATTTGTCCTTCTCCAAGAAGGGAGGGGATGTACTTACTATGCTTGTGTTATGTCGTATCACCCCATAATGGCTCGATCATGTGCTTCTGATTCAAAACGCCTCCTCCCATATCGTCATATCCACTTGACGAGTCTGGGATGGAGCGCAAACCTTACACCCTACTTCACTTCCAAATATGACATATCAGCAGGGTGTCAGCAGGGTAGTGAGAAGGAAACGCAACTCTAAAGTCAGGCAATGGGGGAAAAAATACACCACAGAGTGCACAACACCGGGCAACACCACATTTATCAACTGAAAATTTTCAAAAGAACGCAAATTTAATCGCAAAACTACACCACATAAAAAGTGGTGTATGTGGGTCCGTTGCTACTACGGGGGGAAGTTTTTGCTAAAATTGGTGCAGTTTATTCCCATAGAGCACAATGGTGGAAACCTGCCAGTCTAACACATATACAACTGCTCAAAATCCTACTTATGATAAATCTCCCCCAAAATAGGAAATTGAAATTGCTATGTAACTTTTGGTTTATTTTAGGGTCAGTGTCTTATAAATTTTCTTTTAAACTCTTGTTCTTTTTTCTCAGCAGTAACTACTAGTATCTACTTTATTCAAAAGTCTCATAATCACTTTTTCTTCCATCTCCGCCATGGATACTTGTAACTCCTCCTGAGATGTCGTAGGTCACCTTGATGCTCTTTCCGGTTGTGCAAAATTCTTTCAATTATTAATGATTGACTGGGGTTTTTCCATAGTATCTCAGAGTTAGCTTTGTTTTTTGAGTTTTCTTTGTAGTGTTTTCTTTTATTGTAAAATTCATCCTTCTTTTGTATAGTATGATGATTCTAGACGGAAAGTGTTTTCTATTGATTAGGTGACCAACCTTGGGGGGAGAGTGGAACCCTTGATATCACAGAGGAAGCATTAGCTAACCCTATTGTTTAGGGGATGTTCCTAGTTACAGCAGTTCACCACCCATTCGAGTGTATTTCTGCTTAGGGCTTTGTATGTTGCAGCAGTAGCCACCAATCTGATATTGACCCTTCATTCCTTCGTGAATAAAGTAGAAGAATCCTTTAAGTTAAAATTGGGCAGGATATAACAAAAGTGGAGATCTGACTGTCATAAAAATTTTGGATAAAAAAATCGGAAGATAAAATTTGCAATAAAACAAACAATCTCATACACTGGTCATGTGGACTCATCTGACCCATAGAATCATTAGAAAGGCAAATATTTCCCTGTAAATGTTTTATACATAACATACATTTTTCTTTAGACAGAGAATCAATATTGTACATGATATCAATCACATTATAGTAATATATCAGCACCACCATCTTCCACCTAGGGATTGGAGCGGTGAATACGAGCCTGTCTTTTATGGATGTAACTTATTGAACAACACACATATATTGATAACCTAATTGCCTCTGGGATCATTTCCATAACTCTTTACATATAATGTCTTGAGTTATGAGCATCTTGTTTTATGAAATTCTTTGATGAAGGTTTTAGGTTGTCCATTTCAGTTCTCCAATGTATTACCCTACTATTTATTACTACATATTTAATGGGTACCTTACCTTTTAACAAACTGCATTCCGAAAATCAATAGTATGTTGAGGTTGTGGAGAAATAACACTATTTATGGACGTCATCTGACTTGAGAGCCGCCTTATTTTTTAAAGGTTTGCCACATTACAGGCAACCAGAGATTGTGGGTACAAACTAGATTTTCTTCTCTTTGCTCCTATCTTCTACTCCCCATCTTCTCTATATAGATTTTTATATGAACTTCTGTTCATCTTGTCCTAGCACAATGGTAATCATCACTGCTGTCAGTATGAAAGAGGAGAAGAAGGAATAGAGCGAGGTAGAAGGAGCCTAATGTATGTCTAATGGAAAATAGGAGTGCTCCAGCATTGATGATGATATTGTTAATAGAAAAAAAAAATTAAAAAACTAACTTTTAATGAGGCATGTTAAAAAGACATGGTAAAAAGGCGAAAAAGCCTGTGACGCATTTCGTTAATACGACTAAGGATTAACCTTAAAGCCTTTTCTCCTTTTTACTATGTTTTACTATGTGCACATGACTTTTTAACATGCCTCTTAAAAGTTAGTTTTTATGGTTTTCTACATTTTTTCTATTAAGAATAATATCATATTTCAATGCTGGAGTACTATGTTTTTTGGGACTTACATCCCACGGAGCTGCTTGACTCTCCTTCTGCGTGCAGTTGAATATGGCACCTCTATATAATGGTATATTATGGTGATTACCTTCTTTTGGTATGTCTAATGTAGATTATCAGTTTCAAAATTACACACAGAAGACAGAACGGGGCCGTCTTTTTTTAAACATTGAAGTCAATGAAAATAGATAAAAATGGAAAGTCTTCCGTTTACATCCGGGTACATTCACACACGTATGCCCACGTATGCCGTAGCCGGCTGGGCATACCGCATGCACGGTGGAGAGGAGGAGAGGTCAGCACCGCTTAAACGTCCCCCCAGATGGTCGTGTGTCTGCACCCTAAGGAGAAATGTTCTAAGGAGGGGGAATGATCACGCTCTTCCATTAAAATATCAGACAGAAATTCATTTTAAGGTCCTTTTATATTGCTGAAAGTACATTTATTTCTGATCATTGTCTTGTTTATATATTTGTGGAATAAAGAGCCATATACAGTCAGTCCACGGGTTACGTACAAGATAGGCTCTTTAGGTTTGTACTTAAGTTGAATTTGTATGCAAATAAGAACAGGTATATTTTATAATTGTAGCTCCAGACCAATTTTTTTGTCCTTGCGACAATTGGATTTTTAAAATTTTATGCTGTCATGGGAACAAGGATTATCGATAAAGTTTCATTTTAGACACCTTACAGCTGATCATTGGCGCTTGGGACTAAAGTAAAGCATCCAGAGAGCTTCACTAGAGGTCACAGAGGGCAGAGAGGTGCATCTGTAACTAGGAGTCGCCTGTTGTCTGTTAGGGACTGCCTGTATTAATTAATAATATTAAAGATTTTGAATGTTCTTATGTAATAGATAGTTGGGTTTTTTAGACCTGGTCATTCAGTCATTTTTGATTTTAGATAACTAGCTGGTGTTTATCTGTATTTAGTGCAGATAAGACCTTTGATCACTATATGGCTGATATTGTAGTATATAGTAGTATAGGAATTTCATTTATCTTTCAGAAACTCCACCATTCATCACACTTAGGGTTGAGATAAGAGAAGACTCTAATAAGTCTCATCTTGTCATATTACTATCTGAATACAGTAGGTGAAAGCAGTGTGATGAAATCATTGTGTGCCCACCCTACGCCATCTGGCCATCTCCGAATGTTTTGTACTACACTGAGCAGCATAGCTCTGCAGCTGTTGCATTTGGCTTGGGATACAGTTTTGGATAAATGTAGATTCCAGGAACATGTAATCACTTCCTAGGTGAGCATGTGCTCTATGTAGTTAGTAACATTGGATGCTAAAGGCATGTCAAAGTAACTGTAGTTACAATCTGATGACATTTTCTTGTTTTTCTTTTCTTTTCATTTTCTTTACTTTTCATTTTCTCTGATGACATTTTCTTGTTTAATCATTGTAATCTTGCAATATCTACAAAAATCTAGTGAAGATCTCCTAAGATGTCCTCATTTTACTGACTTAACAACTTTTTCTGCAAGCAATAGCAGGAATATTTGCACCATAATTTAAGGCATTGAACATTTTGCCTTATTCTTTTTATTTGTTGTTGATCTTGTTATTTATGTTGGTCAGGATTTTAGTAGTCCAGAAAAGTAGCATACATAACCGACCCCTTCATAGATGCGGTGTCGTAAAAGGGATATACTGTTTGTATCACAAATTAGTGAATTACCAAAATAAAATTGTGTTATTAATTTTTTACAAATCCTTTCATTTTCCCGCACCCATCCTAACCTGTAGCTAGCCTCCGATTTACAAAGAATTCACCCGAATTCATACTAAATCAACGAATCAACAATTAAATTTGCTAATCTCTAGAATGTATGTACAAATAAGCAAACATATAGGGGGGATTTAACACACCCTGTCATACCTTGCCGCTCTCTCCGCACCTGATATACTAGGTTAATTATCTGATAATTCCGGTCAGTGACTGCACTTCCAGGCAGTTGTATGTCTGGCCATGCCGGTTGTAGAATTGCGCCATTACGTGGGTCTGAGTGGACATTTCTTCCCTGTGCTGCCCAATCTGCTGTCTGACATGGCCCCCTTCACGTCCCTCTATGCCCACTTATGTCTCTCTATGCCAAAGTGTCATAAGTCAGAAAATAATCCCAATTCCTGGTCATGCTCCAAGAATTATGATTATTTAAAGTCTTGTATGTCTGAAACATGGGAGAAAATTTATTAAAACTGTCGGTGAAAAGACCAGTACACCATAATTCTGCCCCGGATAAATCAAGCTGGATGATTTACCTGGTGGAGTGTAAGACTGTGGACTAAGTCAGCTATTAGATGGTCTAGTTTATGCCAGAATTTTGTGGTGCACGGATAAATTTTTATGGCGCGCCAAACTAAGCCATGCCCCTTTCCCCAAAGGTCACGCCCTTTTATCAGACAAAAACTGTCTGAAATAGGCCTTAACCCTGTAGTAAATGCACCACAGTGGAAATTACACTTAAGGGTCTATTCACATTATCACTGAAAGCCCTGTGTTAGCTCCAGCATCATATCTATCACGTTTTAGATCAACAGATCGATAGATGTTATTAAAAACATCATAATCTGATATTTATTGATTCTGATATTGTTCAGTAGTGATTAGTGTGATAGCGCAAAGTGTGGCCCGTTTAAGCTCAACCCCCATCCTTGGATTAATGCTTGTGATAGTTTCTGGAATTAATTGAGGGTGGTAACTCTTTCATTGCCTCTGGCAAAGTCACCAGCAGAATTTAAATCACTTATGGCCATGCCCTCGCCGCATTTTGGGGAGGGTCGTCACTTCCCATCACGTCAAGGGAGAGCGACGACCCTCCCCAAAATCGGTCCCAGTGGGTGTTACTAATTTGTATCTGGATGTGGTCCCCATGCCTGCACTCAGACAGCTATTTTAAATTTCATGTGTCATCATGATAGAGTGAACATATTGGGGCTTATTTAGGATTGCAGATCACACTTTCATCGGACTGTGCACCGTTTTTGGGAATTGGACTGCTTGGACAGGTATTTAGCAAGTGTCTGCGCTGGGATTGTGTCACACACGATCGGTTTTTGGCGCTGGCTTCCATGCGGCACAAATTGGGGGGGGGGGGCGTGCTGGGCTCATGATCTTAGTAAGTAAATGTGCTCCATTGACTCCTTGCATATGCAATACATATGGTAAGGTAACGGTGTAAATGTTATACATATGAACTGAAACAAACATAGAAAACAAAATATGATTCATACACTATTTTAGAATGTTAGTGACTGCATGCTTAAAGATAATATTATTATGTCTGTATATATTAACCAAAAACATTTCTAATGTTAAACTCAAATGTTTTCTTTTTGCTTTGTACTTTAACTTAATGATGTCAAAAAAGGTCAAAATAAATATCAATTAGACATTTCCTTTAACTGTGATATTTACTTTTTAATGTTTTTCTAGATTAAGGATTTTCCTTCCTGTCAGTTTCACCTTGTATCTCTGTATCTGTTTTATTTGAAGGTTGCTTCGAATGCTGCATAAAATGCCTTGGGGGTATTCCGTATGCATCATTGATTGCCACTATCTTGCTCTATGCCGGGGTTGCACTGTTCTGTGGCTGTGGTCACGAGGCTCTATCGGGCACTGTCAACATTCTGCAGACCTATTTTGAAATGGCAAGAAGTGCCGGGGACACACTTGACGTCTTTACCATGTGAGTCATAGTATCCAAATATAACATATGTATCTGCAGAAGTATAATAAATGTACAGATTAGTTTAATAAACCAAGTGGATGCTTGTGTCTACATGTCTTATGTCTCTGATATTATCGCATACTGGGTATTATTTATTGCACTGACCCTGTGTGTGTTCACTGACCCTGTGTGTGTTCCTCAACCATTTTGTATGTTCTCTAGGGCTACACCGGAATAGAATCATATATAGTCACTCTATTAACTGTGTATGGCACTGACGGAAGTAGCCAAGTACTGCATTAAATGGAACCTGTCACCAGGACCCTCATTTTCACTAAAGACAGATTGCAGGAGCCCATCACGCCCATCACAACATCTGCCTTTCTGCATTTTCTAAACATTTGCATTACAATATATAACTTACAATGAACACTGACAGAATCCTCTGCGTAGTCTTAGGCGTTGGTCTTTGGTTTGGATGCATTTCAAAAAACAACATGTGACTTGTCTGTGCTACTCACTCGTCAGCTCTCAGCCCTTACCTTTGTGCTCCTCCCTCCTGCTCCTTCACAGCCTCGTGATATGACATCACGGGGAGAGGGAGAAGCTGTACAGAAGCACAACGGTGGCGGCTGTGAGCTGAGCAGTCTACAGCACAGTCAAGTCACATTTTGTTTTTTGAAATGCAACCAAACCAAAGCCCAACCACTTTGACTACACAGATGATTCTGTCAGGGTGCAAAGTAAGTTATAACACACAATTATATTGTAATGCAAATGCCAACCCCTGTGACTACACAGATGATTCTGTCAGGGTGCAAGGTAAGTTATAACACACAATTATATTGTAATGCAAATGGCATATGTGAAATGCAGGTGTGCTGGGTTTCTGTAACCTGTCTTTAGTGAAAATGAGGTCCCTGGTGACAGGTTCCTTTTAAGCTACATTTATCAGTGCCATAGAGACATAGCAGAGAATAAAGCAGTTAGTACAACCAGCTTATCTATTCATTGAGGTTATAACCAACCTACGTTCTGGTGATTTATAGGACCCCTACCGATCAGCACATTGTTCTCTTTTAACAATATACAATGTTAACTTAGCCCTCGTAATTTATTTTTAATAACTTTTTTCATTCTGTCTATCCCCACCCCTCATAATAGTCATTTTTGAATTTTACTGTACTGTATATGAGGTTGAATGAAATGACTAAAAAACAGCTGTTGTTTTCCACAAAGAGCGCCACTCTTGACTATGGGATGTATGTCACATTGTGACTTCTTTCCATTCACCTTTAATTAAGATGTTACGGTAAATGGAAACAAATGCCAACATTTGTACAGTAGAAGCAACCATTTTTAATGTCATGTAAACCTCCCCTGTTAGAGCTTATGAGCTCCTCCTATATAACACAGATACTTATAAAATCTATGTTTCTTTTAGTAGAAGCTTGCATCATAGCCCATGTCTTGGACTGTTATAGTCCTGGGAGACCTGTCCATAATCTGCTGACTGGCTCTTACCTTGCATTTGAGCCCCTCTTATCTATGTATGCCAATCATAAATGCCAACATAGCAACAGGCCTCAGGATTAAGAAGTTTGGTACAAGGGGGAAAGGATACTGGTTGGTTAGACACTAGAACTAGATGTCTAGATGATAGGTTGGTCGAAATGTCTTGAATATGTTGAATATATAAATGGACTACAATGTTACTTTCCAACACTTAGACTAACAGTGCTCTACCACTAAAAGATATTTCTCCTTCCACCCATTTAAATAAATGGTTAATGTATTCAAGGCTTTCCTACATAAAGTCCATAAAGTTCTTTAAATCTCATATAACTTTTTTTGTATGATTGGTGAATGGCACAGTCCCACATACATAGAGCAAAGAGCATCTTAACTAGAATAAATATCCATTTAAAACCTGGGCAGGACTCCTGCTTCCCAGCACAGGTTGCTTGAGATTTTCATGTGTCCTGGGCTGTATGAAAACATTTTTTTAATGGTTTGACATTTACTTCCTAGATATGGTACAAGAACCAAGCATCTGTCTACCTAATAAACCACTAGCACTATGTTGTCAAACAGCGTAACACCTTCTAGTTTTTGTTCCTTCCATGGTTCAGTGTGGTGGCATCATCCAGAAAATCAACTTTGAAAAGAGATGTAAATTGGTTGCATAAAGTCATGGAGGGTTTAACACTAAAGTCAAGATGGGGAGCTCTAAACACCTCCTCCTCTGGGATTAACATCATGCATCAGACTTCAGGATATTCAGTAATGTCACTGAATATCTAGGATAGATCTAGGATCTAGGACAGTGATGGCGAACCTTTTAGCGATCGAGTGCCCAGACTGCAAGCCAAAACCCACTTATCTACCGCAAAGTGCCAACATGGTAATTTACCTACATAAGGGCCAAATAATACTGCCACATGTTTACCACCACTATTAGTATGCATAACACAGACATATACAGTGCACACATGTATACAGTATGCATGAAACAGACATATAAAGTATGCATAAATATATATACAGTATGCATAACACAGACATATACAGTGCACACAAATATACAGTATGCATAACACAGACATATACAGTGCACACATATATACAGTATGCATAACACAGACATATACAGCGCACACATATATACAGTATGCATAACACAGACATATACAGTGCACGCATATATACAGTATGCATAACACAGACATATACAGTGCACACATATATACAGTATACATAACACAGACATATACAGTGCACACATATATACAGTATACATAACACAGACATATACAGTGCACACATATACAGTATGCATAACACAGACATATACAGTACACACCTATATACAGTATGCATAACACAGACATATACAGTGCACACATATATACAGTATGCACAACACAGACATATACAGTGCACATATATACAGTATGCATAACACAGACATATACAGTGCACATATATACAGTATGCATAACACAGACATACAGTACACACATATATACAGTATGCATAACAGACATATACAGTACACACATATATACAGTATGCATGGCACATATATATACACATATACGCACAGCACAGATACAGACACACACATATACTTATATACACATAACACAGACATACACACATACACACGTGCATGACAAAGACATATTATATATCTGTGTTATGCATATGTGTGTAAATGTCACATATAAACAAACATATATGCATAGCACAGGTATATATGTATGTGAACTGTATAAACAAATTTTAGACACTGTACAACTTACAGTTATCTATGAGGAAGGCACACAGCAGCCTCTGGATGTTCCGGGTCACAGCATCCCCCTCCCTCTCTCTCTGTCCGGCTCCACCATTAAATATACTCAGTTAGCCTCAAAAAGGTATCGCCTGATTTCTTCACTCTTCTTCGGCTCCACTTCAGGTCTTCTAGTAGGAGGGGGAGGTGCTGCTTCCTTCTCCCAGCGCTGCACTGGGAACTTCTAATAAACATTTAGAGGCTCCTCTGACAGGAGCACAGACATTGTCCTGCACCCGGCCAAGTGCTGCATCTGAGGGGCCCGCAGGTCCTCAGTGTAGAAGAACTGCATCTACCCCTTGCAGTGTGACCTGTCTGCTCTGTATATGAGCGCAAGGGGCAGATGCTGTTCTTCTAAACTGAGGACCTGAGGGCCTCTGCATACGGTGGAGGATGATGGCATGCGTGCCAGCAGAGAGGGCTCTGCGTGCCCCATCTGGCACGCGTGCCATAGGTTCGCCACCACTGATCTAGGACCTTCAATTACAGTGAAGGGGGCTTTCTAAGGAAGAGAGAGCTTGAGGGCCCCAGGAATTTTAACTTTACTTGTGGGCCCTAGCTTCTCAGTCCAACAATGTCTGTGCCTTATACACAATTTGTCCCCGTCTCAAATACCTAATTTCCATTACTATCTTCTATGTCCTCAACTTGTTACCCTTGTCACATCACTTTGCACTTTATATCTGTGACTGATTCATGCAGCATTATCTACATTCCTGTCACCAACGTGAAGAAGTGAGGTTGTAATCTTCCCAATTCAGAAAGACAGTTCTTTTCTTTTAATTATTGTTGAGAATTCTGTAATTTGTTGTTCTATTTTGGTCCATTTTGGTGAAAAAAGGTTGCATGTAGGTTTATGAGATTTTGTACATGTAAATAGCTATACAAGAGGTGGAGCTTAGATATCTAATAGTTGGGTCTTTTGCGGAAAAAGGAACTGCATAAAATGCATTAGCCAGAATTTTGGTACAACAAAATAGTTCCACTAAAGGGAGTGCTATATTTCACTGGGTACAGGTTCTTATACACACTAGTAAGTGCATGGCAGACATGCTTTTATTATACCTTAGTCATCAGTTGATCGTTTAATAAACCTTCTTAAACTTTACATGGCTCCATGCAAGCATCTTCCTGAAAGTCCTGGGGGCAGATGGATTTCTAAATTTCTAATTTACATATATCGTTCCCTCAACACCCCGTTAATCTATATTCAAAACACCACCCCCCCTCATGACGCCCCATGCCTCCCCCTTTTGGCGTCGGCTCTCTGAACAAGCAAACCTTGTGCGGTGAGCCTTCTCTGTCATGCGTCCCATTACTACTCTGTGTAACTAGGCAGTTTGCATACTCCATTCTGCCTAGTTACACAGCGTAATGACGCATGCGCAGTGAGCAGCAATCTCGCTCCTCACTGTGCAGGACAGAGATAGGAGGCTCACCGCGCAAGCACAAGGTTTACTTGTGCATTGAGCCAACGTCATGAGGAGAGTGATGTTTTGAATATAGATGAACGGGGCGCCAAGGGAATTAAATATGCTAATTAGTTGGGGATACTGTTTAAGAGGACTAGTGGGGTTTTATACCAATTTCGAGGACAACTGGAGCCACAATGGTTCAGACTGATTAAATTAAGATCTGGACCGAAGCCACTGTAATAAATATGGCACCGTTTTAGACTTTCTGATTTAAATGTTACAGAATATGTTGTTTGTTATGATTCAGTTTTGAGACCCCAATTTATCACAAGATCGGATCCAATTTCCTGATCTTCTGGTTGGATGTTATCTTGTTCAATCCTAATGATCTAGGAAAGATTCCCAATCCAGTAGATTTTTACATATTATTGAAACATTTCTTTTAGAACTTGGTGCCTATTTTCTTTCCTTCTCTTTTGATTATTTTTGGGCAGCTCAAAATCCTCGTTCAGTTAGCTCAGTTGTCACATTATAGATGAATGTGATTATATTTGTGCCAGGTTGGTAAAGCCAGATGTCCAGGAGACTAGAGAGGGCCCCTCCATAGAGGTGTGGATGTGTTTGTTTGCTAACCTTGTACAACAGCTGCCTGGAAAACCCCTCTAAGGAAAAGAGAGTTTGTATTACCTTAATGGGAAATTTACCAGGAAGTAGTGATTTTTATGAGGCACAGGCTATTACAGATTTATAAGATTCGTGCTGTAAATTTGACTCATGTTAAAAACAAACTTTGCCGAAAGTAAAAGCCCTACGGACCTGCTGCCCTTAAATAAACTCATCTTACAGAATGTACTTAATAAACTGCATCTTTGATGTAAAATGTTTCTAAATTTTTATTTGTGCAGCTTATCATTTGTTTAATATTTCATCTATAATGTATGATGTAAGAGTTTGTGACTTCTCACAAGAATATGTGTTCTAAAAACTAAATGTAACATGAAAGTGCAAGTGCTATCAAGCAGTTTTCCATTTTTATCTTACCACTTGTGTAAATGAGCTCACTCCCTAGAGGTTATATGTTGGAATTAAGAGAATGGATGCTTAGTGTTTTCTCTTAAAATGTACCACAGTATATGCATTACTAACACTCCTGAGACGAGTGGTTGGAAATCATTCTTACTTCTGGAGTTTTAGATATGGACTGGAAGCATAGCGGGAGGAGTGAGGATGACAGGAAGAAGAATAAGTATTTAAAGGGAACCTTCCAACTCCTTGGCACATAAAAACTAAACATATGGCCTCATAGGTGAACTGTACAAACTTTTTTGAGAAAATCTATGGCCGGAATGTGGGAAAATCATTTTATCTTTTTATGTGGAAATTAGTATTTTAATGTCCCGTTGATGTGGATATGAGGTGTGATGTACAGATACTTGCCCAGTTTTACAGGGGTAGCCGGGCACTGTCAATTCCAATAGGAGCCGTAGGGCACTGAAACTAGGCAGTAAAAGGTGCACCGGATCTCACAGCTATGCCCATGATGCACTAAAACTTTCATATGCTTATAAATAAAGATTCACTTGTATAGTACTATAGTTTATGTGAAATTTACCAATAGATTAAATGCTAAAATAAGTAAATTTAAATTCATTTGTGGCATCCATGTTTTATTATCAGTACATTATTGGGAGATCATTGGCAGATCCAGAGATTTCATGTAGATTCGATGCAGTCTAAAGACTAATATTTGTTAAGGATTTGATGTTCAAGAAATAACCTCCCCCACAAATTCTAGTGTATTCTTTTATTACACACCCCTAGTAATAAGTGCTTTATCTATTAGTCTGCATTGTCAGAATTCCTATTCGTTATGCTTTAATAAAATACAAGAAAATAAATGTAGACTATGTAAAGCCAGATACTTCTCATGAGAATATTAAAAATGATTGTCTTAGAGCTAAATCTTTATTTATGTAACTAACCTTTTTGGGCTGATGTAAATTAAGCAGCAGAACTCAGAGTAACTAGATATAGAGGTTTTCTATTGACTTTAGGAAAGATCATCATTTTCAGATTGTTCTGATTTCCAGTTCTTAGACCAACCTCTTCATTGTTTGTGGGGTACAGTGCTGTACATTTTATCATAATTGAATGGATAAAGAAACTTCTAGGCATAGCCACTACATAACACACAGTCCTGTTAATAAAGGGGTTGCAGCACTTGCTTAAATGGAGTCTTCCAATGACTTGAGGGGCTGGACTCCATCCATCTAATTTTCATGATCACCATCTAATTTTCCTGAATGATCCTTTGAATAGTCCATAGTTCACAGAAGGCTAACTTAGGGAGTAATTATAGTAAATAAAATTGATAGTTATGTACTACAGCTGTACTATATTTCAGTACAATGAAATATAAAATAATTCAATACAGGCAGTCCCCGGGTTACGTACAACATAGGGTCTGGAGGTTTGTTCTTAAGTTGATTTTGTATGTAAGTCGAAACTGTATATTTTATAATTGTAGATCCAGACAAAAAAATTTCAGCCCCAGTGACAATTGGAGTTTAAACATTTTTTTGCTGTAATGGGACCAAGGATTATCAATACAGACACTTTACAGCTGATTATTGCAATCTGGGACTATAGTAAAGCATCCAGAGAGCTTCACCAGAGGTCAGAGGGGTCTGTCTGTAACTATGGGTTGTCTGTAAGTCGGGTGTCCTTAAGTAGGGGACCACCTGTACATTAAAACTGTGAATTGTTAAATCATTTTCTCAGTTCCAACTATATATCAGATTTCTTCTGTTATCCCCTTCTAACCGTTTTTGTAGCTGTCACATATGATTATTGTGATCCTCTAGAACAGTTGTCATGTTATGATGCTGTACAGAAAGTGCAGACAGTGGAATTGGTTTCAGGCTGAGTCTAGAAGGAGGTCACAAGCTCCGCCTGGGTTCTGAGTTGTGTGTAACATGAATTTTCGCCTTTGTGGAAATTAAGGGAATATAAAGGATATGTGACACTTGTCCATTTCATATTAGTGGTTGTATGCACAGGAATTTTTTAAAAAGTTTTTTTTACAAAAACAAAATGGGGCACATTTACTAATAACATTGCTGCTATGTGTAGTTTCCTGTGTAGTGTGCAGAGGGCGCCAGATTCATGAATTGTGGCGACAGTTCTTCATGGATCTGGTGCTCCCTGCACTGCCCTGAAAGAGTGCACCACTTTTTTTTTGGTGCACCTTTGACATAGGGCTTGCAACACAATTCTGTCCAACTTTGCATGATAAATGTGGTTTGATTTGACTGTGGCCCCTTCAGTGCAGAAATTTGTGCACATGAAGAATAGGGCAGCGTGTGCAACAATTGTGTTGCATGTGCCAGAAATGTGTCTCAGACACTTATTAAATGCCTGTGTAAGCAGTTTGCACTGAAAAGAAAAGGCAAAGTCCAACAGAAAACTGGTGCAGGGGCATTAGTAAATGTGCCCCAAAGTGCACAATTACAAAGGTCTAACCACTGGAATCTCAGTTACCTTGAAATTGTGGCTCCACAGGTTATCTGAGTGAATGAAGTAATAGTGCGCCTTCAAGGCCATGCTCACTTTCATGACACTGGTCGAGTGCTGTCATGGGTTTCTCGCTCATTTTTCTAGAAATTTCTGGAGCAGTGATCATGCAAGTACCCAGCTTGTTCATTCACACTAAAGACTTTGGGGCCCCCAAGAATTTGTTTTTTTAGCGAATAAACCAATAACAATTACTCTAGTATTATGCTATGTCTTAAATCTACTTTTAGTTAGATTTAATTTTGAAAACACAGACAGACTTTGGTTGTAGCAGACTTTGTTTCCTCTGCCTGGTTATAGCTGACCCTAGTCAAAAGCCTTTCACTCAGCTAAACCAATTCCCTACACTTTAATGACAAATAATAATAATAATTCCTTTATTTCTATAGCGCACACAGATTACGCAGCGCTGCACAGAGCTTGCCAAATCGATCTCTGTCCCCAATTGGGCTCACAATCCAATTAACCTGTGGGAGGAAACCGGAGGATCCGGAGGAAACCCAGGTTAACATGGAGAGAACATAAAAAACTCTTTGCAGATGTTGAACCCAGGTCGCCAACACTACAAGGCTCTAATGCTAACCACTAAGTCACCGTGCTGCCAGATGTGGAGACATTGGGGAAAATTAATGCAGAACTCTGGTGCAGAAAGCTTCATAAATCTCCCCCAATACAGTGCAAAAAAATGGAGGTTATTTATCATTGGTTATCCAGGACTTTTGTGGTGTAAAAAAATTGAATTGACGTTTTTCAAGACTTCTCACTGCTAAAAAATCTCACTGGGCTATTTCGGCCACCTCATTAATCTTGAGTAAACATAGAACTGCTATTGCAACACCCTACACAGTCACATTCATGACTTGGGACTTTTGCAAAAAGTCCCATAAATAGTCTCATAGTTACTCCAATCCCCTACTGGTGTATGTGCTGGGACTTTTTATGCATTTTGAGACTTTTTGGGGACTTTTTGAAATTAAAATCCCAGATAGAAAGTAGACCAAAAATAGACATAGAACTGTCCCAAGGAACTGCCTAGTGATAAGTAACCCCCACTTCGATTGTCTAGTCACCACAAATCAGGACATGACTATCCAGTGTCTGTCCAAGAGGAAATGGTATATATGGTCTTAGAACGTATACAGTTAGAAACTGTATATTAGAACTCACATATTACACATAACCCATATACGAGGAATATATGGAAGAAATGTAATGCATTTATGTGATATTGCTCTAAGGATTTAATGCTTGGTGGCTTATAACGTTAATATAATCTTCTAATGGCTTTCTATGTTGTCTTGAATCATTAAGATCCCTTTATCGCTTTCTTTTGCTTTATTGGCTTAATTCATAATTAACTTCTTCATATACTGGCACTGCATACTGCGCAGCCTAATTGTATATGCCATTAAGATAAAAGCATTAGTTATACACTAACATTAGAAATTATTCACAAATCTCTTCTCCTTCTTCTCCTTAGGATTGATATTTTCAAGTATGTCATCTACGGGATTGCAGCTGCCTTCTTCGTCTATGGTATTTTGCTGATGGTAGAAGGATTCTTTACAACTGGTGCCATTAAGGATCTCTATGGGGATTTCAAAATCACAACTTGTGGTAGATGTGTGAGCGCATGGGTATGTTACTATACTATTTCTGTAAAATCGTTCTATATAAACTTTGTTGTTCTAGTGTAAGGTAAAGATTTGCCTTTTGTGTGATAATGTCAGAAATCTCCCCTGTACCCAGACCTTCATCTATGGCCTTTAGGCACTTATTCCATTGATTTTTTTCAGTAATTGCAATCATTTGTTATGGCAAATGGGTATGAAGGGGGCGGGGGCGTGCAGTGGGCCCCGTGACTGCACACTAGGTATAACTTTTGAATGTTAAAAGGGGTTGTCTGTTTTTATTCAGCAGGCAGGCTGGGGAGGGATTTTTTTTAAAAAACCAAACGTGTACTTACTTCCTTTGGCACTCCTGATGTACAGGCCGTCCCCCTGTTTGTTTACAAGGGCTCAAAAGATGAACTGAGTTCAGCTTGTGGACAGCCAAAGTGGCCGCCCACACCTCGGCGCCTTCTACAGCATCGGGAATAGGGACAGGTGGGTGTGCCGTCTGAAGCTGAACTCTGCTAAGCCCCTGTAAACAAATAGACAGTGGCGTGGGAAACTGGGGCAACAGAGGAGGTGAGTACACCTTTGTTTTTTTAAACATCTCTCCCCAGCCTGCAGAATTTTGAAAACAGTCGGACCAAACATTTGCAGATCATAACACAATTCTACAGCACACAGGGCCCGTAATTGTAAATCATTTGATATATCTGGTGGCCGTACTGCACGGTGTACAAACCTACACCAGGCCCTACAAGGCAAATATTTACAAGTCTGTAGCAGCGTAATTTGTAGGGAGTGTGAAAGTGCGTAGCTTTAAGGGGATAATAATCGCAATGCCTGCTGGTTTGTAAGGTATTGCTTTCATTTTAGGGCTTGTACACCACAACATTGGAGCCCTGATAACCCTTTTTTTTCTACATTTTTGCTGCCGTAGCTCTGTTCAACTCCTTTACATAGCTGGCTGTACTGCTGCCTCTGAGATGAGCATATCCACTTCTGCTCTTTCTAGTTTGCCATTCTTTTAGAGTACAGAGTTAGAAAATGAGAGGTCCTACAGGAGAGCAGGGGAAAGGTAGAGGGAGAACAGAAACAAACATCAGGAGATTTGGAGAAACTTGGTAACAGATTTACCAGGTCTAAATTTGTAAACCATTCAAGATAATCTAAAAAATTCCCAAAAGTAAACCCATTTTTGTATCACAAAACTATAGTAAAATTGCTGAAGGAATTAGAATAGGAAAAACAGTGGAGATGACACTTTGCATCAATCATCTGCCTTGTTTACGCTGGAGTTACAACATGTCTGTCATTGATCAGTGCTGTCATTTACCCACATAAATGTTTTGTGAACGTTATCATTTACCTAATAGATTTTTCTGGTGTAGAGTCAAGCAGCTCCTAGGAGTTAATGCGAATGAAGAATTCTTCACTAATAAAGTGCGAAGGGTTTTTATTAACACCATAGTAATTGGTGCCAAGTACTGTCAGCCGATAGGCAGCAGATTCTAATTAGCAGGAGGACAGATGGAACACAGGAAATAACCCGTATACAATCCATTTGGCTTCTTTACTCCATGTGATAATGCATGATTTGTCCCTAAAGTTATAGTCAGTGACATACAGCATGTACATAAAGTAGTTACTAGTGTGGATTCTTCTTAATTCATCACTAGTTTGAATGGTAGAAAGACATTTGATGGATACATTCTATGAATATGAATAGCTCTTGGTATACAATACTGAAGCTCAGTGGATTCCTAGAAATAAGCCAGGATCATTTTCCACCTCTTGTATTGTGGTCTCTCTGTAGTCTTGAGACACAACACAGTGACCGCTTCAACTAAGCACTCTCCAGTTACAACACAAATCATTCACAATGTTGGCTGTTCGGCTGCATTTTTTTGTTTTATTTTTTGTGTTTTTATGATTTCTCATACTGTTTCACAATTCCCACCTGTTCATTCTACAAGAATCTTAAGTGAGAGTTATCCAATAAAATAAAAGTCCATTAAAGCATTCTTGTAAAAAAAAAACATTAAAATACTCTGCACATTTTACTTGTGGATTTCCTATTTTCCATTCTCGGTGTAGCCTGGTTTGACAACATTCTTTATTACGGTGCAGATATGATGTCCTTATCCATTACAGCCAGTGATTTATCACAATGATGACTGGGGGCTGAGCACTAGTAATATTCTAGTAGTATAAGCTGACTTGAATATAAGCAGAGGCACCTAATTTTAACACAAAAAAAAACTGGGAAAATGAATTGACTTCAGTATGAGCCTAGGGTAGGGAATTAATTTGTCACCGCCTCCCCTCACTAATAAAATGCCCAACAGCCTCCAGACTGTTGAAATGCCCAGCAGCTTTCCCCAGTAATCAAATACCCAGCAGCCACTTCTTGCCAATATAATACCCAGCCGCCTCCTCACTAATAAAATTCTCAGCCGCCTCCCATCACTAATAAAATGCCCAACAGCCTCCAGACTGATGAAATGCCCAGCAGCTTTCCCCAGTAATCAAATAGCCAGCAGCCACTTCTTGCCAATGTAATACCCAGCCGCCTCCTCACTAATAAAATTCTCAGCCGCCTCCCATCACTAATGAAATGCCCAGCAGCCTTCCCCCTAATGAAATGCCCCGCAGCCTCCCCTCACTAATAAAATGCCCAGCAACCTCCCCTCACTAATTAAATGTCTACCAGCCTCTTCTCACTACTGAAATGCCCAGTAGCCCCCCTCATAATAAAAATGCCCAGCAGCCTCCCCCACTAAAGAAATGTCCAGCAGCCTTTCCACTAATGAAATGTGCAGCAGCCTCCACTCATAATAAAATGCCCGGCAGCCTACCCACTAATGAAATGCCCAGCAGTTTCTCCATTAATGAAATGCCCAGCACCTTCCCTCATTAATGAAATGCCCAGCAGCCTTCCCCCATTAATTAAATGCTCAGCATCTTCCCCTCACTAATGAAATGCCCATTGCCTGCCTCTCATTATATATATAAAAAAAATAAACTCAATTCTTTCCTCTGGTGCTCAATGCAGTACCCATTCTCTTTTGGCTTCCTGTGTAGCAGTGTGGGTAGAGATAGGTCCATGACATCGTCAGTCAGCAACACCATGACCATAGTGTGTGCAGGGCAGTGTGCGTGATACCGCCTCTACCCGCACTGGTACATAGGAAGCCGAGAGGTGAGTACTAATTTTATTCTTTTTTTATACTCAAGGTTAAACCAAGTGGGATAAAAACTCAAGTATATGTAGTATTGCCCCTTTAATAATATTTCTTGTCACACATAAGGATTATTTTAAAGAATTTAAATCAGTAATGTTAATTTGTAATATACAATAAATATATTATTATAACATTGGTTAGCAATTTTTTTCATTTTTAAACTCCAACCTGAGGATAACCATTTTCGAGCCATCTCATTTATTGTCTGTGCAACGGGTTGTTTGTATTTTTCTTGTCATCTGAAATTAATCAGAATTAATGGATCAGAGTTAATAGACTAAAATGGCCTCTGGGAACAGATGCTGTATGACTTTACCTCAAAAGTCTTATATTGGAAAAAACAACAACTTCATGTGGAACCACAATGGTGTGTATTTAGTGGTTAAGATTTCCCCTTATCTAATTTGTCCTTGTTACTATTATATATGAAATTATATTAATGCAACTATTTATATTTTAGTTTATTATGCTGACATACCTCTTCATGCTAGCCTGGCTCGGTGTCACAGCCTTCACCTCCCTACCAGTCTACATGTACTTCAATATTTGGACTGTTTGCCGAAACGCTACATTAGTCAATGAAGCTAACTTTTGTTTGGATCTTCGTCAGTTTGGTAAGTTATTTTATTATATTTATTTCCAGTGAGAGACACCATGAGGGGCATTTATTACTTTTGGTGCAGGGTGGTGCAAGAACCCTATATTATTCAATGGGATATAAGTTTGTGGCGCAAGGAATTAATTGGCACACAGACTGAAAGGTTTAGAACTCCCTTGACTAGCTCTTAGCTGGGCTATTTCTGCGCCACAAAAAGCACCAAAAATGTGTCGGAATATAGAAGCAGAAAACTGGTGGATTTACAAGTGGCGATTCACAAAATTTTGCGCCCAGAAATAAAGTGGAGGGTGTCGCAAAACACCAATATTAATCACCGATACTTCATAAATTTAGGTGCAGAGAGGAAAAAAAAACACTGCCAGTTTTCCGTTTCAAAGGCCATAATAAGGCCCCCCCAACCATGTGTGCAAACCTTTATTGAGTGGAAAATCAAGACCCAGGTATAGGATTACTATACACAGACTGGAGTATCTTTTCTGCTGGACAGCATATCATATTCTGAAGTACTAGTCGTGTAGAAAAAAGTAATCATGGACATGAAATTTTTTTGTGTCCGTTACAAAAAATGAATTTTTTATGCATGTAATTTCCATCCTAATAAATTTCACAGTAATTACTGCCAATGCCTAATCAGGCTGGTAGCCCTCCTGCCAGTTACTATGTGCTTGGCACTTGTCTTCAGCAGAAAGAAAGCTCTAATTAATATTCATAAAAATATTAATGTTGTGAACTCTCATAAGATGTTTGGAAGAAATTGCTGGGTCTAGGGTTCATGTGGGGAGAGTTGTGCGCTGAGGGGACAAGAGATAAATAATGTAGGCCAATACCAGTTTAACACAATTAGACTAATATGTAAGGTTGTGTTGGCAGAATTCTTGCAGTAATTTTTGGGATTGTTTGTACAACAACTGCAACTATAGACCTCCAACCGAATGGCCTTATTAAGGTCATATTTTGAATCCCTATTTAACAAATATTGATAAGCAGAAAGTGGCTATGTTAAAATATAACTTTTAATAGGTCAACCAATAAAAAATAGGACGTACAGATAACACACACAAATAACATTGAATGACGCCGCTCAGCCATAGACTACCATTACTAGATGGAATATTATCATGTGTAGCCAAAACAAGAGTCACAGGGATTAGTACTCTTATGCACCGGACATAACTGGACCAGCCATTAGACACTACTATTAGACTTATGGTCGTGTATGACAAAACCAATTATGTATAGTCAGAGCAGGAGTAGCATACATATAGGGCACAGTTTGAATAAGTAGTTTCAGAGAACAATTTGTTACACGAGGCTCTTAAACTACAAAGAGTGAATCACAAGAGCCTTACATATATAACCACAAATGACACAAAAAAGAAAAATGAGAAAAATGGAATGGTCTCACCCAGTCATGCAGCTTGATGGATAATGGCTCAATTGTGGTGTTGGGATGACACGGGACCGGTGGCTCCAATGGAGAAATAGCCCTAGTCTCAACTTCTCCTGTCACCCCTTTGCTCCCGCCCTGACAAGGGCGGTCCCAAACTTGCCCTGGTGTCTATGCTGTCCCTAAATGTCCATAAGGTGTTGAAGGGCCTTTCAGGCAGTTGTCAGTTGTTTTTAAATCCCAACGCGTTTCCCCCCGTTTCTTACGGGGTTCATCAGGGGATATCAAGCACGTGATGACTCGGTACCGGATCAGGTTACCAGAGTCAATGCCTAACATATGCTTCCCCGAGTGCGGAGATAAGCAGTAGTGAGGATTGGCATCCAAGAATAGATACCACAGGAAAACTTTCTATAACAATATTCAAACCTCATACAGGGTGTAACCCATTCCTCCCAAAATGCTTGATCAGAATACTCACATATGACATTTTTGCAGTAAATCTGCCAACTACTCACATGTCCTTCAGAACCTTTCCTAAAACCAACCCCCAAAGTATAAAGTTATGTCTATATTGTTTGTGAGGACCTCAGAGAGCTGCTAGAGAACATTAGTGAACAACCTATCATATCTAGAAAGGAACACTGATAAAGTTGTTGAAAATTGTACTGCAGGGCAAGGCTTTAAAAATATAACTTTAGCTCTAAATGTCTAACGGAGCAGTAATATGGCACAACTGCTAATCTACCAAGACATGACCATCCACCTAAACTAAAAAGGAGAAGTGGCAGTAAGCCATAAGTAGCCCTATTTGCTATTTAGGGGACACATCAAGCATGTGGAAGAAGTTGGTCTGGTCACAAGAAAGTGGAACTTTTTGCCTAACTGGCAAATGATATGTGTGGAGGAAAGACAACACTGCAAATAACCAGAAACACACCATTCCTATTCTGAAGCCTGGTGGTAATAGCATAATACTGTCGCATTGCTAAGATTTACCATGGACAGGTGGATGGAGCTTAATAAAGTACAATCTAATAGGACATTTTAAAGGAAATCTACTATCAAAATCCATCATGATAAACCAGGGGCACTAACTCATAGATCCAGGACTGTGACTGTGGTCATCTTCTTATATTTGTTATCCATGGTCTCCTTCCTTCTATAATGAACTTTTAAAATTATGCTAGTGAACCAGAAGGGTTTTGGGGGAATCACCAGAGCCTTTTCATGTTGTAGCTTTAAAAGGAAGGAGGCCATGGATAACAAATATAAGAAGATTACCACAGTCACAGTGCCTGGAACTATGGCCTCTTCCATACAAACGTGTGCTCACCCTTGCCATGGCAGGAGAGAGGAGGGGTGAGTTCTCCTCGCCTCTTCCCAGTCCATTTTAAGCTGAGTGGCTGTGCCATAATGTCCTATATTGTTCTGTGAAGTTTCTTGGCTTGGTCACGACCTGGAGAGACAGCGTGTGTTCACTGCACCTTGACCGGGTGCCATAGACACCTATGGGGGCCATGATGCGGCCATAAGTTGTGCGCCCCTAGCAACAGCCCCCATACATTTGTCAGCATAGGGCCTATAAGTATGTGCCCCTGGTTTATCATACCTAATATATTTGGAAATATATTTGAAAATGAGGAAAAGTTCATGGAGACTGAATACTTTTGCAACCCACGGTATCAACAGCTAATTTTCCACACCACTTTTCTTTTTTACGTCTTTGTTATGAGTTCGGTCACATCCGCGCTTTCTCTTTTCTGGCGCACAGACCGGTGTCCCTTGGTAAGAGCAGAAACATATTTCTTTCCTCCAGAGTTTGACTGCAGTTGTCTTTGTTGATTTAGTTTTAAGGTCAGGAGTTCCTGTGAACATTATTATAGCTCCTTTTGTTCGCTTCAGATATAGATGGATTTTATTACTAACAGATGATTACACATACTTGTAAGAGATAGATTTTTATGGCGAGACTTGCTGCACCATAGTATATCATAGCAGGGCAGGGTACAAAGCATTATACTTGTCACATACATCATTCTGGAATAAGTAATGTGCTTTATATATTGTGGAGCCTCATGGGATTATACTTCACATTTCCAAGAGAAAGTCACAACAGAATGACTCCACTGGATATAGAAGTCTGTTTCCCAGTGGACAAGACCACTAAAACTATTGGCGCTAACACAGAGATAGAACCAACGGATCCCTTGGCATCAGTGTCAAGCTGAACAGAATTGTTGGAAAATATTTGAAGCATCCTGGGAAACCTGAAGAAAGAAAGAATGCAGATCTTCTGCTTAGAAAACTAAGGCACCAGTCCAAAAAACTGGAGCACCTAAGCTTTTTCTCCGTATTTCATACAAGTCCATAATTTAACGAAATTTAAATTTTGTGCCCGTTATCTAGCAATCAAAATAATTTATATCACCATACCTTCATTCGTTTACCCCCTTATCCCCTCGGAAATGACTTGTTGTCCTGCCATTGTCTTCTGTCGCGCATGCGTGCAAGTTTCTCTCGCTGCATAGCTTCTTGTTTCCCTGCATCTAATGGGAGCGTGCCCGCATATGAAGGGCACGGGGGAGAATATTGATGTGCACGATTGTAGTTATGCACGTATGTGATTCGCGGCACACAGCCCATCGCTGGACACGAATAAGCAACTTTGAAGGAGAGGATGATGGGACGTGAAGTCCCATGGAAGCGCAGGGCGGCCATCTTATTAAATATGAGCAGAGCAATTTGTGCAAAAAGGTAAAAAGAAATAAATATAAGATAAGAGAACGTTTGGGAAGGATGGAATGTGTACATAACAGGTAAAATTGGCACAGAGGGTGAAAAAAAATTAACATAAAAAGGACAACCCCTTTCACAAAGAGATTGTCTATAAATACTCATTGGGGTTCATAACAATTAGATCCATGAATTTATCCAGCACCATGGGCAACACATATCTGTGCATGACGGTTCTATTTCTACTTTTGGTACTATTACTATTAGTGGAAATTGATTGAGACAATTCCAATCTTCTCCGATATGCTACTTGCCAAGTTTTCCAATGGAAAAGAAAATTGCCCTAAAACCAACATGGCGACTTTTATTCCAATCATAGCTTTGAAGATATGCTTCCTCATTCATTACCTACTGGGGTATTCAGATATGTCATTTACCCTTTTGTTTCTGAAATAAAAGGTTGTCCTCTGACTTTGGACACACCCTGTACATTGATCTTAGTATTCTTGGTATACATTTTGACCAACCAACCACTTCATGGTGACCTCATCCTAGTGTTTCCCTAAACTAAAAGAATATGGAATAACAACATGTAAGGTTTTTTGTAGTTTTTGTAAAGGGGACTTAATTAAGTATTGTATATAATAGCGTATACTGGCTGACATTGTAGAGTTTATATGTGTAAGGGGTATGTTTTATAGGACTATTAAAAAGTAAATTTTTCATTTATTATGTATTTTTAAGCTTATTGACAATGTTCATTGTTTTGTTAGGTATTGTTACCATTGGTGAGGAGAAGAAATTGTGCACCCCGTCTGAAGCCTTCCTTAGGATGTGTGAATCTACTGATGTGAGTTATACAATCCCACGCACATGAATCTTACACCTGATTCTGTTCTTACAAGGGCAATGGTGCTGAATAACAGCAGCCGACAGTAAATGGCTACGTGCTGCACCCCAGAAATTGATATTTCATAGGATTCATCATAGCATGTAATTAGTTAGAATGACTATAATAGATCTAGCAATATGCTGGATTAATGGGTTATACGCAGGCATAAAATGCATTTTATTTTGGGGGTAAGTTCATCACAGCTTATTGGAGCTCCCTCTTATCACATAGAGAGGGGTGAGTTACTCTTTAGGTACAAGAACTACAAGTTGCTCACTGGATATGAATCATGAGAGTACAAGAAGGAGGAACGGAGGGGTTGCTATAGAAAAACCCTGTCATGTTGGTGAGGATAAAACAAATACAAGGAAATTTCTCTGCACCACTCAGAAATCGATTACTTTATTGTCCCATTAAAAGTCAAAACATGATACACGAACCATATACAATTCAGTCAGTATCCCAACCCAGCTACTTTTTTGCCTGTGCCAAATCGTTAGAAATTGTTCCAGTGGAGGGGTGCTAAAATAGGAAATACAATAAAAATGTATTTTTCTATTGCTGGTCTTGGACAACACTTATAATAACTGTAATGGAGATAAGAACTGTAATTAACTTTAAGTATATACGATGGTATGGGAAAAAATCACACATGTTCGTACTCTTCCTCAGTTGGACATTCTAGATCATATGTGACGATCTGGTTTAGAGACTAATTGTGGGCAGAGAATGTGATGGTAATAATAATATCAGAACTGTAGAAATAATGTTTGGTTATGGCATACTACTTAGAACCACCTTAAAACACGTAAAAATGGCTACTTGGCTTGTTTTTGGAGCTCTCCTTTGCTTCCACCAGCTAAAGTAGCTCTCTTAGACACAATAATGCCTTGCACAGCCAATTTGGATCTTTTGTAGGATCACATATTCTTTTTTTATGGACCAATGGGTTGGGTCTGTAAAAATAAACTTGTGTCCAATCTGTGAAAAAATCAGAAGTCAGGTAATTAATTGGGTGACAGCAATTCGTCAGGGAATGTTCACACTGCTGCCATTTATTTCTGATGTTCTGCATAAGAGACATCATAGTCACTAGCAGAAACCAAAAGCTCCTATTGACTATAAAGTTTTGTATAACTCCTGTCTTCAGATGTCTAACATTTTTCCGGATTTTTGTAATGGGGACACATAATGGAGTCCGCTATGGCTCTGTGAAAGTAGCCTTAAGCTGCCATTGGCTCAGTCTTTGATATACATACGTCCACATTGTTTGTAGGTCTCTGAATGTAGTAACATTTCAGGATCCTTTTCTGATACCAAGTCCCAGAGCAACTGAAGTAACATTGAGTAGCAATAAAGTAAAGCAAGGCTCACACCAGTTATCTTCCATATATAATAATGCAGTATGCTCTGCTCTTTTATCTGTGCAACATTGTGCAATGCAAACAGCCCTTATAAATGTTGGTATATATATTATTCAAATTAACCATGAGAGAACAGCATACTCCTTAGCTCCCTCTACAGGTAACAGAAGGCTTACTGTATTTCATTATTTAGTTCAAGACTAATCATTTGAATTCATAAACTAAATGACACCAATTTGACCTGCTTAGACATGAATAATAATGGGGAAGATTTATCATACACAGGCGCTCGCCACTGGGCAAAACTAAATATCCCCCAATGTATATAGAGATTATAGGATTTTTTAAAATCATCCCTAGAACTGGGCATTACCATCAGAAAGCTGTGGGTCTGACACCTGTCGACCGTCACCAATCACCTGTTTGAGTGCTGCTTCCACTTCTCCGGCCTGTGTTATAACATTGAATGGTCACATGGCTGGTTTGTAGTTCCCTTTCATTTAGGTCAATGATGCCGAGCTGCAATACCAAACTCCGCCACAATAAATATTATGGCACTGTACTTGGTAGACTGGGGAAGCCTTAGATTTATCTGTCATCATTTTAAGCAGGTAATTGGTGAAGATGCCAGGTGTGGGACATTGCCCAATTGCTTATTATTTACTAAAAATGCTGATATTCTGCGTAAAGAGTGAACATTTACTTAAAGTCGCATTATAGACATATGTTAAAATACTATTATCATTATGATATTTTTTTTCAAATTACTGACTGTACATCACTGTAGATTATTCACTTAATTTTCTTATCTTGTTCTTCTTTTGTTTATTTTACAGCTAAACATGACCTTCCATCTCTTTATTGTTGCCTTGGCTGGAGCTGGAGCTGCGGTTATTGCTATGGTAAGCTGTAATGTAATGAGATCATAGATACTTTAGAAAAAATATGTGCTTGGTGAATAGAAACTCACTAACACAAGGTGCACCTATATGACATCTATAGAACAGGACTGCACAATCTGCTGCTCAGTTCACTTGATAACTGTTATTCCCAGTATTAATAAGTCTCATCTGAGGTTGTTATTACATAGAGATCAAGGATGTCGGATAGAAGCAATCCCTAACCAGAAAATGTTTTTATGATCTTTTATGGCTAATATGTTTGTATGCATAGATAAAACCCCCATGGTGACTGGTGATACTAGCTAGATGATCAAGATAATGGGGCTTATTTACTAAGGGTCCCGCGGCCTCATTTTCGTCGGTTTTCATGACTTTTCGGGGATCTCGCCGGTGATGAAATCACGCCAGCTTTCACGCGACACAAATCGGGGGTGGGCTAAATTGAGACCCCCCCACCCTTGATTTTTCATACTGTTTTCTATTCATAGTAAATCATTAGTAGTCAATTGGTTGAATCCCACATCAATCAGTGAGGTACCAATTGTTGGGGCATCTTAACCAATTAGTCATTTCTGATGGCCAGCCCATACACTTTATAGAGCCAGAAACAGAAGGGTCCATCCATTGTATTGTCACGAGACAGAAAATGCATCTCATCTCCCATTCACTTACATACGGAGTCTTCACCTTCTGATTATTGCTGAGTCTAACAGTGGAATTACCTGTGATGCCCTAAGAATAATCAAGGAGGAAAGGGACAAAAAAACCCTTTAAACCACAAATACTACCTTAAATATATGTCATGTTTTGAAGCAGTATGACTAATCAGTTATAGTATCTCCACAGTGTGCGCCTACCATTGTGTTTCTATGGTAATCTTGCCGGAGGATGTCTCTGATTCCTGTAAAAATAACAGACAGCTATGAATACACTGCACAGATTTAGGCAATGCACCATTTCATGTCTACTTAATACCCAAAACCAGTGATTGATAACATGAAAGGATGACAACGACTGTGGCTTCAAGCACATGTGACTCTGCAGCCAGTAACATAACCATATTTGTCTCTTTGTATATGCAGTATTATCTATATATCTATTCATTAAAATACACAAATAAGATTTTCAAGTGTGCAAAAAATAATTTAAAGTTACTAATTATTTACCGTATTTTTCGGACTATAAGGTATGCCTTATAGTCCAGTGCACCTTATATATGAATCGTACTTACAGACAATAGCTGTCTTGAACTGTGAACAGGTCTGCCACCTGCTGGTCATTCATCCTTATAATCAGGTGTGCCTTATAATCCGGTGTGCCTTATATATGAACCTAGACGTTTTAGCAGGCATTTATTGATGGTGCGCATTATAGTCCGAAAAATATGGTATTTTTAAGACAAAATAATAATGGAAACCAATCTTAGATTTGCACCCCTCACACACCCAGAAACATTGGATTTCCTTTCTTATTCAGTGCCAAAATGTAATGACTATAAGTAATGCTTGTCTAGATGTCAAGACAATGGGGGGGAAATCTTGGTTGATCCTCTGCACCCGAAAATGCAAACGAAAGGCATGGTTTCGGCCTTACGGAAATTAGCCCGTGTGTCTAAAAATTACAGAGGTTGCGCCAAAATGTGGTACACAGTTTAGACCAGCTAAAAGCAGGTCTAAAAGTAGAACTGGACCGTCTGGATTCATTATCACAATGATGAATCTGGTGTAGCATAAGACCAGTGGCGACCAGCTCTCCACTGTCGTAGTCTTAGGCACATTAATGAATCTGTTCCTTGCATTTTCAAGCAATCAATCCTTACTAATTGGACTCTCTACTGTCAGGTGGGTGGTACCAGACTGTCAATTTTGGCTCAGGATAGCCCAATTCACAATACTGGTCCAAAATAGCAAATAACTCAGGAATGGTGAGAAATTCGCTAGCATTGGTGGAGCAGTATCTAATAAAGGATGTATGAATTTGGCAAATTTAATCTGAAACGTTCTGAATGTTTAATGTTCACTTTCCTTTCTCTTTTTTCTTCCAGGTCCACTACCTGATGGTGCTATCTGCTAACTGGGCCTATGTGAAAGACGCATGCCGAATGCAGAAATATGAGGACATCAAATCCAAGGAAGAACAGGAACTGCATGACATCCACTCAACCCGCTCCAAAGAGCGACTCAACGCTTACACATAAAACTAACCTCCCACATCTTTGTAACATTTCAGTTCTTTGTTGTTTCAACTAACAGCCTCCCTTCCATTGTAAAATGAAAATGAAGTGCTTTTCCTAAAGATGGGTTAAATGCCACCTATCTCCATAACCTTGATTGACCAGCACTTGGCATCTTCACAGTGGTCTGTGTGACAATGTCATATAATATGGAACACCCTTATAGTCTTTCCTAAATTGTCATAAAAGGTGACTGGTTTCTTAGATAAAAGAAAATTAACTGTTAAATAAAGATGTTTGTTTCCTTTTTTAACCACTTTCTATGTGTTTTGCATAAAACATTTTGCATTGTTTCCTATGTTTTTAAGAGAAAGCTTTTTATACTTTTTAGTTTTGAGTTTCAAAAACTACTTTTACCTACAGGTAAACGTCAAAAGGGATCGTTGTACAGAAAGCATGTAGAATAATATGCTTACTGCTCTCAGTTCTAAACCATGCATGGACTGTTCCGGCTTCTTAGTAGTGTTTTGGCCCTATGAGAGTAGTCATAGGTATAATTTCGGTTTTAGAGGTGCTTCTTTATCGGTGTTATGTATCAGTAGTAATGTATGCTATTAGAACCTCGGTTTTCAAGTTCTGGCAACGACAGTGACCTAGCCATCTGTATAACGTGTGAGCATGCATATTGTAAGGATAGTGCATGGGCACGCCCCATTTAAAGGACATCTTATGCCCAGTTTACTCAAACATGTAAGTGGTGTTTAACCAACAGATAATCTATAGCTGAAAATCATATGTAGGCATCTAGCTATTCTTTAACCCTTGCCTTTTTATATTTGTTGTAAAATAAATGTCATGCTATCAACTCAATTCTCTCACATATTATTTCATCAATTGTCGAAAATGTGAAATATTCCCGGGTTGACAGTATCCTATCCCTTCTCAGCCGTGGACCTGTATACGTAGTTCTACTTTGAGATCATTCCAGCAAACAATGTACTGTACAAGTTTTTATTTTTCGGTGAAACTCTCTATAGGGTTTTAACATAACAGTGTTATTGGACCAAATTTGTTGTTTCCATCAGTCCTGCCTCTTGGAATGCTCTGGGAATGCTGTGAAGTATCTTTATAACATTTAGGCAAGAATTTTGTCAATGGTAAACCGAAATCACATATTGTTTTGTGCACTTTTTTGATGAGTCTTGTGGCCGTTTAGTGTTAGTGCATTGCACATTTTGATAGCTCTTGGGGGTTTATTCGCCACTTTCTTTTTTTTTTTCTTTTTTTTTTATTTTGGCTTGCATTGACAATTTTTTGGTATTTTGCACTTATAGTAATGGAGTAGTTGTTGGTGGAAATTTAGTAAGTGACAATATTGGACTATGGGGTGTTGCATTCTACACATGGAGTTTTATCCCTATTCATGTAAGTGACCATGTAGATGCTATGATTTGTACTGAAATACTCATAAACAAGCAGAGATAGGTGTGACAACAAACACTTGTGATATTTAGCGGTGTGTAACATATTCATCGTTCTACACAAGAGAACATCCAGCTTTCTTACAGTGTCTATCGGACTTGACCAATTTAGCTTCACATTAGAGGATGAAATAGTGCATGCTATAGGATAATCTGTTACTTGGTTGTTTTAGTACTTAGTTCTAGGTAGTTTTTCTCATTGACCTAGCTCATTAAAATAAATGCCCCCCTTTAAGGATGTTTTCTCAGTGTGCCATCTTCAACTAATGAGATGAAACAATAGTTGTGTTCAATACATAGCTGGCCCTTCTTTTCTAAACCTGGACTCAACATTGAGAGAGTGCCTAGATTGCTCAAGAGTTTCCCTTTATATAATAAGTTTTACAATCTTGATGATGCAGGTGGTATTGGAGATGATACCATAGACTTATAATAGAGACACAGTACAACTAAAAGCATCAGAATGTAGTCAGTCTTTTGACTAGTAATTTGTACCATTATTAAGCTACGATCATAGAAAAACGTTCAAGTTTCTTACTGCCCCATGGCCAACTCATGACACTTTTTTCCTACATTGATCATCCTGTTAAATGAATCGCTCGTTGTGATGTTCCTGGGACGAGTTGGGTATTTATGGTTTGACACAAGTGTTGTCTGCTATAAATATAGAGGAATGAAGAAAAAACAAGACCTGCGGTACCATTATAGGCCAATGCAAAGTGGACAGAATTGGGCCAATTGTGTTGATGTCACAATTGTATTATCAGTAAAAAAAAAAGATTTGGACTCCCGCTAGGCTTGTTTTTGCCTGGTCGCTCTAATTCTAGAGGACCCATAATTTGTATATGGAAGGTCTTGCATGAAAAAATTCTAAAAAGTATA
Organism: Engystomops pustulosus; assembly: GCF_040894005.1. NCBI lineage: Eukaryota > Metazoa > Chordata > Amphibia > Anura > Leptodactylidae > Engystomops > Engystomops pustulosus. The sequence goes on from NC_092411.1 coordinate 247,672,135, forward strand.
AAATTTCATCAGCAGCTGCAGATGAAAGCTCCTCCAGGGCAGCAATTGAAAAGTAAGCAAGAGTAGTTGGAGGTCTAGAGTGGCCATGCACCACAGAGTAACAGTTTTTAAGTGTATGATTTCGATCATTTATTGCCTACATTTTGGCAATAAATCCCTAAAAATAATTGAATAAATTCATGTTAATATCATTCTTTAAGATTTCAATTCAATTTCACATCACACCATTTTTCATACTGCACAGGAAATTTTTGTGTGTTTTGACCTGTTTATAAACCACAGAAAAAGAACTTGTATGAAAAAATTCAAAATTTTATTTTTTCCCCAAGAAAACATTTTTTATCTACTATTACTCATCCATCATGGGAATTTTTGTAAAGACATTCGCTAAGCATACTGCTTATGTAGTTACTCGTTGCATGCTTGAACATCTAGTAGTGGTAGTTCGATTTTCTTTTTTTGACACGTCCGTCAACAGTTCTCCAATTTGTGCAGTATTAAAGAAAGATATCTTTTCAAAAATATTCTTCTAAAATTCTTTCAAATTCTATATTGTAGTGTTTCAGTTTTGTGTCTCAAACAGTTTGTGATTTTTAAACCAATGTCCTATGGATCAATGTGTAATAATGTTGATGCTTTTTGGCTTTCCTCTGGTATTAGAGTTTGTATTTTCACAAAGAATGCTTTGTAGCAGGCATTATAATTAATCTGTTTTGTACATAAATGTGCCAACAGCTTCATGGTGGCGTTTTTGAAATGTAGAACAAAGTGCTTGCAAAATGTAATAAACACACTTGTGTACTTTGTGTATTTACTGGTAGTCACCGCTTGTTTCTTTTGCACAATGACACCATTGGAGATGTCAATCAATGTCATTTTTGTATTGAAAACAAATCCTTGAAATAACTAATTGCGACTTGCGGTAAATTTAGACTTAATGTAACATCTTGACATATGTTTTTCTTTACAGGTTTAAGATCTACATTCCAGCATTTAAACATAGAAAACACTGATTCTTATTTAAATGTGGATTTCTGTAATACCCTATTTTTCGGACTATATGGCGCACAAAAAATCCTTTGATTTATAGAAAATTATAGGTGCACTTTATAGTCCAGTGCGCCTTATATATGAACCGTACTTACAGACAATAACTGCCTTGAACTGTGCACAGGTCTGCCACGTGCTGGTCACTCATCCTTATAATCAGGTGCGCCTTATAGTCCAGTACGCCTTATATATGAACCTACTTACAGACAACAGCTGCCTTGAACTGTGCACAGGTCTGCCATGTGCTGGTCATTTACTTATAATCAGGTGCGCCTTACAATCCGGTGCGCCTTATATATGAACCTCGGCGTTTTAGCAGGCATTTATTGATGGTGCGCCTTATACTCCGGTGCACCTTATAGACCGAAAAATACTGTCAAAAACACATAGAATACAGACACATATATTATTCAATATATTAAAGGAAATCTACCATAAAAATTAAGCATCAAGGTAAATCCAGAAACTGTGACTGTGGTAATATTCTGACATCTGTTATAAATGGCCTACTTCCTTCTAAAATCCAGATTCAAAATTAAGCTAATTAGCCAGAAGGCTCAATGGCTATTTTCACAGCCAAGAAAACATATTGGATAAATTTACACTTGCCCATAGGAATCTCAGGCATAGTTTAATTGAAAAGTGTTTGGTGCTGTCACTCCCTTCATGTTGCATATAAGATCCCAAACAACTTTTGGGCAGATCCACCACATATGGAAGAACGGGCCCTCCTGTCCATAACGTTGAAAGCAACATCCATCTGTAGAGTAACCTATCTGAAGTAGCCTTGTCAGAGACATTTATTGACAATAATTGCAAATGCTAGCTTATTACTAGCCCTTGTGATTATTTGCCCTAATCCACCACCTTCATGCCACTGAGGCGTGATGGGACATGAAGGGAGGGGGGCGCAGTTATTACTGTCCCCACACCTGTGCACTCACTGTGAATAGTCGCAGGCAGGGCCTGGCATTGAATAAACTCTACACAGCACCCTGCCTAATATATCAAGAGGCTGAAACCTCTTGATGTATTGTGCTGCAAAAATGCAGTTGCAGGGTTTTCATACGCCTGCGTATGATAAATATCCCCCTATGTGTATATTCAGCCAGAAACGGCACAGTAGAGTGCCCAGGATTTTTGTCATAGTCTTTAGGCCCATATAAATCACAGAGATGAGTTAGATGTAGTCTAATATGTCTTTTTGGGGCTCCGGGATACTATGAATAAAAGCAGAGTTCCCTATTTTTGGTTTTGGAGGCAAAAGGGGACCTGTCACTAGATAAACTCAAACAGCTTATGAATTTTCATTCTCAGCGGCTAACCTACAAAATAATCTTCCACAATGTTATTTTAAAATAAACAGCATACACTTTAAAAGGAATTAGGAAACCGTATAAAGAGAGTACCAAGAACTAGGCTAACAGGGAAAGGAAAACTATCCCTTACTCAAAGGCTAAGCTAGTCCCTGCCTGCAGATGATGGTTAGCTTGCCAGCTACCACCATGCTCTACAACTTCTCCCGGTCTGAACACAAAGACTGAAGTAGATAAAACACACAACCGAGATTGAATGCGGAAGGACAGGCAATAGAGCAGACAGGAATAATGGGTAACAAAGGAGCAGGTCCAAATACACTCACTAGAAAATAAACACAGACAAAGGGGAACAGACAGGAAAGTGATGAGTGAATACAAGAGAACAGACAAACTTCACAGAGTCTCTCACCACAGTCAAAGAAATAAGTCACTTAGTAAGTATAGTTATCTCTACATAACAGAGCCAGGGATAAGCTGCAGATACAACAATGCCTAGAAAATACTGAATAACAAAACCAGCATTAAATGAAAGGATAATACATATTACCACAGCTGAGACTAAAAACCCCCAGCAGGTAATGAAGAAACACCATCAACAAAAAGACAGGTATAAACAATCATGCTACATAGCACAGTGGTAGAGAACTGACCAGAAAGGCCACAGGACGGTGGTTTAAATACTGACACACATGGAAGGTAACTTAACTTCAGACACCCCTATCTTCTCTACTACCTACAAACATGCATTTGGTGTCCAATTAAAGATAACAATCTTGTCTTTTGGATTGCATCAGTCTTGTGCTTGTGTGAGCTATGCCAAACTAAAATATGGAAGGATGAAGAAGCAACCAGATTTCAAGAAGATGATATCTTTGAGGTAAACACTTACTATTAAATGCAAGAATATCACTGTAAAAAATAGGGTATGGAAGTAACAGCTAACCTAACAGATTAGTTGCCTTATGGCCGCCTTGCAGGTGTGTGGAGACTTACAGCCATTTATACTCCACTGGGGTATTCTGTGAAATTTGCGAATCATTTTTCAGGAATGGGATAAGGAAATCATTGCTACTCTTTTGACTACTTTGTAAGGCAGCCCCTTAACATCAGGATATTTTCCTTATCCCATTCTGAAACACATATTTGAATATTTCCCAATGTACAAACATAATACTTTTTATTAGTTTCTTTCTTGTTCAGGTTAAAATCTACTGTCAAAATTCATCATGATAAACCAGGGACAATTACTGCTAGATCCAGACACTGTGACTGTGGTAATCTTCTTATATTTGTTATCGCTGGCCTACTTCCTTCTGAAATAAACATTAAAAATTACGGTAATTAATCGGAGGGGCTCTGGTGGGTTTCCAGAGCCCCTTAATGATGTATTGTCACTGGTTTTACAATGAGCAGAGCAGGTCTCCCCTTCTGCACTTCCTACTGCTGCTAGATTACACAGACAGAGGGAGGAGGGCAGGGGGAGGGTGAGACATGTTTTGCTAATTGTAATAGCCTGTGATGCTGCAGCAGGGGCTCTGGAAACACCTCAGGCTCATTAGCATCATTTAAACATTTTAGGAGGCAGGAGGCCATGGATAACAAGTAAAAGATTATTACTGTCACATTTCCTGTATCTATGAGAAAGTGGTTTATTGCGCTAAATTTTGATGGTGGATGTTCTTAAAACATAATTTACGTTAAAATCCATACTAAAAATCAAAGCAAATCAATAGTATAAAGTAAAGCTAAATAAGAAAATCTATATAACAAATATACACTTGAATAACGTCCAGGAAAAACAGAAGCCTCCCCTCACTAATAAAATGCCCAGCAGCCTCCCCTCATTAATGAAATGTCCATAAGCCTTCCCTCACAAATGAAATACCCAGCAGCCTCCCGTCACTATTGAAATTCCTAGTAGCCTCCCCTCCCTAAAGAAATGCCCAGCAGTCTCTGCCACTAATTACACTGTTACATCATGTAGACAACCAGGTGTGTGTATACTAAAGGCAGCAGGATTCACCATGAGAAGAAGTCTGTGGGGACATTGGAAAGAACCTAAACATCATGTTGCAGACCAAGTAGATCCCATAATGTCATTCTAGTGACCTCTTTCAGCAGGATAACATACTCTGAAGCACTGTAACAATAGCCCAGGAATGGTTTGCTGAAAATGATGAAAAATTCAATGTGTTGACTTGACCTTTAAGTTCCCTGGAATTATATTTGATCAAGTATCTGTTGAATTGCTTATAATACAGGTCATCCCTGAGGGTCCCACCTCATTACTTATAGGACCTAAATGATTTACTGTCGGGACCAGAAGACACAGGATACTCTCAGTGGTACAATACCATCAGTGACCCAGTGGCTACCCAGTGGCCCATATTTATCAAAACAGTGCAAACTGCACTATGTGGCTGTGTAATGTGCAGGGTGCGCCAGATTCATGCAACGTGTTGCGCGTTCTTCATGAATCTTGCACCACCCCCCCCCCCCCCGCACTGCTCCGACATAGTGCACCAACTTTTTTTCTTGCACCTTTCACATGCGACACAATTCTGTTGGATACTGCTTGATAAATGTGGCACCCGGTCCGACGCTGCACCAGATCATCCCTATCAGTTAAGAATTTTGTCTTGTACCGGACACAGTGCAGCCACAACACAAATGTGTCATGGACACTAAAAAGGATGTCCAAAGTTAGACAAAAAACTGGTGCAGGGGCATTAATAAATCTGGGCCACTGTCTCAGTAATGTCCACTGGCAGGGTCCCCCTTTACTGAAATGTCCACCGGAAGGGTCCCCTTTACTGAAATCTCCACTCCTGATGCCCCCCTTTAATGAAATGTCTACTCCAGATGCTCCCTCCACCATTACTGTTATGTCCACAGCTGGGATCTCTTAAAAAAAAATTGAAAAAAGCTTTACTCACCTTCCGACGTCTTCTCCCCAGCCCCGAGGCTCCATCTTCTCCTCTTTCCCGCGGCTCTGTCTTCTTCGTCTTCCGGCCTGGACGCATCACTATGATGTGACGACATAGTGATACGACACTGGTTAAGGTGTTAATGGAAGTTTATTACTAAACATTGTTGTTTTGAGAATCTTATGGTCTCTTGAGTCATGTCCAAGGGTGCAAGCTCTAAAGTGTAGGGCAGTATTGGATATTTTTATAGAACACCTGAAGGTAATTGGTTAATTGGTCCTAGTCAATATCATATATCAATAGGACACATTTAGGCGTTGTTTTTCACGTCCGTGGTGCAGTGATTTCCACGGATGCCTCACATTTATTCCTATGAGTGTTTTCACATTGGCTTGTATTTTCACCGATCCGTTGTTTGTGGAAAAAAATTATAAAACATATCCTATTTTTTTTCAGAGATCCAGATCGTGGAAGGCAATAGAAGTCTAAGGGTCTGCAAAAAAAACTGATTAAACATTTGTTTTTGTACTGATGAGGCTAAAAAACCAGGAGTGATGTTTTCAAAGCAATGTTAAAACTTTAGGGTTTTTTTTTGCGGACACAGAGACAAAACAAAAGAAATGGAGACAAAACACAAAGGATGCACAACTGTAGCTGAGCACCAACGCCAAGAACCCTAAATAATCGGCACATTAATAAAAAGGGCAGGGAAATAAAGTACTGGAAGTGATATTTGCTGTAATTGGTGAGAAATTCTTTTTAGAATCAGACACGTCTCTTCACCACTAGAGGTGTTTTTTTTACTGGATTATTGATTGACCATTAGATGACAGACAAACGATCAATATTGAGTGAACACGTGGCCTTTAAGAGCTCTCTATTGATTTAACCGCATGCTGCATATAATGTGGTTTTGTTTACTTTCCAGTTTAAGGTTTTGTGAGAACTAAACAGAAGTGAAAAAGATTTACTAGTGAACGTGTAACAAGTTACTAGATGTATTAACAAAGTATGAAGCAATTATCTTTTTTTCCCATAATTATAATGCAGTGAGATGGGGGAATCAGCAGATTACAAATGATAAGCAGCTCTCTGCTGACATCTGGTGGGTTGTCTGTGTATGACAGCTTAGCTGCTAAATATTTTGCTGAGAGGTAAAGCTTGGAGTAATTTTAATATAATTTCCATTCATTTTATAGGAGATTAAGCTTTAAAATAAAAAAGTTAAGGATAAAATAATATTAGATTATTCCTAATCCAACACCGAGAATCTTTTTAAAGCATCAGATTATTATGAAAGATCTTCTAAAATACACATAAAATAAACATATGATAGCAATAGTCAGATTCTTCAGTGTAATGAATGAATACCACAGCAAACAGAGCCTTTTCTAATCTGCACAATGTGAAACTAATGATTAATTATATACTGGTGAAAGAGAAAATTGAGAATTTCAAAGGTAAAAATACATCTTAAAATTCGCTAAATTCTCCAAAGGACGCAAACTAGCCTCAGAAAAAATTGGGACCACCAAATACCCAGACATTCATACTTATGTGCAACACCCTTGCCAACACATTGCCAGGCTGGTAGTTGCGAATAGCGCCCTCTCCTGATCAGGAGCTGTTAGGGGGAGTCATTAACCCTCTAGGAAGTTTCTAGAACTGAGATATTGGGACACATTTACTTACCCGGTCCTGCGCTTTCCCCGATCCGGAGTGTCCAACGAGAATGAACTCTGACGCGATTTATTTACATCATGCGCCCGATATCCTGCATGTGTTGCTTCCCCGCTTAGGTCCGCCGGAGTTCACCATCTTCTTCCTGGTGCATGTAAGTGCATGGCTTGCGACACAATTCTAAAGTTAAATCCTGAGCTCAGTCCGAATCAGCCGGATCGTCCGACGGCCTGCTCCCGATTTATGTAGCGCGAAAGCCGGCGCCGATGCGCTAAAATCCGATTGTTTGAGACACAATCCCCTTCTAAATCCCTGTCCCAGCGGCGCGATCCCTGAAAATGCCGTAAAATCCGACGGAAATGCGGACGCATTGTGTAATTGCAACTGTAGTGCTGCCTGGCAAGGCAACATTTAACTGGTGTATGTAATTATCTAATGATGTGTCTGTTATGAAAGCTGGAAGGTGATTGGAGAAGTGCTACCACTTGACCAGGGGGAGTATAAAAACCCCTGCTGGGTGAGAGATCATGTTCTTGGTCTAAGGTCAGTCAGGAGACAGAGTGAGCAGCACACCTTCAAAGCTGCAACAACCATCAATCCGAGGAAGTTATAGAGCCTCAGACCTACTGCCTGGCACACAGGGTAAATCTCGAGACTTAAGGTCAGAACTTCAGCTTCCACCCCTTGGACTCAGTTTCACCTGAACCAGACCAGCCTGCTTCTACTATGAGGCTGTGTGCACTTTCCTGAGGCCCAGCTCTGCATGATCACTCCAGTATCCACGAATCTGCTGTTAATTGTTTTGCCCATTGCCTGCTGTTCAATAAAGAACCGTGAGTTGATTTTCAGAGCGTTGCTTACGTCTGATCCCTGGATATGGCTGTCTACCACCACGGGCTCTCCCATCCATCACCCAATGACTCATCCTACAGACACCTCAGGGGTTGCCCCAGAAACCATTGCATCAGCCCCTCCCTCCATGTTTCTTGAACACAGAACCTGCTGGAGACCTGCCAGGCTGTAGGTCATCTCTCCGGTCCCCATACCAAGCACTGTGACCACACCGTGCCCCAGGCCGCATTAGCCAGTCACTCTGGTATTCTGGGCCCCAGTTGTTGCCTCCAGGCCCCAAGTAAAAGGCTAGGCCCCAGTGGGGGATGTTGCATATGTATCAATTAACATAATCTGTAAGTGTATGCCCTATGGGCAGATTTATTAAAAGTGTCTCAAAGTACATGGTTAGACAGTCTTCTACCACACTAGATCTCTCAGCTGGATGATAAATCTGTTGTAGTGTAAGACTGTCATGTCTATCTCTGTACATCTTTACCGTTCTGGTGTAAACTTTGGCACCAGAAAGTTGCTCCAAAATGCATTCTCCCAAGCAAATTCATATAAAGATGAAAGTCCAAAGCAAAAAGTGTGCTCACCTTCCGACGTCCCCTGGCAGGTCCTCTTCCATAGTGGCTGGCAGGCTATATACTACAGGGGCTGGCAGGCTATATACTACAGGGACTGGCAGGCTATATACTACAGGGGCTGGCAGGCTATATACTACAGGGGCTTGTAGGCTATATACAAAAGGAGGTGGCAGGCTATACACCAGAGGGAGCTGGCAGGCTATATACTACAGGGGCTGGCAGGCTATATACTACAAGGTCTTGCAGGCTGTGTACTAGAAGGGGCTGGCAGACTATATACTACAGGGACTGGCAGACTATATACTACAGGGGCTGGCAGGCTATATACTACAGGGGCTGGTAGGCTATATACTAAAGGAGGTGGCAGGCTATACACCAGAGGGGGCTGGAAGGCTATACACTAGAGGGGGCTGGCAGGCTATATACTACAAGAGCTGCCAGGCGATATACTACAGGGGCTGGTCGGCTATATACTACAGGGGCTTGCAGGCTATCTACTACAGGGGCTGGCAGGCTATGTACTAGAGGGGGCTGGCAGACTATATACTACAGGGATTGGCAGGCTATATACTACAGGGGGCTGGCAGGCTATATACTACAGGGACTGGCAGGCTATATACTACAGGGGGCTGGCAGGCTATATACTGGTGGTCTCTGCATAATGTATTTCCCACCCTCGGCTTATACTCGATTCAATAGGATTTTCCAAATTAGGGGTGTTCCGGTGCTCGGTCGGACAGTGCACCAAATTTATCATCCACAGTCTGTTGCACGCCCTATGTTAAAGGTGCACCACAAAAACGTTGGTGAACTCGGGTCAGTGCAGGGAAGCGCCAGATTCATGATATTTTACGTTCTTAATGAATCTGTCACACCAGCATTATACAAGGGGAAAACAGTTTTAGTGCAGTTTCCTACATTCTTAGTAAATTTGTCCCACTATCTGCTTCACACTCTTCACCTCTGCTTGTCCACTATCTTTGCATTCAGAAGGAGTACACAGCCGGTGAGCAGCTTGCTGGGTCCCCCTCTGTGCGGGCCCCGTAGCAGCAGTCAGTTTTGCCAGTGGCAGATTAAGAGTGCCACGGACCCTGGAATTCACTGTCAAATATGGTAAAAAATCTAACTCTATGGGAATGGGGATGCACCCCTTCTGTTTCAATCTGTGATTTAAAGACCTATGCAGGACTTCCATGTGTCAGGATTTGAACCGCCCTCCTGTGGCCTTTCTAGTTGGTTCTCTACCACTGTATTATGTGGCAAGCTTGTTTATACCTGTCTTTTTGTTATTGGTGTTTCTGCATTACCTGCTGAGTTTTTTAGGTCTCAGCTGTGATAATTTGTGTTATCCTGTCAGAAGTGGTCGGCCTCCATTTAAGGCAGCATTCACACGAACGTATGCCTTGCGGGCTTATGTTCGCCTCGATGGGGAGGAGGAGGGGTGACCCCTCCACATTCAACAGAGATACACGGCGCATGCCGCCGTAACCCGGGGTAAGATAGGACATGTCCTATCTTTTCCCTGTGTACGGCGCAGTGCAGTGTCGCATGTGTGTGTCACTGTATCGCTCTGTGCAGCCATTGCCAGCCATCGCTCTGTGCAGCTCTCCGGGTAACATCATCCGGCTGTCTGGAGAACTTGTACCTTGTGCATCCAGCACGTTACTATTGCGACCATGCAAGGAGACGGAGTGGTGAATATTAAGCAGGCGGCGGGGCGTGCATAATTATTCTCGCTACTATGGGGGCCCTGGATTTAGCTGGAACAGGTTCAATCATCCCCTATAGGTACATAGTAGGAGAGTCTACCACCCATAATCTGATGCTAAATGTCCTTTAAGCTCTATCCATCAACTCTGACCAGCTTCGCAGTCCCTGTTGCAGCAAAGCATCAGCATAATGCTACCACCACTTCACTGTGGGATGAAGTGTTCAGGGTAATGTTCAAAGTAAACCATCTTTACCTTCCAGCTGAGGTTAAGTTCAGTGTTAAAAACAGCTCCACAGCCACAGATTACTAAATATGCCATTCCCATTTCTGATTTCCAATATGCTATTGTGGAAAGGTTCTTTAGTGACCCCCTACCATGGGATAATAAAAATAATATACTCTGTCATTACTAATAATATGGTTTTCTCAATATTGCACCCAGGGAAAAACACAGCCATCTCCCAACATCAATTTGTTTTTTTAGTTCATAAGTCTTTGAAAAGTTGCTCACAGTTTGCCGCTGCCATTATATTAAAACTATATTAAACTGGTATTATACCCCAGACGGCCTTAGCCACATGCATCCAAGCGCTTCTCACCTTTGCTGGAGGGGTTGTGGAGTTAGAGGAACCCTCTATCATATTTAGTGGTCATGTCCTGGTATATCTCACTGTAGGTACAGCATATCTCAATTACTGAGCGATACATTTCTATGCAGGCTACCTGCAACTCCCAAGACATTCCTGCTGTTGATAGATCTGCCATTGTGTTTTACTAATAAAATGTTGGCAACCAAAATTCGAGAATCGCAAAGATTCTAATAACTAGGAGATGGAAATCTTCATCTATTCCCAGATCTAGTCCTGAGATGAACCAGATATACTCTTATGAAGCAGCATTTGCATATGGATTCCTCAGATCCCATAACCCCTTCAAGCCTTGGATGTCTTCTCCATGATTTGTTGATTAAACTGATTTCTCCCACGTTGGACTGTAAGAACTCTCTTTTCCACTTTGTGGAAGAAACTCCAGCATCCAGATCATCTCCTTCAAGTGTTTTTTTATTTGGTTTTATACAGTTTATTTTGTTTAACCATTTGATTATATCTCTAAAATGACTAAATAACTTCTACAGACAACCAGTATATGTATACAACTCCTAATATGAGAACAAGTAGCGTTAAATAATTGAAATTTAAGACATAAGATGTACGCTTGTAATTGTTCATTACTATGTACCTGCTTTAATGTACTGGAATTTTGTGATTTTAATCTGTTAAACTAATAAAAATGATTGAAGCAGAAAAACAGCTTCACCCTTGACCATGGTTTGTACGGGTATTGCAGCTCAACTGTTTGTCATGTGATCTGACATGCACTGTGAGCTGTGAAGTCTTATATAGACAGGTGTGTGCCTTTCCTAATCAAGTACAATCAGTTTAATTAAACACAGCTGGACTCCAATGAAGGAGTAGAACCATCTCAAGGCTGATCAGAAGGAAATGGACAGCATGAGTATGTGAGTTATGAATATGAATGTCACAACAACAGGTCTGAATAATTATAACCATGTGATATTTTAGTTTTTTTTATTTAATAAATTAGCAAAAATATCTACATTTCTGTTTTTTTCTGTCAAGATGGGGGGCAGAGTGTACAGTAATGAGCAAAAAAAGAACTTTTTTGATCTTACCAATTGGCAGCAGTGAAATGAAGAGTTAAAAATGGTCTTAATACTTTCTGTACCCATTGTATAGGGCAATCACCCCAAGAAAGTAAAATGGTATTGTGTAGTCAGGCACCACACAATATAGGAAATATAGGAAATACAGATCAAGATGATTATATAAATTAAATAAAGATTGGGGAAAATAGTTGAATTTATTGGTTGAAGCTTCATAGACGAGTTATATTGCTTATACACTGCACACTGCCCTTAATTCCCATGATGCCTTCTGTTTTCTTATGAAGGAGCTCAGCCGTGCATCCAATCCAATTAGAATTAACCAGGTAAATCTACTGCGTCTTCCAATGAGCTCAAATCGTCTGAAAATATACTATCAATATAGTGAACTAGAATTTCAGGTGTCAGGATGTGGAAGGTGTAGGAGGACATTCACAGCATGCACTTCAGCTTCAAATACAGGTCTGTACAGCACTGTGAGCAAGAATACTATGAGGAATAGAGTAGTAGAAACCACAGCACTGCACGAGTTCAGGTGATAAAGGACAAGGCTTGTGGTGAATACAAAATACTCTGTGGTTTATCACTTGCACTTGTGCAGAGCAGAGGTTTCTATTACCTTTCTTGTATTGATTCGGATCCCTAACTAGTTACACAGACCGGGATGCACCTCTGTATTGTGAACTTTTATTTAGTGCTGTTCTTTCTTAGTTTTTCTCTAGGAATAGAAACTATCTACATTATGTATTATATTCTCAGAAAAGTAAAGATTACACTGCTGGCTTCTACTTTTTATTATCCTGCCCAAGTGAAGGTCTTTTCAGTGGAAAGTTTTAGTAAGGGCTTGCCTGAAGCTCGCAGAAGGCTGAATAGGATTGAATGTGAGTCTGTGGAACAGTGTCACGGGTTCCCCCGCAATCCATGTCACGGATCGTGGGCACACCCACGCCCCTATCTGTGGCGCCGCCCCTGCTCCCTCTCCGAACTTACCTCTTCACGCTCCCGTCTGGCCTAGGACCCGCGCGCGTTCCCACTCCCTAGGGCGCGTGCGCTGGCACTCAGAGATTTAAAGGGACAGTGCACAGGTGATTGCCACTGGCCAAATCCGGGTCTGCTATTTAATCCGGCAATCCTTGTGTAGGTCATGCCTGATGTCAAGGGAGCTTCCTTACATGGTAGCTAAAAGAGGCGTGGTTTTCCTTAGCCCATCCTGGAAAACTGTTTTCCCAGAATCCACATTCATGGGGGAATTCAAGGTGAAATAGAACTTGGTAGACCAGCCTTTAACTCACCTGGCTCGTTACTAAGCTGCTCCTAAATTTAATGGCCAAAAGAATAGGCATGAGTGTCGGAAAAAGGAGAAATATTGTGGCATCGACACTTCGGAAACTGGCGGGAACTGAATAATGAATGCTCCCCAAAGGCTTCCTGCAAAGTGAAAAGTATATTAATGTAATGATAAAGGTACAGTGGTGACTAGTTTGGAGTTTGTATTCTCATCTGGACATTCACATTTAATTTTATTCATCTGCCATATACAGGCAGTCCCCGGGTTACATACAAGATAGGGTCTGTAGGTTTGTTCTTAAGTTGAATTTGTATGTAAGTCGGAACTGTATATTTTATCATTGTAATCCCAGCCAGAACTTTTTTGGTCTCTGTGAAAATTGGATTTTAAAAATGTTGGGTTGTAATTAGAATCAATATTAACACTAAAGCTTCATTACAGACACATGTGATATCTGTTATAGCTGATAATTGTAACCTAGGACTAAAGTACAATAAATTACCAATATCCGGAGGTCCGTTTGTAACTAGGGGTCGTATGTAAGTCGAGTGTTCTTAAGTAGGGGACCGCCTGTATATACATTTCTTCAGTAACCTTATTTTAAATAAGTGTATCTGTGTGAAGATAATTTCCCATAAATGTAGCCACATTTTCCATTACAAATGAGATGGTTGTCCTTGAATACTGCCTTCCCCGCACTCTTCCAGGAGTGGCCACACATGCGCTATTGAGAAAACTATTTGTTTCTTTCTGCAGTAATTCCAGCAGCGGTGGTTGTATTTAAAGACAACAATCTTATTTGTAAAGGACTACATGGATATATTTATGGGAAATGTTCTTAACAAATGTATTTTTTTTAAATAACATCCAATTGAAGAAATGTTTATATATGACAGATGAATAAAATTTTAATGTGAATTCCCAGATTAGAATACCCCATTGAAAGGAGCCGGTTTGGATTGTGATGATGGATTTCATAAATCTGGGAAATCAGGGGCCTGTGGTTACGGTGCCTGGGTCTGGTTTGGGTATAACTGATTTTGGCATCTCATCTGATGTCTGAAGCTTGGATATTCTGTGATACTGGTTCTGGAAAATGTTTTAATCTACACATTAACTTGTGTGTTTGAAACAGGGGCTATATTTGCTACATTTGACTCAAATGCTGTAGGTCAGAGACTTCTATATAAATAAGTGAGATCAAAACATTTGGAATTTTGGAGTTTTCCTTTTGGGTCAGCAGCTGCTGGTGGGTCCAGAATCCAGTGTCCAGTCCTCCATTGAAAAAGTGATTTATGGATGTGATCATATACAGATAGGGAGGAGGACTGGGAACACACAGGCCCATGCAACACCCCTGCCAATGCATTGGCAAGGTGGTTGTTGCGAATAGCACCTTCTTCTTGTCAGGATTTATTTGGTGAGCCCGTGCAACTCATCCAAAAGCTACTGCTAGGAGAACTTAGAAATTGCAGCTTTAGCCACTGCCTGGTGAGGCAAGAATTATCACTGTGAAATGTTCTTGTCCAATGATATGTCTTGTGATACTATAAAGCAATTGGAGAGTGCTACCATCTGACCAAGGGAGTATAAAATCCCCGGGTAGACGGGAGAACATGGTCTTAGATCTGTAGAGTCAGTCAGTGTGAGAGACTCCATCTTGGAGCTCTTGCCAGCAAAGCAGCAAGAGGAGAGTGCAGCTTCTGCAGAGCTGCACTAGCCAGTGTCTTAATACCAGGAAGCAGAAGTGTCAAGGCAAACTCAAGTCAGGGAACTGACAGAGTGCACCAACTTTGTATTTTGTGCACCTTTAACATAATGGGGGTCATTTACTAAGGGCCCGATTCGCATTTTCCCGACGTGTTACCCGAATATTTCCAATTTGCAAAGATTTTTCCTGAATTGTCCCGGGATTTTGGTGCACGCGATCGGATTGAGCATCAGCATCAGTGCCGGCATGCACGCGATGGAAATCGGGGGGCGTGGCCGAATGAAAAAAAAAAGGGTCGCTGGACACGCGCTTACCTTCACCCAGCAATGGATCGTGAACTCCGGCGGACCTCGGAGGACTTTAGCGCAGCAGCGACACCTGGTGGACGTCGGAGGAACTGCCTTAGTGAATCGATGGAAGACCCGAATCCACTGCAGAGAACGCGTTGCTGGATCGCGAATGGACCAGGTAAGTAAATCTGCCCCAGAGTGTGCAACACAATTCTGTCAGACCCTATAATAAATGTGGCACATGGTCCAGCTGAGCACCGGAACGCCCCTTTATGTGCAGAATTTTGTGTAGCATTGCGTATAGTGCAGCCACGGACACTTTATAAATACACGTGCAAGCAGATTGCACTAAAATGTCAGACAGAAAACTGGCGCAGGGGCTTTATTTGTGGACAGAGGATATCAATTTGTAGAACAAGGGAACATAGATGGAAAAGCAAGGGCTGAGACACATTGGAGTTTATAAAACTGCACACAGGCTACTAACACTGCTGTTTGGTGTGATAGGTATAAAATAGATTTTTCAATCAATATTTCATCAGTGCACAGAATTGCTGGATAACTGCACAGCAGAGAATGGATTAGATTATAATGAAATATGGATAAGTAAAAGATGGATAGCGGTGCGTGTAGGGAGACTTACAGTTCGACTAACCTCGAAAATCTTAAAATTACATTGATGACCCACAGTAAAATTCTGCTTTGCAATGATCTCTAAAAGGTGTTACTGTATGATGCCAAATTATGTAATGATGTATCTGCAGGTAATGTAGGGGGTCCTATGCCCATCCTGTAAGTCATTCCTAAGGTTTCATTCATACGGCCGTTGGGTGAAGTATATACGGCCGATTCATATAACGTCCCCCATAGGCCTGCAATGGGCACACGGTGCTGCACGGAGTGGCACCGTACCATTCCGTACCCGGGGAAAAGATAGGACACGTCTCATGATGCACATGTTATGGCATCATGAGATTGCTCCCATCACATCGCAGCAGCAATGCAGCTTCAGGTCTAGCAAGGACCAGCAAGGGAGTCCGGCCGTGAATTCCAGGTTCCGTTGATCCTTCAATGATGACATTGTAAAATAGCTTGATAAAAAGTCCAAAGAAAGACTCTCATCCTGTCCTATTCCCAATGCTCATGCTGAAAAATGATCTGGGAAAGATGCTATAAATCCGCTGTTTGCCACAAGATGTCACTCTCTCCTTGCAGTAAAATGTGGATCTTGGCTGCAGATCTCAGATGGGCAGAAGCAGTTTCATTACATTATACTCACATGGACATTAGAGGAAAAGATTCTGGAGCCGGTTTCATTTCATGTGATCTATAGTATCATTGTCCATCATTGTCATACTGAAAAATCTACTACAGTCACAGCAGAAGCTACAGCTTAAAGGGGAACCTGTCAGAAGGTTTATTTTCTCTCCATTACTCCAACATTGGGGGATACATTACCTACTGGGGGAGTCCTTGTGAGGAAAAGGTGAAGTGGTTGAAATCACTTCACGTGTTACATGCTGTACATGTCATGACTAAGGACAATCTACTTGTCAGAAACATGTAGGCATTCTCGCTTCATTGTTTATACCAGAGTGTAAACCAAGCCTTAAATTTTACTACAAATAACTCGGAAAATGTATTGACTCGAGTATAAGCCTAGCATGGAAAAACATTGGTCACAGCCTCCCCCAGTAATGTAATGCGCAGCAGCCTCCCCCAGTAATGTAATGCCCAGCAGCCTCCCCCAGTAATGTAACACCCAGCAGCCTCCCCAGTAATGTAATGTGCAGCAGCCTACCCCAGTAATGTAATGCCCAGCAGCCTCCCCAGTAATGTAATGCCCAGCAGTCTCCCCCAGTAATGTAATGCCCAGCAACCTCCCCCAGTAATGTAATGCCCTGCAGCCTCTCCCAGTATTGTAATGCTCAGCAGCCTCCCCCAGTAACGTAATGCCCTTCAGCCTCCCCCAGTAATGTAATGCCAGCAGCCTCCCCCAGAAATGTGATGTCCAGCTGTCTCCCCCAGTAATGTAATGCCAGCAGCCTCCCCCAGAAATGTGATGCCCAGCTGTCTCCCCCAGTAATGTAATCCCCAGCTGCCTCCCCCAGTGAGGTAGTTCCCTGCAGCCTGCCCCAGTAATCAAATGCCCACCACCCACCCCATTAATGAAATGCCCAGCAGCCTACCCCAGTAATGAAATGCCCTGCAGCAGCCCCCTAGTAATGAAATGCCCTGCAGCAGCCCCCCTAGTAATGAAACGTCACAGTGTGCACCGGCAGGCAGAGTGCATGGACGCGGATCTGAATGCTCTGCTACGAGTGAAGAGAAGAAGCAGGAGGAGCCGCATGGAGCATCAGAACTAAGTAAGTTTATTTTTACATTCACTCGTGTATAAGCCGAGGTGGGGTCTTTCAGCAGATTTTTTTGTGCTGAAAAACTCGGCTTATACACGAGTATATATTATATATGGTTCCTTTAGATGCAAGAATCATGTCATGGTCATTTACCACCTTTTTTACCCAAGTCAATAGTAACTAATACATTTCAGTGGTTTACCATCATCCCCATAAATCAACTACACGGTGGCTGAGTGAGTAGCACTTCTGCCTTACAGCACTGGGATCCTGGGTTCGAACCCCACCCAGGTCAACATCTGTAAAGAGTTTGTATGTTCTATCCGTGTTTGTGTGGGTTTCCTCCCACACTCCAAAACATACTGTTAGGGGGACAGGGACCAATTTGTCATGCATTGTGCAGCGCTGCGTAATCTGTGTGCGCTATATAAATAAAGAATTATTATTATTATTAATGTCTTAAAAAAAATGTTAGGTACTATTCCTGTAAAATCATATTTTTATGCATGTTTTTACTAGCACCATGATTGTACAATATTCCACAATTAAGCAGAATTTGGAGCACATGAGCTTACTGAACACTGAATAGAGCTCACCTCTGCTAGCAGGCTTGTTGTAGGATATTACAGGGGAGAGCTGTGGAGCAGTACAGGCGGTTCCTTACTTAAGAACACCCGACTTACAGACGACTCCTAGTTACATACGGACCTCTGGATGTTGGTAATTTACTGTACTTTAGCCCCAGGCTACAGTGATCAGCTGTAGGAGTTATAAAAGGTGTCTCCAATGAAGCTTTATTGTTAATCCTGGTTCTTATGACAACTCAAAAGTTTTAAAATCCAAATGTCACAGAGCATAAACAGTGAAGAGATCTCACACAACAGTGCAGCAGAGTATTCCAAGTCCAGCTACAATCCAAAGTAGAAATGCATTTTTCACGGTATGGCTGCCATTAATTTAACACATGTTATGGTAACACTAATCTCCAGGGTCAATACCTAACACTGTCTGCAGCTTAGTATGGTTCAAGCTGATGATTGATTCTCTTAAATTCCATAATCAACTCCTGTGATTGGATGACCGAATTGTCTCCCCTTTACTATCTGCCCAGAGACCCATTAACAAACCTAGAGTACCAAGAGTAGGGGATTCCATTTCTACATTCCTTACTTGAATCTCCCTGCTGGCCGTTCAGGGCATGGATGAGCACTGTTCCTGTGGACCAAGCCACTGTGACACATCCTACAGCGAGCCACCCTGGTGCCTGGGAATCCAGCTGCACCCACACTTCGGTCAGGCCCCAGTTGGGTAACGCTGCAAATTCAACAATATTCAGAAAAACTTAAAGACAAAAAATGAAAATTGTAAAAATACAGGTATTTTTGTCAGTGTTCCCACAAGAGCAGAGGAGATACAACTGATCTTGAAAGTGTAGTATAAAAATTACTCTTAGATATTATACAGGTACCATGTAGACGAGTAGGCATAGCAATAACCTGACTTTTATGTCCACTTTACATAAATGAGCAGCAACATAAAGCCCTTAATATATTATACACTTCATAAGAATGGAAAGCAGATTAATGGCTGCCCATCACAAACATGCAAAGCAATTCCCTTAGTGGATTTACTGGATTGTAACCAACATTTGTGGTCTTAATGTAAACTGAATTGGGACGGTATCATATAAAGTCACAGAATGTCTGCATTACGCTCTGGTCATGTACACAAGGTGACTATTTTAGTAAAACTATGAGAGATGGTAAGAATTATCTCATTCATGTTATTTCAGTATTTATCTAGTAACTTATACTGCTACTATTACTAATAATTATGATAATAAATGTTGTTATTTTATGGCTATAAGCTATTAAAGGGGTTGGCCACTTTACCTCGTGTTTTTGTCATGTGTGTGTAAATGTGGGCGGGGGGGCGGGATATTGGGTAATTTACCAATTTATATTTCTATTAAATGTTCTGCTCCTCTTTCTTGATGTAAAGTGAAGACTGTAATTCTGGATGACTGTACATTACGCAGCTCTTCATGCCCATGCAACATTTTACTAGATAGATAAGAGGCAGCGTTGGATGCTTATTTTTTAATGGCTGATTTTGCTGCAGAGATTAGGGGATGGTCGTCGGACTTAAAATCCAGGGACAAATCCAGAATGTGGTGTTAAAATGCCAGCAACAAACAGAAAAGCATAGAAAACAATGAGGGGCATCCATTAATTTTGACTCATGGTGGAGATAGAACTCCTTAGACCAGTTTTTAGCTGGGCTATTATAACACCACAAAAAGCACCAAAAAACTTGTTGGGAAAATAGAAGATCCAGAAAACTGGTGGATTCACAAACTGCGAAAATTTGCCAAAATTTTGTGCTCAAAAATAAATCAAGTTGCGAGTGTTGGAAAACCACCAAAATTGGGGAGCTGACACTTAATAAATAAAGCACAAGAGGGGCAGCAAAGGTGGAAAAATATTCTGCCAGTTTTCTGTTTGAAAGGCGATAATGGGTTCCCATGGGCACCAGGTCCTGTCGGTTTCCAGCGGCGCGTTCTCCAACGAGGATTTGGGTCAACCGGCGATTCACTAAGGTCATGCGTCCGATGTCTACCAGGTGTCGCTGCTGCGCCGAGGTCCGCCGGAGTTCACCAACCTATTCCTGGTGCATGTGAGTGATTGATTTTGCGCCACAATTCGTTTTTTAAACTCTGCGGTTTTTCCAAATCCATCAGGTTTTCCGATGGCCATGTCCCCATGCCCCCCCGCGTGAATGCTGGTGCGATTGCGCCAAAACCCGACGAATGTGCGGCTGCAGAGCCCTTAGTAAATGAGCCCCAATATGAGTTCATATTTAATTATATTTTTCCAATTATCCAGGAGAAATTCAGTCCTGCAATTTGTATGACTGTTTTCCAAGAAACAGACCACATGGCAAAAATGTAATTTCCACTTGAAGAGGTTTTACTGGATCTGAATTGAATTGGAATCATTTCATGTATCAGTTACATACATAGTACGATAGCCATTCCTATGCTACACTGCAGTTTACTAGGGGTATAGTGCATCAATACAACAATGAAAAGGCAGAACACTCGTTCAATAGTCTTAAGTATTCAGAATCAATTATTGTAATCTTACTGCCCTTTGATACAAATTGGATCATCTTTGTGCTACATACCATTAGGACCATACACATACAATGTCCTGATTATATTCTGTTTTGATGATTTCTATGATAAAACAGATGTCTTCCTTCCTTGAGAAAACGTAGCACACTTATTACAGACAATGCATTGCCTAAGAATAACCTGTAGCAGCGGGGACATAGCACTGGGAATGATTTGCACTAATGTCATTTTACTGCTAACATCAGTAGGGAGTCTAATAGTAATAGTTGTCTGTACCACAGGGATAGAAGCAATTAAAATATCAAATCAACTATTCAGGTTCCAAAGTGCTTGTAATTTATTATTCCCACCACTTCCCCTGTAGTAAAATGTTGTATCTCTATTTCCTTAGTTGTTTCCTTACATGTAAAACAAATCAAGGTAAAGTAGTGTTCCCCGTAAAGACGTTAGAATAAAACTATAAAATGGATTTTACAACTACATCCCCACATTTTCTTTTGAAGGAGATGCAACCCTCCGGCTATCTGCGGGTTTCACCAACATTAAGAACCTGCCGTAGTTAATGTTTTAATAGAATATGAATTCATTGAGATATGCGCGTGTAGTGTTACTAATTTTATAATTAAATCAAAGGCAAAGAAGAGGTAATTCAATTATTTCCTCCTTTTAGTGTGCATGTATCATGCAGTGAAGATTTAAAGGATCCTTTCCTTTAAACAGAGGTGAATGAAATAGGGGCATCTGTCGGACACCGTGCCTCCCCCATGACTTTATTAACCACTAATTCTGCTTGGTATCTCCCAGGTGTGTGATTAGAACTAGAGGATACATTTATCAAATGTATAATTTTTCCCCTCGGCCCCTGATAAATCTGGCGGATGGCAGCACTGTGCGGCAGCGGCGGGGCAGTTGTGTGACAAGTCCATCCACTGTGCCAAGCCTGGCCTTGTGCTCTCCTGCGTCTCATAGGCTTTATTGCTGCTGGATACACCCCCTTTCACACCCCTTCACACAAACTTGGCATGCATGTGGCATAAGGGGGTAAATAGGCCCAATTATTAGCTATTGTGCCTATTTCAGGGCCTGTATTCCAGTTTTCAGGCGTACAAGTTTTGACGAATGTGCCCATATATGTTTATAAGGATCTTCTGTACTGTACTTATAAAGTTAACCTTATCTTTATTCAAATGAAGCACAAGTGCTTTGGGAGGCATCATCAGAGCCCCCTGGGCTCAGAGGTCTCTGGCTGTAACACTCCCTCCAAAGTACTTGTGACCTACCTCCCTGCTCTCTCTTCTCTCCTCCCTCCCCAATCTTGTGGCAGCGAAGGGTATGTGCTGCTGTAAGATTAGGAAGGGGGAAGCAGTGCAACAGCCTCTCTGCTCCCTCCCTTGTACCTTTTTATCATTCTGACAGTGTTTCTCCAATATCTGCCCCCCTTTATATGTATGGAATGGTCATCAGTTTCTCAGACTTCTCTAAGATAATTGTGCTGCCATTTTACAGCAGTAACTGAGAATTGGATGAATTACACCAAAATATTTAAAAAGAAGTGTGATTGGGAATAATATTATGTTTTGTACATTTGCAACTCTCTGCCATAACGACTGAATGCATGTTCCTAACTCTTGATCATGAAGAGAATCAGCCCGTGTTTGCTCCATTGTTTTCATAAAGACACTATCCATGCTTTAAAAAAGATAAAATTCTCTTCTTTACAATGATATCGGAATCATAGTTCTTGCTGCTATTAGAGCCCAAGAAAGGGGCTTCTGGAGTGAATTAAAACAAATAAAAAATCCACCAAGTCCACATATGAGATATGTCTTTAAGCTATACTAGACTGATGCTTACAGTAATGAGGAAGATGTAACATTGTGGGACAGATTTACTTACCCGGTCCATTCGCGATCCAGCGGCGTGTTCTCTGCGGTGGATTCGGGTCTTCCGGCGATTCACTAAGGCAGTTCCTCCGACGTCCACCAGGTGTCGCTGCTGCGCTGATGTCCGCCGAGGCCCGACGGAGTGCACAATCCTATACTTGGTGAAGGTAAGTGCAACACTTTTTTTTTTTAATGCGGCGGTTTCTCCGAATCCGTTGAGTTTTTGTATGGCCACACCTCCCGATTTCCGTCACGTGCATGCCGGCGCCAATGCGCCACAATCCGATCGCGTGCCCCAATACAGGAAAAATCGGCGCAAAACGGAAATATTCGGGTAACACTTCGGGAAAATATGAATCGGGCGCTTAGTAAATGACCCCTGTGTCACAAAATGTGTAATTTTGGAGTAAAATATGTGAGCAAATGTGTGACATGTAATACACAGCTGGAGAAATATCAATGTCTAAACAGATAATTTTATAGTGGTGCGCATATATGAAGCATCAGATCTGGGGCAGAGAGGATCTCATACAGGTTGTAGCATTACAGACATTTATCGTAACTTATATGACCTAAATAAATATTTCACATGAATGACAGTTTTACTGAGAATGAGAAGTTACCCCTCATAACAGTGTAGTCCCAAATGTAGGACAGGGCATAGGTTAACACACCTTAAAATGAAAGTCATATGTGTTCCACGTCCAATATGTTTGATACATGACCTAATGGTTATAAAACAAATGTACTGAATGGCAAGGGTACAGTTTAACAATATGTCCACATGGATCTATGTTTAAATACAACGTAACCTGCAAAGAGAGAAGGAAAAACTGTGATCATGTTTTATGTTCCTTAGAAAAATATGTCTTGTCAAAGTGAAGAGCTGGAGAAAATAGCAATTCTCTATTTGAAACTAAGAGCCAATGTAGTTGTATGGAGGATCTTCCAAAAGGTGTGCACCAGGGGTGAACCTGTGGCACGCTATAATAGTGTCCCGCTCCACTCATGTAGTAAAAATATATCAGTTTTTTATTTTAGTAGATGGGTACTCCATGTAGCGTCTTACGCATGTATTTATATTGGGTGTGAAAAAAACTATTTTTAAGTGTCAGGACCTGCTTTGTAGCACCCCTGATGCTGTCCATTACCTTGTGGCAGGTGGTGCTGCCTGAGGCGAGAGGCTTAACTCGCCTCATGGCTGGTGCACCCTTGGTATGGACAGGTGGTTTAGTATTCCAAATCGCTCTTTATATTATCTGTCTGGAGCTTCTATAAAATATACACTTATACTTGTCTTGGTCCATAGCACTTGGGACCTGCACATTCATTTAGTGAAACCACCAAAGTACACTCTGGGGGATATTTATCTGGACCTCTGTGCCATGTCAGTGGCGTCAAAGCCCTGAAATAATCGCAAATGCTAGCTTATTCCTAGCACTTGCAAATATTTTCCCCAATCCACCCCCTTCACGCCGACTACGCTTATTTCTATGCCAGAAAAACCTGTCCTATGGGGACATCAATGCCCATTTGTCCATCGATACAGTGTGTATTAAAAAATAACAGTCAGTGATACACAGCGATTTTCTAAGAGGTAGCACAGGGTAGTCAGTAGTAGCTTCAATCAGTAAGGGTAGGTCTGTTCATGCATAGCTCCGATTTTCTGGTCTCGAGTAGCTGACTGTTTAGCCAAGACCAACACCTATTCCTCAGACTGAGCGATCAATCAGTAGTTGGATTCCCTTTAATTAACCCACAAATGTAGCATTTAGAGACACAGAGGGGGGAAGGGAGGATTCCTATGCATTGCCCTATGACTGATAGTCATTCCATCACTATTCCCATTAAATAGAATCTCTATTTTATTCCCAAATGTGGTAGCTTGTGTATACTGCTGAGTCTAAAAGCGTAAAGAACAAAGCATCCCCCCCCCCCAACATGTTTCGCCACTAGACGTAACGTCCTCAGGGGTACTGGGACCATAGTGCCCCTGAGGACGCCACGTCTAGTGGCGAAACATGTCAGGTGGGCTACTTCTTTACGCTTTTAGATTCAGCGGTATACACAAGCTACCACATTAGGGAATACAATAGAGATTTTATCTAATGGGAATAGTGATGGAATATCAGGCGTAGGGCAATGCATAGGAATCCTCCCCTTGTTGAGGCTGGATGTTAGGGAGAGTGACGATCCTCTGTGTCTCCGAATGCTAAATCTGTGGGTTAATGATAGGGAGTTCGAAGGAATCCGACTACTGACTGGTCCCTCAGTTTGAGGAATAAGTTTTTGTCCCGGCTAAACAGTCAGCTACTCGAGATCAGAATATTGGAGCTATGCATGAACAGACCTACCCTTACTGATTGAAGCTACTACTGACTACCCTGTGCTACCACTTAGAAAATCGCTGTGTATCACTGACTGTTATTTTTTAATACACACTGTATCGTTGGATGATCCAATATCCATCTTTGATATATTTAAATTAAAATTAAATTTTTAAGTGACAAATGGGCGTTGATGTCCCCATAGGACAGATTTTTCTTTTTATTTAACCGAATTTTGCTGAAACCCAGTCACATTGGTCATTAAACGTAAACTCTACTGTTGTTTGTTGTATTTCTATGCCAGGCACCAGGAAAATATGCCAGGAAATAAACGCTGTACAGAACCCTGGTGGATACATCAAGAGGCTCCGGCCTCTTGATGTATCGGGCTGCGAAAGAGCAGTAGTGGGGCTTTCATACGCCGGCAGACAACCACCGGCGTAGGATAAATATCCCCCTATGTCAATACTGCATAGGTTTCATTTTTTTCTTTTGATAGGTTCTATTTAATAAAAGGATTTAATAAAAGGATTTTTATGTCCTATTTAGACGAAACGCATTGGTTTTAACCACTGTGAATGGGTGCAATTTATACCGCTTTGTAATGGACTTTTAACGAAGATAATAAAGAACAGAATTTTCTTTCTTGGAAGTGCTGGAGTTCTTTCTCTTTAAGAACTACACTGTACCCTTTTGAAACACTATTATTTAATCGATATTTAATTTAAACAACAGAAGGCAATTACATAACTGAGATCTACACAATTTTCTTTTTTTTTGTCCAAAAACTTAACAAACAATAAAAGCTGGAATTTTTCAAGTACTACCATCATGTATGCTTGATGTTCTTGCCGTCCAACACAGCCAGATATACAAAGTGTAACATCCATGCTGGAGCCATCCTCTCTCTGTGGTATAGGGCTGAGGAAGCATTAATTTGTCTTTGTTTTGCACTTGTTACTTGTGTGAACACACGCTTAACTTGCTGGCTGATTTGTAGTTGTTTGCACCTCACCCTTATCCTCCTACAGTTAGCTCTGTTCAGCAACAGTTAATGTTTTGACTGTCAGACTTCTGCTCTAATCGCCTGGAGCACTCTCCTATATGTGTTTGCTTCTCTTTCAAACCAGTGACAGTTGTAGTTTTGCTTGACCTGCTTTGTACCCTTTTAGTTACTCATTTTGCTTTGCATTCTACAATCCTTCTGGTTTTCTGATTTTTGGCTATTTTTCTGCATTTTTGTGCTTATCTGCCATCTCTGCTGTGACTCGGACCTCTGACCATACCTTATTGTGTTTTCTGTTTTCTTGTTTATCTTTTTTTTATGTCTGCACAGTGACAAATGGAGTGATTGTATTCACAGTTGTCCCCTATTATTTCGGATATGCAGAGGTAAGTAGGCAAGTGGCAGGTTTGGAGGGCTCAGTGTAGGGCTCACTGTCCTGTTTGTCTTTCCCAAGTCTGGAACCCTCATTACACTCTGGCCTTGAATAATATTAAGCCAGACACTGCGCTATAACCTGTGCCTTCATATGCCAGAATCGGGCACCCCTGGCCCGGCCAACAACCACCAGCTGCAAGCTCTACTTTGGGTTTACACGTTACAACCAAGTCTCTCTATAAGGACACATGTATTGTTTGCCTGTATATATTTATATGTCATGTTTGGTTTATGTGCAGTTGTGCCTTGTATTAGCACTAATGTTATCACAAAACACTTGACTACTGAGTGGCTGAATATATAGAACATTGCAAAATCATGTGTTATGTTTAATAAACTCTTTATCTTGCACCACAAATCTGGGGTCGTGTTGACCCGAAAGTAAAGGTAAGGTATGCAGACATACAGTTAGGGCCAGAAATATTTGGACAGTGACACAAGTTTTGTTATTTTAGCTGTTTACATGTTCAGAAATACAATTATATATTGCAATATGAGAGTTTCCACATCCAAATCAGAGAAAGGGTTTAGGAATCATAGCTCTGTAATGCATAGCCTCCCCTTTTTCAAGGGACCAAAAGTAATTGTACAATGGACTCTAATGGCTGCAATTAACTCTGAAGGCGTCTCCCTTGTTAACCCGTAATCAATGAAGTAGTTAAAAGGTCTGGGGTTGATTCCAGGTGTGTGGTTTTGCATTTGGAAGCTGTTGCTGTGACCAGACAACATGCGGTCAAAGGAACTCTCAATTGAGGTGAAGAAGAACATCCTGAGGCTGAAAAAAAAGAAAAAAATCCATCAGAGAGATAGCAGACATGCTTGGAGTAGCAAAATCAACAGCCGGGTACATTCTGAGAAAAAAGGAATTGACTGGTGAGCTTGGGAACTCAAAAAGGCCTGGGCGTCCACGGATGACAACAGTGGTGGATGATCACCGCATACTTTCTTTGGTGAAGAAGAACCCGTTCACAACATCAACTGAAGTCCAGAACACTCTCAGTGAAGTAGGTGTATCTGTCTCTAAGTCAACAGTAAAGAGAAGACTCCATGAAAGTAAATACAAAGGGTTCACATCTAGATGCAAACCATTCATCAATTCCAAAAATAGACAAGCCAGAGTTAAATTTGCCGAAAAACACTTCAAGAAGCCAGCTCAGTTCTGGAAAAGTATTCTATGGACAGATGAGACAAAGATCAACCTGTACCAGAATGAAGGGAAGAAAAAAGTTTGTAGAAGAAAGGGAACGGCACATGATCCAAGGCACACCACATCCTCTGTAAAACATGGTGGAGGCAACGTGATGGCATGGGCATGGATGGCTTTCAATGGCACTGGGTCACTTGTGTTTATTGAGGACATAACGGCAGACAAGAGTAGCCGGATGAATTCTGAAGTATACCGGGATATACTTTCAGCCCAGATTCAGCCAAATGCTGCAAAGTTGATCGGACGGCGCTTCATAGTACAGATGGACAATGACCCCCAAGCATACAGCCAAAGCTACTCAGGAGTTCATGAGTGCAAAAAAGTGGAACATTCTGCAATGGCCAAGTCAATCACCAGATCTTAACCCAATTTAGCATGCATTTCACTTGCTCAAATCCAGACTTAAGACGGAAAGACCCACAAGCAAGCAAGACCTGAAGGCTGCGGCTGTAAAGGCCTGGCAAAGCATTAAGAAGGAGGAAACCCAGCGTTTGGTGATGTCCACGGGTTCCAGAATTAAGGCAGTGATTGCCTCCAAAGGATTTGCAACACAATATTGAAAATAAAAATATTTTGTTTGAGTTATGTTTATTTGTCCAATTACTTTTGAGCTCCTAAAATGTGGAGTGTTTGTAAAGAAATGTGTACAATTCCTACATTTTCTATCAGATATTTTTGTTCAACCCTTCAAATTAAACGTTACAATCTGCACTTGAATTCTATTGTAGAGGTTTCATTTCAAATCCAATGTGGTGGCATGCAGAGACCAACTTGCCAAAATTGTGTCACTGTCCAAATATTTCTGGCCCTAACTGTACTTGATATCCTTTAGGCAAATAACAAGCTCTTCATTTCTCTACCTGACAATCATATGAAGGAATACTTTATCTAGAAATAAAATTTCAATACAAAAATTTGCTTTGTGAAGATTAAAAAAACAAAATGGCTTCCTTTCAAACATTCTGGTTATAAATATTGCAAATATATTTTGCTCTAGCAAAAAAAAAAAACTAGACAGATGAAAAGTTCACCTGCCTGTACACTAATGTATAATGTATTAAATATATTATAAAATAATAAAATATTAATGTGGAATTCATTTTTTTCACATTCTGCTTTTTGAGATAATAATTTTATTCCATTGACTCGGAGTTACAGTTATCCTTCTGTGACAAATTGCTGAAAGCTATGAATTAATCCTTCAGGTGTCACAAAGGCCAACAATACCTTCCACAATGTTCTGGATGGACTTATAATAAAAGCAAGGCAAGTTTTTTTAAAGTTTTTTTTTCTCTGATTGCTTTCCAGAGTTAAGAGAAACATGGTAATATAGTGTGCCTGGAGCAAGACATTCTTACAAACCATTTAATTCTTGAAAATGTCATATTTTTATATTTAGATATCTAGATATCAATATATTCCTTCAGTATATGAAATGTTTATTAAAAAAATGGATTCAAAAATATTTTGAGAAAATGTTGATATATTAACATATAGAATGTAAGCACTAATGATAGGGTACTGCTTCCACTCTTTCCAGTAGTTTTCTACTTGCATTTGTTCTCATATTATAGGAACATAATGGTTGTGCTGTTTGCCTTTAGACTTGTTTTGACAATTAGAAGAAATTCAGACTGAGTCCAATGTATTCACAAGGAGTGAACAGATTTCCATTTAGAAGCCAAAGAATTATCTCTGGAGTCAACAAACTTTAAGGAAGAATGACAGGCAGCATTCCATTATTAACATACAGGGGTACATTTACTTATCCGGTCCATTCATGATCCCGCGGTCCATTGTTCGACGTGGATCCGCATCCTCACTAAGGTCGTGCGCCCGATATCCACCAGGTGTCACTGCTGCAACGAGGTCCGCCGGAGTTCACCATCTTCTTCCTGGTGCTTGTAAGTCCGTGTCAAGCAGCACAATTTTTTTAAAATACAGAGGTTTTTCCCAATCCGTCGGTCTTTCCGACGGCCACGCCCCCAATGTCCGTCCCATGCATGCCGGCACCGATGTGACACAATCCGTTCACGTGCGCCAAAAACCTGGGGCAATTCGGCGCAAAATGGTAACATTCGGAAAACCCGACGGAAAAGCGCGATTCGGACCCTTAGTAAATGTGCCCCATATTGTCAGAAAAATACATGGAAAAAACAAGAAGACAAATGGATGCAACTCTAGTGTAAAACGTCAAGAGACAAGTTATATGTGATTAGGTGAAATTTTCTGCTCACCTCCGCGAGTAATGCAGAACCGGCACAACTCTGTAGATTATCTCTAAGGTAATGTTGAGTTGGCAGCCATGTCTGGTCCTTGATGTTATTAATCAGATAGGAGGTTCAAAGGTGCAATACCGTAATATAAGATGTCGATATATGACTATTCCCCTTGGAGTTTGAGCAATAAGGAGGTGCTGGAAGTTTGTGGTAGTTAACTATGAACAATTTATTAAAAATAACAAAAAAACTATATATGTGGGAACAACATGTTTCACACAAGAACTAAGCAATTCTTATGGTTCTCCATGTATGGATCACAATATCATGCTATTTAACCTCTTTTTATTACAGGAAGTGGATGTGCTATGAAATCCTTTGCTTCACAGGTCCTATGGAAGCTAACAGGGACCAATTAGGGGGAAGTACACTACATTACCAAGAATAACCCGTTGTATATTTTCTACAGATACCGTGGAAGATCAAAAAAGGTCCTTTATCAGGGACTGAAAGGATACGCAAAAGAGTAGTGTTTACATTAATTTTACAGAATTTTTAATAAGCTAAAGCATAAAACATGTTGTTTCCACAAATACATTTTATGTATGATTTTTAATAAATTTTTCCTAGTAAATGGCCGTGAACCTAAGCCATTTTCTTAAGGAAAATGGGCGTCAATAGGGTTGTAAGCACCTCCTAAATATCCAAACTACAATAGGAAAAGTTATATATATTGACACCTTCTCATATATGGCTGTTTTAGAAGTGAACTTTTGACATCCAATGCCTGAATACCCAACTGTTAGTTATCTACTGGTTACAGATATGTATCTGCAGGATCTATTATACAGTACAAGGGCACACATGCTAAACTGGTAACAATTTCTTGGAAGAAACAGAGGAATTGGACCCCACAGAGTGAGAGGAGCGACGTGTATTTTTTACTGGAAAGAATATATATATATATATATATATATATATATATATATATATATATATATGTAAAAAAATATAGATTGTATATTTAAAAAATGTTGCTTCTAAGCTGACATATATTTGTATAAAGTTACAGTCCCAGTATATGCTCATAGATCACAGTGAGGAACTGTGGATTTAAAAATAAAATCTATTGCTCTGAAAACTAACATATTATAGAAAAGAAAGAGAGCTTAGAAAGTTTTTGAGTCAATGGGGGGGGTCTATTAGTGTCTGACGGTTTGTCACTCTATGCACATTTTAATCATTAAAAAAACTATGACTACCCTACTTACTTAAAGGGGTATATAAGTTATACTTACCTTCGCCGTTGTTGTCTCCTGTTAGTGCCGTGTCTCTGTTTATTTACAGAGGCAGGAGCTTCGATCTGACAACTTCTGGTCACTTGCTACAGAATTGACCCTGTGTGGCAGTGGTCGGGCAGATGGTTCGGGACAATGGGAACATTGGTGGGATAAGTATAAGACCGCATTCACATGACGTCCCCCATAGAAGGCAATTGCCACGCAGAGCAGTACGGGGATACGGGGATACTGGGATACGTAAAAAAATAGGACATGTCTAGAGATGAGCGCGCATACTCGTCCAAGCTTGATGCTTGTTCGAGTATTAGCATACTTGAAACGGCTCGTTGTTCAGATGAGTATTCCGCCCGCTCGAGAACTGCTTGAGTCAATGCAAATTGTCTTCTGATAAGTTAGCAGATGTATGGAAACATCTGCAATGTGTTCTTCACTGAACTTATCAGAAGAAACGAGTGCAGAACTGTGTTCTTCTCAATAGTATGTGAAGAACAATATGTGTGAAGACTCTTCACACATATTGTTCTTCACATACGATTGTGAAGAACATCTTTCTGCGCTAATGTCTTCTGATAAGTTAGCAGATGTACGGAAACATCAGTGAAGAACACATTGCAGATGTTTCCATACATCTGCTAACTTATCAGAAGACATTTGGGCAGATTTACTTACCCGGTCCATTCGCGATCCAGCGGCGCGTTCTCTGCGCTGGATTCGGGTCCGGCCGGGATTTATTGAGGCAGTTCCTCCGATGTCCACCAGGTCGCGCTGCTGCGCTGAAGTTCCCCAGAACGCACTGGAATACACCGAGCCGGGCTGAGTGAAGGTAAGTGCAAGCTCCGCGACACATTTTTTTTAAAATGCGGCGTTTTTTCCGAATCCGTCGAGTTTTCATTCGGCCACGCCCCCTGATTTTCGTTGCATGCATGCTGGCGCCGATGTGCCATAATCCGATCGCGTGCGCCAAAATCCCGGGGCAAATCAGGGGAAATCGGTGCAAATCGGAAATATTCAGGTAACACGTCGGGAAAACGTGAATCGGGCCCTTAGTAAATGACCCCCATTGTTTCTCAATAAAATGACACATTGAAAAATGCTCGAGTCTCCCATTGACTTCAATGGGGCTCGTTATTTGAAACGAGCACTCGAGCATCGGCAAAAGTTTGTCTCGAATAACGAGCACTCAAGCATTTTAGTGCTCGCTCATCTCTAGACATGTCTTATCTTTCCCCATTAGTACTGCCCGTACACTGTGCATTTCTATGGAGAGTTCACTGGACGTATGCTCGCAGGGATGCGGCCCAGTGGGCATATGTTCGTGTAAATTCCACCTAACTTATTTTTTGTTTTCTTAGCCCCCTTCTGATTGTTTATATATTTTTATTTAAACCCATGCGACCATTTTAACTACCAGGGCATACATAGAAATCTTGTGGCCACTTAGCACAATTAAGCTTTTGCCCGTCTAAATAATTATACACTGTGCCCCCTTAATCTATGCATATACACTCCCTTAACAACTATAGATACATTGCTTTCATTCTTTACATACCGTGCCCCTCTATGAATTCAGATATAGCCCCACGCATGAATTTAGAGGTTGTCAGGCTCCAGGGTAGAGGACCCACTGACCACAGTGGATGATGATGTAAGCGGACACCTGGGACCGGAATGTAAGTGGCACCCGGTTTTCCCCAGAGCCCACTTGAAAGCGGGTTGGTCTTGCTGCAGTGTGGTACCACCAGGTCATTCCACAGGTGTGGCTTGTCCGCAGTGGCATCCAAGGTGAGGTACAAAAATGGAAGGCAGGTTCATGGTCGGGGACAGGCAGGAGGTCAGGGCACAGGCCTGGGGTCACAACGGGAAATCACTAAACAGGCACAGGGCAAAAATACAAGCTTTCTCAGAGGCATATAGCACATAGATCCGGCAGGGTGTGCAGGGAGAGAAAGGCTTAAATGATATAGTAGGAAATGGCACCAATTAACAGCTCGCTGCCCCTTTAAATCTTCTTCTGCACCCTAACAGCCAGGTACGCACACGCACGGTCTAGGTAGTGGAGACAGGAGCGGGGACAGGTAAGCAGATGCCACGGGAGACTGGGGGACATGGAGGGCCACGGGAGGCCCATGGAGGGCCATGGTGGAGCACTCATGACAGATGTAGTGCCCCTTCATCAATTTAGATGCCCTGCCCCTCATTATTTTAAATACAGTGCCCACCTTATCAATTTATATTTAGCCCCTCCCTTACTATACCTCTTGAATGTGTCGAATTATAAATTATTAAAAACTCCTTCTGTGGATGGCTACTGTGGAAACTCCCAAACCACGCCATGACATAGTCGAACCACCTGTGTCTTAAAAATCTGTCAAGAACATGGCTCTCCAAATCAGTGGCATCTAAGTTTTATGGCAGTACAAACCTGGCTTTTGGAAGGTCCAACATATTTATGAGAAGCCCATATTCCATAGCAGTAGTGTGGTCTTTTGCCAAGGGTTAACTGAAGGTTAAGGAAAACTCTTACTTCCCGACCCTAGTCACTCTCACTCAGCCAAACCAGTTCTCTACACTGTACTGAAGAGACCCAATCAGGTTGAAACACTGTTGTCACAGTTGGGAATCTGTTCCTTCTGGAATAGATATACTGGTTTGGTTTTAATCTCGCATCATGTCATTAGCTGTCAGGAAGCTGAAGGCCATACTCGATGTCAAGAGGGTTTTATCACTCCACGCGTCCTCCTTCAGTGTGAATGGTGCCCGAGATACAAGAATGGCCGTGCCAACTTTGGTATGGAAATAGTAGACAGCATATGATGAAGGATCCACCACTCGTGATATATAAAAAAAGTTAATTCCTTTATTTCATCCAAAAATTAAAAATATCAGTAAACCAGGTTAAAATGCATAATGGCAATACGCGTATGTATCCATGGAATACAGAATAGAAGCACTTAGACGACCTACGCGTTTCGGCCAAAAAAATTCATGTTCTTACTCATGTTTTCTTATGGTTGTCTTTATCCCATCCTGGAAAAAGAATTTCCCCAGAATCCCATAGTGCAGCATCAATGGCTACAAGTCTCCACACTCCCACAAGGTGCCCTTGATAGGCAGTCTCTCTAAGGAGAACTGTTACTTCCAGACTGAAGGGTTAACAGAGATGCAGTCATCTGAGCAAAGACATAAATTACAAAAATGTGGTGCTTTCCCCAAAAAACTGAATTTCAATCTACTCTCCTCCTGCTGTACAATATGATGCTGCAGATTACACCATGGTGGCATGCTCCTCTTCATGTTGCCCATCAGGCCGGTATCAAATATCCTCACAGCTCATAAAAGTCTCAGAAGTTACGATTCTGCCAAAACCCACTGCCTGCTCATTAAAAGACACAGCTATGAAAACTGTGCTGAAACTTTATCAAACTATATCATGTTACTTTTTATAGTTCTCTAGAAAGCAAATAAATCTGTGGCATTTTTATATTTCTCCACATTTTGTAGAGGAACAAGCAATTACACTATTTGAATTTCATTATTGTTATATCTACTATTGTGATGATTCATTCTCATGGCTATAAAATCAAATTAACAAGTCGATGTTGTGTTGACTTCAAAGTAAATAACCAGAAAATTCATAATTAATGGATTTTTTTACTGCAATTTTCTACATTTCAATGAAATCTAATACTTGGAAATATTTTATGTACACAATTAATAAGAAAAATAATGATTTGTTTAAAAAGATAATAGGTAATAAGTGTCCTTTCCCTGTGGCAGGGTATCCCTGCAATAACTATGCCCTCATGACTAGAGCAATGGTTGAGCATAAAGGTTGCTCCCACATTAAACAATATTGGAGAGATGGAGATGGCAAAGATTTTTGATAGTATAATAAGCATTTCATTAATTAGTACCATGCATGCTCCGTTCAAATGAAGGGTCATTGTGGCCAAAAAGTCCTGTATTGGTCCACAATTAGGCAGTGGATAAGTGTACATGAAGCTTAACACAAATCTTCGTTTTTAACTGGTGACAAGTTCCAATAGCCTATGCTGTACTGATTTTAAAAATCCTTTTGTTTTGTTAGCATTCCGAATCATTTAAATACTCTATAAAACTTTATTTCACTCTAGCTGGCCCCCTGCCAGTAGCATGTAGTGAGTCCCGGGAAGCGGGGTTCATCTTAGATGGGGGAAGGGAGTTGGATGAGTTTGGAGGAAATGAGATGGACACAGGCACTCAGGCTGCTGCAGCTGCTCCCCCCCCCCCCAAATGACAGGAAGCCAGGTAATGTGAAACAAAGTTTTATAAAGTACTGAAATTATTCTGAATGCTGACATTTTTTAAATCATTATAGCACTGTGCATGAAGTTCTTATTTTTTTTCTTTATTGTATTTTTTTTGTATAAAATATTACATGTACTCCCATATGTTATCAATAGAAATCACAACTTGCCCCCCATCCAGTAAACACAAGCTCCAACAAATAGTGATGAGCTGACCAAACAATGCAGGTTCGTGTCTCCAAACTCAGACTTCAGCCAGAAGTTCGGGTTCACTCATCGGCTTAACAACCCCCCCCCCCCTCTCGATACTGGAATGGGAACCGAACCTTAAGGCACGGAAACCGATCATGTGTGTTAACTCCTTAAATGACGTCGGAAAAAAGTCAAAAGCAGTGCTATTTAAATGTTGGTGGTGTTGCTGTTACGATCCTCATGAGTGTCTCTGACCCTAAGTGTTACCAGTGACGGAGGACATTGAAAGGAAAAGTTATTGCTATCTGACTATGATAGTCATTAAAGAGAACCTGTCCGGAACATCTATCCCCCCAAACCAAGGGTCCTACCTCATTTACTGTAGTGAGTTGCTCCTGTGAATTATAAAATTTACCCCCCAGTCTGTATTGTAATGCGGCATGGTGGCCAAGTGGGTACCACTTCTGCCTTGCAGTGCTGGAGTCCTGGGTTCTATTCCTACCCAGGTCAACATCTGTAAAGAGTTTGTATGTTCTCTCCGAGTTTGTGTGGGTTTCCTCCAGGTCCTCCGGTTTCCTCCCACACTCCAAAACATACTGGTAGGTTGTTTAGATTGTGAGCCCCATGGGGACAGGGACCAATTTGTCATGCTTTGTGCAGCGCTACGTAATCTGTGTGTGCTATATAAATAAAGAATTATTATTTTTAATGCTGTGCAAGGAAGGAAGTGGTGATGCAACCTGACCCAGGACAGCTCAGGAACACCCAGCAGAATGCAGGGGTTCATATTCTAATTCACAGAAGATGCTGACTCATTTCAATATCATCATGCAAACTCACTAAAGAAAATGAGGTAGGACATTTATTGGGGAGACTGGATGTGTCTGACAGGCTCCCTTTAAAATGAGAAAGAAAATTCTCAAATTTCAATGCCATAGTAATGTTTACACAATAAAGATCATTTTTAAACCCTTACTTTACAATTTTACTCAGTTTTATTGCTGTTTTAGCTCCTATCATTCAGTGATGGTCAGTATACGATTCCAGAGTGTGGTGGGGACTCTTTAAGCAGACACAGTGATCCCTGTTTGCTGTGAGATACAGTGTGCTAAAAATGTGGTTATATTATCAAGGTACAGGGTTAATATACACTTTCTTTTACCTTCTGAACATTGTACTAGTGTTTGACACATAGAAAGAGAGATCAGAGAGGAAAGATAATGAGATCCATGAGATGCATATTACACACAATGACAAAGTCAGCTTTGTTACATCTCTGCTCTCAGATTTGATGTGCCTCCCTCCCTTACCACGGATAAAGAACTCTTTTCTGCGGGGAGCAAAATGTCTGCCGACCCTAAAGTCAGAAGATCCAGAGTCGGAAACCAGGGGCAATTGAAATTGTGTACACCAGGACTGATAGAGACAGGTTGGACTTATATCTGTGAAATGCTGTATTTTTGTTAATAACAGTGAATTAGATAATGTGTTATTTTGTTATCCTGAACATATTTAATAAACTTGTCTTCGGGGGAATACCCAATTAAGCTTGAAAAAGGTGTGGAATCACACCGAAACGTTGCAGTTATGGAGTAAAGGTACACCCGTTTTTCATGTACCACAGAGTGCTGCCTTTTACCTGGACTTATCATTAAGACCCTTGCCCAAGGATCTACGGCTTTGCACTCAAAAGCAACCTGTGCTGCTCCGATTTCCTTCCATTGCTTATTTATCCAGGTGAATACTTAAAATCTAAACAGAAAAAAAAAATATTTTAATGGCAGGTCAAAAATTGTATGTATACCTTAATGGTAACAATAAAAAGTATTGGTCACCCCAAAAATAAATACAAGATATTAAAAATCACCAATTATAAAAAATAAAAGGAAAATATGGCCTTCAAATTTGGTGTTGGGCCAAGTGTAAGAATCAGGTAGAATACAGTACAGTACATATAAAATATAGGGCTGAGTTGAAATATTCTAAATTAATATATTTATTTATTCTGTACTAAGCAGGGGTGCACCAGTCATGAGGCGAGTTGAGCTTCTTGCCTCAGGCAGCACCACCTGCATCATATTAATAGGGGGCAGCATCAGGGCACAGTCACCTGCTTCAAAGCAGGACGTGACACTTACAAATAATGTCTCTTCTTATCTAACATCAGCATGGGTATGAGGCACTACATGGAGACCTAACTCACCAAAAAATAACCTTATATATTAGTACTGGATGGGGAAGAGGGGGCGCCATTCTATAGTCTGTCTCAAACTGCAGAGAGTTTAGGTTCACCCCTGGTACTGAGGACATTTCTTTCTTGGTATATGTATAGTTCTTTTGTTTTTAATTTGTCTATAAAGATTTTGGCAACCCATGGGGAGTGGGGCAATGCTCGTGTGATTGCTACGGTGAAGGATTTTGTAAATGTAAAAAAAAAGGAATATCTGGGAATGCTGCATCACCAGGAATGGATCTAGGTATAGACACATCGGGGAATGGGACTTATTAAGATTGGCATATTGAATTCTATGGCCTTCGAGGGTATCTGGTCTCCAGTGCACCACCGGAATGAAACCAGATAGAGACTTTAGAAGGGGTCTCTTTTCTGGGGGCATTCAAGTCCCTGCCCACCCTGTTCTTCGCCTCGTCAAGCCCAAAGTGGATTACATGGTGGAGAACCGACAGAAATGTTGGCAAATGAGCTTTTTACATGTTAAATTTCCCCCAGAGGCTTTTGGGGGAAATGTTCCATTCCATTTAAAAAAGAGACCATTGTAATAAATCTTATTTTATATCATATAAACATATGGATTAATATTCAAACTAAAATGTCTAATGTGACAATGGACCACTCTTTATTTCTAAAATAAAATTGAACATTTTTTGATATTTGACATACAGTACTTACTCTGATATTATCCTTTTTATATGTGTTACTTATTTGCTCCAAGAACTCAATAAAATATTTTTGCCTGGCATCTGTTCCCTGCATATTCCCCAGAGAGCTCAATGCAATAACGGAGAAGAACATAATAAATGTAAGAAGATCAATTATATTTCAAAATATGATATTTAGGCATGATAGAATAGATAGATATATATACATGATGGAATTTAAAGATAGGGGTCTTTACTGTATCTGAAAAGGTTAATGTTAAATTAACCCTCTCACAAACGATCAACGTAACATTAAGTAGATTGGTCGTCAAGGTATGTATGTAGAGAGGGCCAACAATACTGGTATACTCCATATGACGTCAGTGGTTGGCGGCGATCAGTTGTCATGACAGCTAGGAGCCTATAGGAGGGTTTCAGGCCTGGAAATCGGCAGTTTCTATTACAGTCTGCCAGGGGGGCAGTATATTCACTATATACTACAATACCATTGTATTACAGTATATTGTTAAAAGGGCATCTACCACCAGGCTGAAGGACTGTATGCAAATGAGCCTGAGGGATTCCAGGCTACTTAGGTGCTAATGGAGCCTGAAGCCCCTCAGGCTCGTTTGCATACGGTCTTTCATCCTCGTGGTAGATGTCCTTTAAGCATCCTAAAGGGACTGAAGTAATAGTAAAAAAAAAAAAAGGAAATAAATTCCATCCCCTATAATATTATACCTTATTTACTTGTGTATAGGCTGACAAAGAATATAATGAAAAATCCCAACTCAGGTTATGAAACTTGCAGAGCATTTCATTAGTCGGGAGACTACAGGGCATTTCGTTAGTCGGGAGACTACAGGACATTTCATTAGTTGGGAGACTACAGGATATTTCATTATTAGGGGGGCTGCAGGGAATGTCATTATTTGGGGGGCTGCACCAGGCATTTCATTATTAGGAATCTGCTGCAGGGCATTTTATTACTAGGGGGGCTGCTGCAGGGCATTTCATTATTACATGGTTGATGTAGGGCATTTCATTAAAGGGGGGGGGGCGGGGAAGGCATTTCATTACCGAGGTAGGCTACTGGGCATTACATTGCATCTCCCTTTTTTCCAGTTATGTGTGGTAAAATTAGGGGCCTTGGCTTATCCCAACATCTGAAAATGTCTTTCTTTTCTCTCCGGTGCAATAAAATGTCTGATTTGTCAAAATATTAAAATGGTTATCTCTTACCTGGGATTTCCTCCGGGTCCTCCAGTTTCTTCCCACACTTCAAAACATGCTGGTAGGTCCCCATGGAGACAGGGACTGATTTGGCAATCTCTGTGCAGCAGTCGGTAATCTGTGTGCGCTATATCAACAAAGGACTACGTTTTCTTTGCCAATTCCACCCTATTTGGATGTTTTTGCCATCTTCTCAGTGCTTTCCACAGAATATTGAATGGTGCCATTAGAAGGTATAATTCGCCCTCTGTTAAAAAGTCCTCATATGGCTCTGTATATAGAAAAAACTAAAAGATTTGACTTCTAGAAGAAGGGGAGTGAAAAATGCAAAAGCAAAAACCTGTTGCTGAAATCAATCAAAATGTCTCTATACTCTTCTCCATTCCATCTATAAGTTATACATTTTGCACTCTCACAAATGTCTGCTGTACTACCATTTAATAAAAGATGCCTGAACCATGACCCGATTGTAAGCTCTTCCTCCCAGGGCCCTTTACTTTAATTGTTCATCAGTTTGTAATATGTAATATGTGAATTAGTCTATGGGTCAGCTCTTTGATGGGTGATGTATCATTGATTTGTTTGTCTTTGTGTGGTGGGTTTTTGGCACAGTTGTGTTGCAATTGCTGTTTTGTAACTTTCCCTGGTGCCAAATGAACATAAGACATGGACCCTGCTAGCAACAAATTCATCAGACTTACAAAATCAAGTTTTCACATTAGGACTGACTTCATGTACTGTGACTTTTCATTTAGGCACAATTTTTGCTGCAAATTGATTCCAGTCCCCACCCTGGTCTATGCACTGTGATTTTTGGTGTTTTTTTTTACAATTTTTTATGCATCTGTCGCAAACAACCCACATAGCATAAGAACACTGCCAATAAATTTATCAAGGAACCAAAGTCACTTTAACGAATCTGACAACAGCGGAGCTCCATAGACAGGGACAGACATGTCACAAGGAAATGGCCTAATGATAAATTAACCCCATTGATTTGTAAAATGCTGGGAAATATGTTGGTGCTATATTAATGAAAATTATCATTTTATATTATACCTTTAGCAGTAAGTGTACTTTTCGGTCTGTGGTTGCCATTGCATTGCCATTTTTCAATCATTGGTAAGAATGAGTTTTACGACTGCACAATAAAGAAGCTTCAGTGGCAGCATTACATGTTCGGAATATACTACTGGAGTTACTATATTCAGTATGCACAGTGAGGAATAAAATATCAGGGCTTTTTATTCTCAGGGCTGTGGGTTATGCCTCTGTTGGTTGCTTTGTCATAAAAATTATAAGCAACAAAAGATATGACAATTATTCATGGCTGGTCATTATCATAAAAGATAAAAAAGGCAAATAGACAAAGAAATCTCCTTTTTATATTTAGAACTGGGGCATTCAGAAACCTGTCGTGTACTGTTACATAAAGTGTATAAAATCATGCTAAAACCATTTAGACAATTTCATGTTGAAATCTTTTTTTTACGTCATAAACAGTTTACTAAACACTGCTGGTATATCGGTTTCTTAATCTGTTTGGTTTATCTAGCCTAAAAGACTAATACAAGGCCTTTCAGGTCATAAACACTGAAATGAATGAGGCTTTTTTGTGTTTTATGTTGGGTACAAGCAAAGCCCATCTTTTTCTCCATGCTATAGCACAGAGGGGCTCTGGTAATGCCCGTTAGAACCCTTGTGGAAAAACCTAATGACTCGAGTATAAGCTGATGGTAGGAAATGCATTAGTCCCAGCCTGCCAGTATATAGCCTGCCAACCCCTTTAGTATATATCCAACCCCTGTGTATATAGCCAGCCAGCCCCCCTGTAGTATATAGCCTGCCAGCCCCTGTAGCATAAAGCCTGCCAGCCCCCTGTATTGTATAGCCAGCCCCCTGTAGTATGTAGCCTGCCAGCCCCTGTAATATATAGCCGGCTAGTCCCTGTAGTATATAGCCGGCCATTCCCTGTAGTATATACCCCGCCAGCCTCCTGTAGTATATAAATAGGGAAAAAAGGCACAGGAGACGGCGCCTCGGGTGATATGGTTGGGTGAAGTAGTATGTGAAAA
Organism: Engystomops pustulosus; assembly: GCF_040894005.1. Lineage (NCBI taxonomy): Eukaryota > Metazoa > Chordata > Amphibia > Anura > Leptodactylidae > Engystomops > Engystomops pustulosus. The sequence continues at coordinate 247,713,750 of NC_092411.1, forward strand.
TGCCAAAGAGGTGCTCACCTTGTGAATCCTTCAATTAGCGCGAGTGTAGCCCAACCCGGGGTCCGGCTGGAGTAGTCCAGAGTAGATGTTAGCAGACACTAGTATCCAGGATACAAGAGGCAGCTCCCAGGGCTCAGAATACCGGTTATCAAATGGTGATAACCGTTGACAATAGAAAATTAGAGACAAAAAATTCTCTGAGCACTAGTGGGGCGCTAAAAGTATTCCAGGAACAATTGATGTGTCCAAGAAAGAAGCAATTTATTCTTAAATAAGCATAAAATATCAAGGCATCAAATACAATAAAATGCCAAATAAAATAAGTATATAAGTATAAAATGTCCAATTAACACGTTTCGGGTACTATGACCCTTTATCAAAATTACGGACAGTAATGCAATATTGTAGTTATTAAAACAGTGGAATAAATACATTTAGGGAAACATACCTGTAAGTCTAATTGGTTGTTAGAAGCAGCATCAATAGAGTAGGACCGGAAGTGACCGGCGGTGTAAATGGCGCGGAACCGGAAGTGACTCACGGAAGTGACGTCACTCAACCCAATGCGCGTGCGCAAGGATTCAGTCCATCACTGCGGATGCGTGTGGACCTGCGCATGCGCAGAGTGAGCTCAAAAGCCGTGCAATTCGTCAGAAGAGAGTATACAATAGAATAACCTGGAATAAGGTATACTGATGAAGACTATGAAGTAAATTAAGTAAAATAAACACCCAGTAACACTAAAATAATAAAATAAATGATGTATCTGTGTTTACTGAGGGTTAATATTAAATCAATATACACCTTCCAGGCTCTCATTCAAACCAATGGGAGTAAGACATTGGAGCTTGAAAATCCAAAACATCTCCCTCCTTTTGAGATGGTTGAATCTCTGTGGGGCAGATGCATCAATAAATTCTATCGGGGTTAAACTAAAATCTCTAAAACACTTATTGTGATGAGTAGCAGCATGTCGGGATATGCTATGTAAAGCAAAACCGTGCTCTATATTGGACCTATGCTTGTTGAAGCGTTCCCTCAGGGGTTGGATGGTCCTACCAATGTACTGAAGTTTATAGGTACATTCTATGAGGTAAATGACATAGCACGAGCTGCAGTTCATAAAGCTCTTAATTTCAAAGGATTCTCCTCTAGCATGAGAAATGAAACTTGACTGTCTATGTTTGATACTCATGCAGCATTTACACCTGTTATGGCCGCACCTATAACTGCCTAGCACTTTGGGAAAGAAACTAGGGTGTATTTTACCAGATTCGGGGCGAAGACGGCTAAGAGCCAAGATGCTTTTGATGGTACGTGACCTCCTAAATGTCAGTTTAGGTCTTTCGGGAATAATTCCTTTCAAAAACGGGTCATGTAATAGCATCCCCCAATGTTTATTAATAATGCTCCGAATTTCTGAACTATCAGAAGAATAGGTAGAGATGAAATTGATCCCTCTAATCTCTATATCATCTGTAGTTGTTTTCAACCTTGGTTGAAGGCAGGCTTCTTGGCTCAAAGAGCCTGCTCTTGCTTGCGCTGTAGCTAGAAGGTTGGGGGGATAGCCCTTGGCCCTAAACCGGTCTGTTAAAACTTCACTTTGGGATATAAAGTCTCCATCCTCAGTACAGTTCCGCTTTATTCTTTTATATTGTCCATACAGGACATTAGTTAGCCATTTTTTGAAGTGGCTGCTGGAGAAGTCTAGATAGCTATTGCTATCGACCTTCTTAAAGAACGTCTTGGTTTTAATCTGGCCATCAGGTGTATGGAAGACAATAACGTCTAGGAATTCAGCATTATTGGATGTAATTTCACACGTGAATTCAAGGCCCCACTCGTTTTCATTTATATCTCTCACGAACTCCAGTGCTTCCTCTTTGCTACCCTTTCAAATTATAAAAATATCGTCTATGAATCTCTTATAGAGAAGGCACTTACCAAAAGCATTGTGTGGATAAATGAACTCTTCCTCAAAGAGCCCTACATATAAATTGGCGAAGCTGGGTGCAAATTTGCTACCCATCGTGGTACCCCTTTTCTGTACAAAAATTTTATGGAGAAAAGAAAAATAATTATGTTTCAAAATAAAAGAAATTGCTCTCAATAGGAAATTAGACTGGACTGCAGGGATGGATGCATCATTCTGCAGAAAATGGGATACGGCGTGGATGCCTAAGTCATGAGGGATTTTGGTATAAAGGGAAGAGATGTCCATGGTTATGAATAGATAGTTGTCTGCCCATAACTCCTTTCTAACATATCTTACCAAATCCGAAGTATCTAATAAAAAGGATTTGAGACCTCTAACATATTTCTGCAAAAAAATATCGGTATAGTGAGAAGGGTTGGAAGTTAAAGAGTTAATACCTGATATTATTGGTCTCCCCGGGGGCTGTAGTATATAGCCTGCCAGGCCATGTAGTTTATAGCCTGCCAGCCCCTGTAGAATATAGCTTGCCAGCCCCTGTAATGTATAGCCTGCCAGCCCCTGCCCCCCAGTATATAGTCTGCAGCATTTGCCCCGCCCAGTCTATAGCCCGCAGCCCCTGCCCCCAATATAAATCCTGTAGGAAAAAAACTAAAAGTGTATTCACCTTCCGAGCCCCCCCCCCCCCACAGGTCCTCTTCTATATATCGCGGCCCTGGTATCAGTTTTGCTTCCCGTGCGGTCCGTCGCGGGCATCGTGACATCAGCCGCTCGCTGACATCATAGTGTGTGCTGATGCCGATGACACATTAGAACGTCATGGTGCTGCTGACGTCACTATGCCTGCGCCGGACCTCGCCGGGACACTGAGCCGATGTTGGGGGGGGGGGGGATTTGGTGAGTACTCTTTTGTTTTGTTTTTTTGCTCGAGTATAAGCCGAGTTAGGGTTTTTCAGCATATTTTTTGTGCTGCAAAACCTGGCTTATACTTATATAAGTATATACGGTACCTATATTTTCTATAGTACTGTATACTAAAAAAAATATTATTTGAACTCTGTTTTGTTCCCTTTATTTCAGCTAGAAATTTGAGATTAAAAAGATATTTGCATGTTAATTTTGTGGTGTTTGTAGTTTGCACACAATAACCGATCAGTGCATCTATTGTCAGACTACAGGGGTGATTATATTTTTGTCTTTCCTTTTTCTCAAATGTTTGCAAGTTTTTTTTACGCAGTTTCGGATTTATGCTTTTTTTGCTAACTACCGGAGAAGTTCAATGCACTTGAGTTATCCTTGTTTAGCAATAGAATTGACATCTTCATGTCCTTTAAAGGGGTTGTCCGAGTTCTGAAAAAAAAAACTAAGAGAGGCAGGGAGGGCGCTGCTAAAAAAAATAAAGTCCTACTTACCTTCCGGTGCCCTCCAGTATCCAGCGCTGCTGTCGCTCCACTCCGGGCGCCATGTAAACAAACATGGCCGCCGGAGGAGCGCTGGATTCAGCTTCCGGCCGGCTGTGGCCGGGCACGCCTATCTGTCCCTATACACAGCATTGTTTATGGGGGCCAGAAGGTTGTCGGGTGTGGCCGGAAGCTGAGTCCAGCGCTGCTCCGGCGGCCATGTTTGTTTACATGGCACCCGGAGCGACAGCAGCACTAGATACCAGAGGGCACCGGAAGGTAAGTAGGACTTTATTTTTTTAAGCAGCGCCCTCCCGGCCTCCCTTAGTTTTTTTTTCAGAACTCGGACAACCCCTTTAAGGAGTTGTTCATTGACAACGAGGATAGGGGATAACTTGCTGATTGGTGGGGGCCTCAGTGATGTAACCCTACAGATCACAAGGATGGGGGTCCGTTGTACCCCTGTTGCATGGATCGGCCAGTAGCAAATGTGCACTGTTGGAAAGTTACTCTCCATATGTAGGGACACATCATTGGTAACACCTACTTGTCAGTTTATTTATATATGTGTAGGAAGTAACAAAGGACAATACTGCACTAGTTATAAAAAAAAACAATTTGGACTTGTCATTTCATGGGGAACACAAGTAATTATTTAGCAGAACAGATATGTCAGAAGAGGTGACAGCTCCTCTTTAAACCGTAGTCGTAGGTTTCCATTCGCTACTAATGGAGCTGAGTTAGAAAGCAACCAAGGAGCAAATAAATAGCTCATCATCTCTGCACTCCAGACTTGGCAGGTTATTCATAAGTAAGTATTGCAGAACATCCCTTAATACACAGACATGACTTACTGTAATTAATATCTGGGGAATATTCTAATGTCTTCTGAAACGTTTTGGTATCGGCGCTCGGTCATACATGCTGCCAGCAGGTGGCTGATAACCCAAGACTATTGACATCAGCATTTCTCCAATTTGTTCAGATTTCTATATGTTGGGGATTTAATCTGCACATGTAATGAGCTGAATGTACTGCATGTAGAATTATCTTTCTCCATGTAATTGTAGAGAAAACCGGTTCACAAGGGACTGAATGGGCCTTGTGCAGCTGGATCAACCTTCCTTTGTCAGATGAAGTCTATTACTGTAGACTCGTGTTGGCTTTCAGTGTCTATGACTCAATGTCACCTTGTGGATTGTGAATGGACTAATTCAACATTGAATCCATGTATTTTAATTTAAGGCTCATTTTTTATCTTTCATGAAGTAAAGTGCCTATAAGGTATTCAATAAGCAAGGGTACAGGGTGATGTCTCTTTTTTGTAATGAAATATGACATTAAAATTCATCTACAAGCGTTGCTTGATAATTTGCCCTTTTCATAGAGTACAGAATGCCAAGAGCTGCAGGAATTCTGGGGTAATAGTGATTCTTTACATGTCATGTAATTTAATAAATCTCATTTGAAATGACGATGAGTCAAATAATTTATTCATGTTTAAAAGTATTCTAAGTATTTCTTATTTTAGAAAGCAGGGGCATGACTACAAGGGTAGCAGCCATAGCAGCTGCTACAGGGCCCACAGTGTCAGGTGGCCCTTCCACCTGACACACTAAAATATGGATGAGGTGCAATATTATATAAATATTATGCAGCACATTGAACAGCTTAATGGGCCAGATTTACTATGCAGTCTGCGCCAGAATTCTGCACATAAATATAATTGCAAAAAGTGTTTGAGCTAGTATTGTGTCATGGCTACACTATGCACGCTGCAACACAATCCTGTGCACAGAAAGTGGTGTATTCGCACCGGCCGACAAATTTATGTCAGCAAGTCCAGCGGACGACTCTGCACGACCCTTGAACTGAGTGCACCAGAAAAAATCTGGTACACACACTCCATGCACTTCTGGCGTATCCAGGCACATTCATGAAGAATGAGATCATGAACGTGTCGCCTGCTGCACATTAGTAATTAGTACTAATTAACAGATTAGTACTAATAGTAAATCTGGCCCACTATGTATATAACAGTGCACATCTTCACAGTACGCACCTGAGCTCGAAGCACAGAAAAGAAATGTTGGGACAGGTGACAACGGGATGACATCTTTACTTCTGCCCAACTTGTCTGCAGCTACTGGGACAGATCTGTGGCCTATAGCTGAAATCTTCACCTGGTCAAACCTGGCCAGAGACTCTTAAAATATCCAGCCCTTCAGTGAGAAGATGGAGAAAGGGATTAAGACTGGTGTTCAGTACTTCAGTCTTAAAGGAAACCTACCATTTAAAATTGGTTGTTTTTACACATATATACATGGCACCAGCTCAGGGTGAGCTGGTGCCGGAGCATATTTTTATTAGTAGAATAAAGCCCCTCTCGCCAATTTATAAGTTATATTAACTTATATCTCGGCGCACCGCACTAGGGCACGGAGCACCATCCGCGCGCCCATGCGTGCGCCGGATTCTGAAGTGCTGGAGAGCCGGTGACGTCACTGAGCTGTCCGGCACACGCGCGCCTGCGCAACTTAGCACGGGGAAACAGGCTGCGCTAAATTGCACAGGCGCGCGTGTGCCGGAGAGGTTTATTGTTAATCCTTGGTCCCATTACAGCAAAGAATTTTGAAACTCCAATTGTCACCTGGACAAAAACAAATTTTGTCTGGAATTACAATTAAAATATATTCAACTAAATATACAGTTTGGAGGTACATACAAATTCAACTTAAGAACAACCCTATGGAACCTATCTTGTATGTAATTCGGGGACTGCCTGTATAAATAATTCCCCTATACATTCTGTAAGTGAAAATAAATGGCTATAGTTTGAAGAGGATTAAGTGACATTTAGTTAACAGGCAACATCATTAGAAAATCCTATAAAATGTAATGTAAACAGGAAACGGAGGCAGAGCTGAGTATTTTACTGTGATGAAGCACAGTTTGCAGTCTTGTCTATTAAAATTAATATAGAGGAAATCAAAGGATACATTTCTAGCAAACTGTATAATTATCTCAGTATAAGGAGCTTTACAGACTTAGCTGAATACTTTCTACACATTAATTATTATATATTATTAAAACCATCCTGGTCTGATAAACTCTGCAAGATTAGAGAAATTTATTTTTATGCTACTTATTATCCATAATTTTTTGCATTACATTTTACAGTTACCGGTATGTATAATAATTTACTCTGCTTTGTTCTTAAGAATTAAGTGTCTACAAGCTCTAATATAACATGTTGAGTTAATGTATTGTCTCAGGTGTCTTAAATTCTAAAGTTTTACTTATATACAAAACTTGGTTTTGGCACTTTACAATTACTGAGCTTGGTTCTGGTGCTCTATTTATATACTGTGCTGGATTCTGGTGTTGTATTTATGTATCAAGCTTGGTTCTGTTTCTGTATCCATATACAAAGTTTGGTTCTCATGATATTATGTTCTTATGTACTGAATATGTTGTGAGGCTGTCTTTATGTATTGACCTGGCACTGGTTCTGCATTTTTATACTGAGCTTGGTTCTGATGCTGTTTTTGTGTGCAATCATATAATTTATTGGAACACTCTATTATAAAATACATAATTGTAGAATTATCACTTATTATTAATTTGGGGTAATCAATGTATATACTATATTATACTAATATAATTATCTATATATTTTTTTATTTTGGTTGAGGGTATTGTATATATTGTAATTGCTCAGGGATGGGGAGGTTTTTTTGCAATTCGCTCTGTTGGGCTAACTATGTACCCTTGATTGATTTACATGGGTTGACTTTACATTAGCATAGACCATATAATACTACACTTCTGTTTCAGTGGTCCCCAGCTTTACAAGAAGAAATCATTTTACAGTAGATAAGTATTCATCATAAATTGAAACTTTAAACAACATAATTTTGGGAACCTAATTTACATATAACTAATAATCACTGTTTATGGGGTGGATCAACTATGCAATGTGTAGCAGAATCCTCTTACATGCTGTCTTACGTTTTTGTTGCTCTTTTACATTTTTATATAGTGTTATGACATATCAGAAAAAGCTGTTGATTATTGAAAATGGGGTAAATAATTATATGTTATGCGATATTTTTGCCACATTTTCTAACATTAACTAAGCCAGATTATGGAATTGAAATTACACTAGGCAGTGTAAATTAATGATGCAACAATAGACACTAATAAGGCTAAATTCACACTACAGTTTCTATTCTCCATTCCTTCCTTCCTTTAAAAAAGTGAAGAATGGAGGTTTAACAGAGGTTTAAAGGGGTATTCCCATCTGGGCATTTACATTTAATTGAATTCATCTGCCATATGTAAACATTTCTTTAATTGGATGTTATTAAAAAAAATGTTCCTGTGTGCAGATGATTTCCCATAAATGTAGCCATGTTGTTCCTCAGATACGACCACCTCACATTTTGGCAGCAGTGAGTCCTGCCTGATCACCTGGATTCTGCAATCATTACCACAAGACTGATGTGGGACATGCAATAAGTCCCGGACAATATAAAAACAAGAAACCTTTTGTTACTGTGTGCAATCACTGCAGCAGAGGTGGCCGTATCCGAGGAAGCCATCTCGTTTCTAAGGGACCATATGACAACATTTATGAGAAATTATCTTCACCCAGGTACATTTTTTTTAATAACATCTGATTGAATAAATGGTTATATATGGCAGATTAATGAAAATGAATGTGAATGCCCAGACAAGAATACCCCTTTAACGTATCAGTTAAAAAAACCCATGTAAATGTGATGTCGTCCGATATGGTCAGTCAGTCATGAATCCATTATCCTTGCATTTTTTCCTTGCATTTTTTTCAATTAGTGGATAAGTATTGCAGCCTCCATCATTCTTTTTGTATAAAAAGCGCATGGATAACGGTTCCCTGAACTAAACGGAATATAACCAATGACATAAAATTTACATTGATACCAATGGGATTTTTAAGTGATACATTAAAACTCCGCTAAACCTTCGTTAAACTCCTATTCTTTACCTTTGATGGAGGGACGGAACAGAAAGAAAGAACGGTAGTGTGAAATGAGCCTAAATCTGACGATGTTGAAGACTCTTTACATGTAGACATTTTTGCTTTATGTTCTTCGCTTTTTTTAAATAATTCTTTGATGGATGAATATAAAACAACTGTCCATTATAAGCCGGCCTCAGTGATTACCTGTACACAAATAGTTCATCTCTTGCTAACTTTGGACATGGTTGATGTTGACTCCTGGGGCCAGTAATTGGCTACTGTCAACCTGGCCTTAACAACCTGACAACCATTAAGCAGTAAAAAGCTCTCAACGGGCCACCAGCGCTAGCTAGAGAAGGCTAGAAAAGTTGTCTTAGTTATTGACTTAAAGTGTTCTGTTTGAGCAATACAACTCCTTTTAAAGTTTGCTTTGGTAATTATGCGGCTTCCAACTCTTGAGAAAATCTCAAAAAAGTGTATTATGTGCTATTTTTTATATGTTTTCCTATAAACTAGATTACCTCATATTGAGCTAGTAGATCATTTCTTTTGTCACAGACCCAATTTTTCAGGCCCATATGTAGATCTTCTCCTCTATATATGAATATATTTGAAAAGGACACATAGAGGAGCAGTTTCCCAAAGATTGGGGGGAAACTACCCCTTTACAGCCACTCCCAGGTGACCTGCCTAGTCACACAGCACTTAATATTGAAAGGTGCTATATAACATATATTTTTTTCTATAAAACCTATTTTTTTATACAAAAACTCTTTGGCAGTGTATGTACTATACTGTGGGGACTGGGGGGTGTGCTAAAATGGGTCTCCTGGTGACAGATTCCCTTTAACTACTTCTATGCCAGAAAATGTACAAGAAGTGATAAATTTCCCCCTATGAATTTATTAAATCACACTTAATAATATATAGTAGGTGATAGATACCTCCCCTGCCAGCCGTGGATAGATGGCTGTAGTGATCTCTCGATGGAAGATATTAATGATAGATGATTATTCAAATTGTTTTTAAAGACTGCTTACATTAAGAACTACGTGACCATTAATCAGACTCTCCACCTGAAACGGCCTCTTACGTGTGGACAGGAAGTCAATTTCTCTATGTATTACTCTAACTCTTATATCAATGCTCCCATTTGAACAAAAAGACTTCCTGTCTACACATAGGACAGTCTGATTGTTGGTCACATGATGCAGCTAAGGGTTAGGAGGAGGAGTAGATAAGTTACAAATACAGTCATGAGTCATTAAATCTGTCCACGGTCATGCGATGGACACACAGGTGCCTGGGCAGTTAGTATCACATGGCTCAGATTACTCTCGGTGATATAATGGCTTGTGCACCTCTGTGTCCATGGCAAGACCATGGACAGATTTCTATCAACTGGAAGAAAGCATGGAAGCGTTGTATAACAGGACAGTAAGCAGAGATCTAGAAAAATGTGAGGAATTGATACAGAAAGTATATTGTAAAATTGTATAATTTTTCACTGCACCAACAATATCAATTATTTGCTAAAAGTGGACAACCCCTTTAATTATACAGCATTTTACATTATGAACCTTCATAAAGGGTCAGAGAATATATGCAGTTTGCCTGTGTAGTGTGCAGTGTGCCCTAGATTCATGAATTGTGACACCCGTTCCGCATAAATCTGGCGCCCCCTGCACTTTCCTCAGACAGAGTGTACTAATTTTTTTTGGTGCACCTTAAACTTAGGGCAACAAATTTCGATCGGACTCTGCAAGACTGTGCACTGGAACACCCCATTCTCTGCAGAATTTTATGTTGTGTTGGTTATAGAGCTGCTGCAACACAAATGAGTCACGTGAGCCACATATGTGGCAGGAAACACTTTTTAAAAAGCTTCGCAGGTCCAAGTAAGCAGTGGCACAGGGGCTCAGCGAGGCAGCGGTGTTAGAAGTCAATCAGTCACATTTAGAGTGTTGGCGGTAAAATCACCACCTCGGCGGTGTGGAAGTTTTTTGTTAAGACACCAGAGCAGCCGAGCGTGTGCATATGTAGAATCTGCGGGCAGAAAGTGAAGTGTGGCCAGGGAGCTAACGTTGGCACGTCGGCCCTGGGTCAACACATGCAGCATCACCATCCAATGGCCTGGGAGAAACGTGACTCAGATTTGGTGGTCCATCCTGTCACCGCAGCAACAGCAGCAGCACCTAGTGGAACACATGCCATTTCAGCCAGTCAAGGCTCCAGCACCTCTGCCGAAAGGAGCTGTTTGTCTTTGACATCATCTCCTGGTACAGATGCTCCTGTCCAAGTTGCTGGTACTGCAGTCCCTCCCTTTCCAAGTTCCTTTCCAAAATTGTGAAGTAAAAAACGGAAAAAACAGGAGAAAGAAGCTACCGTGGGGCGCTAATAGGCGAAATCATATCTACAATACTGATAAATAGCTGGAAATAATCTGTATTGAAAATCTTTTATTATATAAAACAAATTACAAATTACATTATATGAATAATGCAATATGATATAAGGAATAAGCAAATACATTGAGTAGCATCACATATAGATGTAAACAAAATTAGTGTATAATAAAATTACTGTCTCAAATACTCTATAAGGCTACATTCACACTAACGTATTGAGGACGTATGTACGGCCGACGCACCGTACCGCTCAGTACCCGGGAAAAAGATAGGACCTGTCCTATCTTTACCCGTAATACGGCGCCGTGCGCCATAACTTCCTATAGAGAGGGGTGGGGATGAGCTGCGCACTGCCGTTGCCCGCTACGGTACGGGCGGGCGACGGCAGTGTGAAAGTAGCCTAACTCTCAAAATAATAAATTAATTTTTTTAAATAAAATAAATAAATAAATAAATAAATAAATAAAATAATAGATAAACTAGGTAAATAGGAATGTAATGAATGAGTAAAACTAAGCCACAAAACGGATAACTTAGTTAGATAGAAATAAATGAATCGCTACATAATAGATGAATAGATTGCTACATGATTAAGTATGGGAACTGATACAAAGGAAGTATATAGATAATCTGTTGAGATAAACAGGGGGGGGAAAACAAAGAGATATACTCATACACAGTGTATTAGGAAAGAAAAGGGGCAAGGATTCAGGCAAATGTAGAGATATACTCACGGTCCAGCTAGGTAGCTGTAGTGTGCTGCCTGGAGGATAGAAAGAATGGGCCGCCAGCTGTCTGCCCTCTGCCTTATATGAGGAGGAATTTTTTTTTTTTTTTCAATATCCCTTCTTTATTAGGATTATTATGCAGGGATACAATTAGGATACACACAAGGATAGGAGGATAGATAAATAAAATACTTAGATTAGTAAAATAATTAGATTATAGGTAGAAGGATAAATGTAAAAATGTGAGAAAGTAAATAACTTACTAAATGGAAGTAAAATTAATAAATATATCACGGAATATACACCATAAAAGGCTATATACAAAATATTCCTTAAAAGAAACCTTAAAAGAAAAAAATAATAATGATAATAATAATAATAAAATAAATAATATATGTATATATTTCAACATCCATTCATATGGTATATGGTTTAAATATATATTCACAGAGTTAATACGAGAGAGTATACTTTGAGCATATGGAGTAAATGAAAGTGTGGATACAACTTAAATACAACTTAAACAACATATATATGGTTAGAATATATATGGTTTCCAAACTTTCATTGAGACCTGCTGGTACCAGGGTTTGAAGCTTGTAGATCCAAAACATTTCCCGCTGTTTGAGTTGGTTGTGACGTTGTGGTGTGGAGCCAGTGATGTGTTCGATTGGTTTGATGTTAAACTCTTTGTAATTGCGGTTGTGATGAACTGCAGCATGTCGCAACACACTATGCAGCAGGAAACCATTGGTGATATTTGATCTGTGTTTGTTTAGGCGCTCTCTGAGTGGCTGTATGGTACGACCTATACATTGTACATGTACATTCGAGCAAATAAATCACGTAGTCTGAGCCGCAGTTGAGGAAACTATTAATGGAAAAACAGTTTTTTGTTTTTTCCGTTTTTTACTCCACTGTCTACACCGGCCTCTATTCAAGCTCCAGGTATTTTGGAGCTGTGGGAGATGCTTAGAACAAACCATCCATCTACTCCTGCTATTGGCTTTAATTATCCATACGATCCGGAACCCTTCCCCAGGGTGGGCTACAAACTGCACTGTAACAAGGTGCTTTCAGGTGAGCAGTACTCTCTTCTCTCACCAACCATTGATCCCAACAGTATTACACGAGGCGCCGTCCTCTCTTGTTGTATTTTTGTTCTGTTTACACCTTTCCAAAATTAGCGGCCGTTCTGGTGCTCAGTTGGAGCATATGCCAGATTTATCATGCAAATCCGTTAGAATTGTGTTGTGGGCCCTATGTTAAAGATGCACCATAAAAAAAGTCAGAGAACTCTGTTGGGCTAGTGCAGGGAGCGCCAGATTCATGATTTCTGAAGCCTGTTCATGAATCAGGCGCCCCTTACACTATACACAGACAAACCGCATTTAGTGCAGTTTGCAACACTCTTAGTAAATGTTCCCCATTGACATGAAATTGACAAAATAAGAATTTCTTAATTAAGCATATTAGAATAATAATCATGACCCCCTTCCGATACACACACACCCAACATCAAGTGTAGTTTTTGGTCATAATTTTCTACAGTCCTCCCCCCTCTCCACTGCTTCTATGACCATTGAGGGCTTTGATTGGTCGTAGCTATCATGTGACCCATTGCAATTCGGCTTCAGCCAGTGATGTACACAGAAAATCAGGGACAGAATGACCAATTTGTTTATGATTTGATCCCCCCCCTGCTCCTCCAGGGGCTTTCTGGTGAAAATGGAAGAACCTTTTAATCTTTGCTAAATATGAATATAGAATTTATTTAATGTCACAACCTGCAATTTTTTAATACTTTATTTTTTACTAGGTATAATGCAAAAAGGGAAAGAAATCTTGAAAGTGAAATCATCATCCTCTATGGAAAAGCAAAGAGAAACTGCTTTCCTTTATGGAGAATGAATTCCTAGCACAGAGGACACCAGCGGAATAACAATGAAGAATATTGCTTCACTGGCTTGTACACAAATCACTTATTTGACATGATGGAGTCATACATGTAATTACATTAGCATTTACCAGCAGTAGGGCAGGGCCATGCTGCTATAAATTTGTTGCATTCTAACGAAGGTCAAACCTAATCAACCATCACTTTGACCTAAGGTATTCTTTTTGTAAAGCAGCGAGAGAATGGGGTCACAGTTAGGGTAGGTATATCATGAATTCCTGCCTTCATCAGGATTGCATGTACATTGAAGGCCTCACAAAAGAAATATATTGACTCACTATCCATTACCCTAAATGTATTTGCTATATATTTTCCTGAAGAAGTGAGTGCCTTTCTGCTGTTACATTTGTCTAAAGAATTTGTAGTATGTTACCTACCATTACTCATGGCTGGTTCTGAGCTCGGTAGTAGTCAAGTCAAAGCGCTAATTTCCCTCCTGTGCTTCCGATAAAAGATCTGTCAATATGATCTTCACTCATTCCACATATTCCCAACCTCAGCACTTTAAATTCATGAGACTAGACATCTACAGGAAAAAGCTGATCAATTCTGATTGGTTACAACGAGAATAAAATACTGGAACTGGATCGGTAACTAAATAATTTAGATGTAGAATTTCTGCAAGACCTTGTGTGCTAATTAAAAGAAAAATAGGAAGGGAATGTGATGCGTGACAGGTCTGATCCCTTCCGGGTAATTAACCGTGCGGTAATGAACTATTACATAATGAAAAATGGCAGTAGATGATTTTTTTTTGTTCTAGAAGAAGATGTTTAACTTTTTATTTATTTTTTATTCTATAGAAAGCTCATTTAGAAATGACAGGCCCAGTAGTTTGTAGCTGATGTGAAGTTAATTAAAATCAATGTATTATGTGTCTATTGTTCATTGGGAGAAAAACTTTTTTCTCTACTTCTACATACAGATACTTTTCTGTATAGTACAAGGTATATATATATATATATATATATATATATATATATATATATATATATAAATGCATCTCTGTATTAAGTATACCCTTATACATAAGCCAATTTTTTTATCGTATCTTACAATCCGATTGGAGGGACCATGTTATTTGTCTAGAGGAAGATATATAGCTGCCAGGCACAATCCAAAGGAAACATGGCAAAAAAAAAAAAACATGGTAAAAAACCTGTCGGATCTTTGTTTTTTCTAATTAAAGAAGTCACTGATAATCTACTGATAAAACACTCATGTCATTGGGCTGTAGGCAAGGCCCGTGTGTATTCAATCATGTTCTGCTTTTAGCATAACCTTGAAAAGCAGTGTCTAAGGTATAATCTTAATTATTCTCTTGTCAAGTATGTCAGTAAGGCTGGCCACACACATTAGGTAGCTGTCTCACCTCTCAACCCATACACAGCCAGCAAGCTATTGGAAGACATCTCTGCCGAAATCCGTTTGGCCCACATTAATCAGATACGTATTGACAGTTTAAACCTTTGTCTGTTTTTTTTTTTCCTTTTCGATTAACCACATTAGGGTATGTGATTTGCAAGACAAGTTTGAATTTTTTTAACTATTCAAATTTTTATCAAATATAAGGTGAAATACTAAAATAAACACAATTCCATTCAGTCAGGTTTGGCTACCTTCTATCTTTCCACCTTATATACCAAATAATACTGTAGTCTAATGCTAGGTCTAAAGTAGATGTGACAATCAATATGTGCTGTGGTCCAATGTATATCACGTCTTGATGCGGCGTGGTACCACCAGGTCGATCCACAGGCGCGACTTGTCCGCGGTGGTAGCCAAGGTCGAGGTACACAATCAGCAGGCAATCTCATGGTCGGGGACAGGCAGCAGGCGGCAGAGGTTCAAAGTCAGAGACAAAGCGAGAGGTCAGGGCTGGCAGCGGAGGAGCGAAGTCTAGAACAGGTCCGGGATCACAACGGGAAATCCAATCACTAGCACGAGGTGTAGGGAGCAGCTTTCTCATAGCCAATAGTGTGAAGATCCGGCTGAGTGTGCAGGAAAAGGCAGGCTTAAATGTTGTTTTGGAAATGGCCAGCAACAATTAACGGTGCACTGGCCCTTTAAATCTCCTGAAGCTGGAGCGCCCTAGGAGTCGGGAATGCACGCGCATGGCAGAGGGAGCTGAGACAGGAGCCTGGACAGGTAAGGAGCGCCGGCGATGCACCAGCAGGGAGAACAGAGGCACGGGTTGCGAGACCACCCGTGACAAGTTCACATCCAACTATCCTCTCAGTGCTTAACAGATAAGGTAAAATAGATACTAATGGCCCTAAAAAGAAGAGTATGATCAGTTTTTCACTTAGCACTTTTATTAATAAAGCCTGTTGCCATTGAGTGAGTTTCTGGGAAAGCCCACCATCACTCAGACTCAACTTGTGGCCAATTTGCCTTATGATGATCAAAGAGATCAAAAATATGGATGTTACTTGGGCCATGAAATACAAATGAAAATTTCTGTTTTTTTGTGGAGGAAGATTGCCTCTGGAGTGTCATTACAGCTTTCCTTTCTGCTGAAATATCACCTAAAAACCATACATTTTAATTCCACACCATTTTCAAGATATCTACATGCTTTCATTGCTGTAAACACGTCCTGTACATGCATAGGATAAACACATGTGATTGTAAACTATTTCCTTACTCCTTTCAGGATCCCTGTGTGAATATTTAAGAAGTGCATTGGCTGATAGGTGATAGTGTGTTAATTAGCTCATCAATATATTCCCTTTAATGGTGTACCTTGCTTTACTATTCCAACATAAGTCAAGAGAATGGTCATTATTTTGTGAAAGGCTCCATTTGTTCTACATCTCAATTAATTTCTGGCAAAGTTAGCGACTCATCACATTGAAAACATATACGTTTACGGCATTCATCAAGCCAAACACTAAGTAGAAAGGGTGAGTTATAATAAAATATATGCCAAATACTATTTTTGTACCGTTTCTTTTAGTATACTGAAACTGTTATATAAATTGCAAGATAAAAATTCTTCATCATCAAAGACATTGATGCTATTGTAAGTCTAATTAATCGCATAACAATTGTCCAGTAGCCCAATTCTGCTGTGCAGTACAAACAGGAATGGATGACTGGTGGAAAAATAGTGAAAAATAAACTATACCAACAATCCTACTAACCCCATCACCACTCCTGTCCCTAGCTGAGGTCCTGATGTAATTCTCCAGAGTTATGTTTTTTATTCAAATATATGCCAAAGAATTTAGGCTTTAGCTATGTGATAACAAAAATAATAAAACACTTTAATATTATCTTTAATATTGGCAATTTTTAAAAACAAATGCCAACATTATTGGAGATAATTATAATACTGACAGCATCATTTTTTACAGTGCTCTTAAAATATGAAATCTACAGATACATAGATAGTTAAACATACACTATACTGGCAATCAGGGGCATAACTGTTATTGATTGGGACCCATTGCTAAATTTTTTGTGTGCAAATATACCAACCACCACGAAGTACAGTTACCGTACCTCTCCATTAATTGTATTGTCAATTGTATTGTTTCTACTAATGTGATAATATATACTTTCTGTATAAATTTTTTATGATTTTGTTTGTTGCTGTCATTCATTATTGACTCGCAGCGATTAAAAATCAGTCCATGGTTTTGTGATAATCAGAGCTTTGTGATATAATGAGCAATGCACCAGAGTTAATAGTGGATTACAAAATAGGCGATCTGGGTGGTAGCCTGGGGCCCAAGCTTTCTAGGGGAGTCATGGTCACCCAAACCATCCACCAAATTTTAAACTGAGAAGGACCTTCAACCATAAAATCCTTGTACATCTGTACCATAAGCAAAAAAGATAGTGGGACCGGCACCACCCTCTCCACACAACCCGAGCTAAGTGGCGACCCAGAGTGTGAACTGGCATCAAGGTCGCTGCTCCCCGGAGGTGCACGTGTGAATGCAGTGTAGGTCAAACAATCCCACGAGGAGAGAAGACACGGCACTCACCGGTATGTACAACGTTGAAATCTTTATTGGGACGGACACAGGACAGGAGTGATGCACGCCACGATTGGGCGACGGGCCGTTTCGCGCACAGAGCGCTTCCTCAAGCCTCAGGCGCTCTGTTCGCGAAACGGCCCATCGCCCAGTCGTGGCGTGCATCACTCCTGTCCTGTGTCCGTCCCAATAAAGATTTCAACGTTGTACATACCGGTGAGTGCCGTGTCTTCTCTCCTCGTGGGATTGAATTTACAAATGGTAGTCTGGGAAAAGGCCTGATCGGTAACCAGCACCCTGTGTCTTGCATTGTTTTCATGCAATACGATACATTGGAGGGCAGCCCTCAGGCACTAGGGTTGTATTTGTAAACACAATGCTAGTGCCTCTTGTGACACTTATGGCCCTATTAACCCCTTCCCGCACCTTGACGTGATACTACGTCATAGGATGCGGGTCGTTCCCGCACCTTGACGTAGTATCACGTCATGGCGATCACCCGGGCTCAGAAGCTGAGCCCTTGCGATCGCCGCGGGATCCCAGCGGTACGCGGTAGCTGGGATCCCGCAGTAACAGCCGCGATCCCGACTGTTTAACCCTATAGACGCCGCGGTCATAGTGACCGCGGCGTCTATGGTGCATCGGCACGACGATCGGCACCCTCCGTGCAGGACACGGAGGTGCTGATCGTTGCCATGGCAACCCTGAGGCCCATCAGGTCCCCTGGGCTGCCTATGGCAGCTGCCTGCTAGGATCGTGCACTGTGCACGATATAACAGTGCAGCTGTCAGCCTATGCATTCGCATAGGCTGACTATGTAATATGCTGCAATACATTAGTATTGCAGCATATTACAATGAACAAGTGATCAAATGATCACTTGTTCATGTCCCACCCTGGGACAAAATAAAACCGTTAAAAAAAAGGTGCAACTAAAAAAAAATTATCTAAAAAGAATAAAAGTCCCCTTAAGTCCCGTCCCATGCAGTAATCAAATAAAACATAAAAAAAATGAAAATCACCAAAAAAAACAACATATTGGGTATCACAACGTCCGTAACAACCCGTACAATAAAATAAAATGGTCACTGAACCCGTACGGTGAACGCCGTAAAAAAAACACACAAAAAAACCTCACACAAATTATAAAATTTTCACATCTGACCGCATAAAAAGTGCATAAAAAGTGATAAAAAAGTAAAATGTACCCCAACATGATACCAAGAAAAAGTACAGCTTGTCCCGCAAAAAATAAGCTCTAAACCAGCGCTGTAAACAAAAAAATATAAATGTTCTGCCCATTGTTACATGGCGATACAAAAACAAGCAAATTTCTCACAAAATGAGTTCTATATTCTGCAAAACAAGTTAACCATAAAAAAGCCATATAAATGGGGTATCGCCGTAATCGTGATGACCCGTAGAATAAAGATAACGCATTATTTTTATGGTATGGTGAACGTCGGGGGGAAAAAATGCTAAAAACCATAAACAAGAATGATTTTTTTTAACCACCACCAAGAAAGAGTTAATAAAATCTGATTATTAGCTATTCGGCCCCCCCGTAAATTATGTACCTGAAAAGTGGATCTCATCCACAAAAAAATAATCCCCCATATGTCCAAATTACAAAAAAAATAAACATTTTATAGCCTGTAAGATGTGACATTGCAGATCTGCTCTGAATGGTGCCTCCTTCCGTTCTATGCCCGGCCGTGCGGCCGTACAGCAGTCACCACCACATATGGGGCATCCTCTGACTCGGGAGACGTTGGGTATCAAACTTTGTGGAGTTTTTTGTCATGTAATACTTTGTGACGGTTTAATTTTTGGCCAAAATTAATATGTTGTCTAAAAAAAATGACAGCTTGTAAATTAGACCTCCATTTTGTTTTAACCACTGTGAAGCATCTAAAGGGTTAACATACTTCTTAAAGTTGATTTTTTTACACATTGAGGGGTGTAGTTTCTAAAATGGCGTGATACATGGGGTTTTACTGCTGTTTAGGCCTCTCAAAGTCAGTTAGAGCTGAGCATGTGCCTCTAAATAAGGGTTTTGGCGTTTTTCCTAAAAATGAGAAAAATTGCTCCCAAAATTCTGAACCTCCTAACAACCTAGAAAAGAGAGAAGATGCATAAAACCCTGTTCCGATATAAAGCAGACATTCGGGAAATGTTAGTTATAAAGTTACTTGGGTGCTATGACTATCTGCCTGAAAAGCAGAACATTTTGAACTATGAAAATGAAGAATTTTTAGAAATTTTTGCCAAATTTCAATTTTTTTCACAACTAAACACAAAAGATATCATCAAAATTTTAATATTACTTTGAAGTACAATGTGTGACGGTAAAACAATCTCAAAATCCCCTGGATATGTTAAAGTGTCAAAAAGTTATAACCTCCTATAATGACACAGGGCAAATTTTAAAAATCAGGCCTGGTCCTGAAGGTCTAAAATGGCATAGACACGAAGGGGTTAATTCTTTTAATTTCTGTTTTCACTCCCCTCCTTCCAAAAGCCATAATATTTGCAGTGCAGTGCAGGGCTTTAAGAGGCTCTTACTGCAGACGGCTGTACAGTAGGTTACTGTGGGAGGCGCTGGCAATATGCAAGAAGCCTCCGTACAACTAAATAGCAGGCTGAGTATGCAGTACAAAATGTAACTCTAAGTACCAGGCTGGCGGCATGGAGGGACATGGCTTGATATCAATACTGTGCCTTGCAGACAGACAGCAATTTACATGTATTATCTGCTAGAGGGCTAGCTTCCCTACCTCTGCCATTGGCTCTCTCTGCCTCAAAAGGAAGCAGAAAGAGTTGTCAACCACCCAGACGCCGCCCATGCACCTATGTATGCCAGATGCTATTTTACAGCATATTGTATAAGTGATCAGACCCCTTAGGGTTCAAGCACCTTAGGGGGCTGATTAGAAAAATAAAATGATGTAAAGAAAACTTCAAAAGTTCAAATCATCCCACTCCCTAGAACAGTGGTGGTGAACGTATGGCACGGGTGCCAGAGGCGGAACTCGGAGCCCTCTCTGTGGGCACCCGGGCCACCACCCCAGCATGAAGTTCACCAGACAGTACTCAAAGAATCTTTCTACAGAATCTTTCTACAATGATAGACAAATTTGCCCTCCTCCTTTCAACTGCGTCAGTGTCTTTAGGAGGCTGAAGGATTGAAAGTTGTCAAAGAACAAGGAGAAATAAATTACTGCTTAAATTGCTGCGCTGGCACTTTGCAATAAATAAGTGGCTTTTGGTTGAAGTTTGGGCTCTAAAATGTTTGCCATCACTGCCCTAGAACATACATAATACACACACAAAAACCATCAACATGTTAGGTTTTCCTGGATTCTAAAATGTCAGGTCTATAAAAATATAAAAATAATTATAGTATGTGGTGACCTCATAACAGAAAAAAAATGTCTAAATATCCACATCTTTGCCAATGTAATCAAATGGTCATTCAGTACCCTAAATCATATCAATAAATCTCAGCTCTTCCCCCCATAAATGGCTCATTTCACAGCTGCAAATTCTATTGGGGACAATTATAAATCTGTTTAACTTCTTTACTGTTCTTGAAATATGAAAGCCACCTATACAGCTCCATACATTTGAATCCTTGAAAACAAAGGACTTTGTTTTTCTGGTGGTTATGAATTTTTTAGTTATTAAACTTAACAAAGCTATATATTATATTTTTCGATTTATAAGAAAAAGTCTTGGTAAAAAGTGCCTGCATCCTATAGTCCGAAATCAGAAGGATCCAGTACTTCCAGACCCTCCTGACCACTGTTATGGAGATTAAGTGAAACACTGGCAAAGCACTTCACCCGGTTACTGGGAGAGCAGAGTTTCTGCACTGCTCCCTCGTTTTTTCTGCATCCCAACATTAATATTACCTGCAGGACCTTGAAGTGATGTCAGAAGCATGTGACTGATCATCTTTAGTGTAAGTTCCATAAACTTTTTCCTGCAAGTAAGGTGGAGCCAGTGGACGGGAGAAAAAGTTTTCTTTATACTACCTCTTCAACTAGGTATGTATAAATACTGGGGCAGATTTACTTACCCGGTCCATTCGCGATCCAGCAGCGCGTTCTCTGCGGAGGATTTGGGTCCGGCCAGGATTCACTAAGGTAGTTCCTCCGACGTCAACCAGGTGGCGCTGCTGCGCTGAAGTTCCCCGAGGCCCTCCGGAATGCACGTTCACCGGCCTATTCCTAGTGAAGGTAAGTGCGAGTCTCGCGACACTTTTTTTTTTTTAAATGCGGCGGTTTTTCCGAATGCGTTGGGTTTTTCATTCAGCCACGCCCCCCGATTTCCGTCGTGTGCATGCCAGCGCCGATGCGCCACAATCCAATCGCATGCGCCAAAATCCTGGGGCAAGTCAGGGGAAATCGGCGCCAGTCGGGAATGTTCGGGTAACACGTCGGGAAAACGCAAATCGGGCCCTTAGTAAATGACCCCCACTGTGTGTGAATGGGTGGATGTAGCAGTGCTGTGAGAGTGAGTGAATGGATGGATGTAGCAGAGCTGTGCATGTTTCTGTGTTAATGGATGTAGTGGAGAGGTTTGTGTATGCAACAGGGCTGTGCTTGTGAGGATTTTTTTTGATTACTAAAACTGGATTGTGTCTTAAAGTAAACAGCATTTTATAATCTGAAAAATAAGGTACAATTTTATACATTTATCATAATTTGACTGACACGCAGAATGAAAGGGATGCATCATTTTGAAAAACAAATTTCTCTAGAAAATGTTATAGCTGTTTCATTTGTCATTTTTTCCACATTAAGGGGGGGATTTATCATAACCCTGAGTCTAGTTTATGAACCCAAAAATTAGCATGAGCTTAAATGTGTCATACCTTGGCAGCTAAACTGGGATTGTGGACTCTTACAGAATAATAAATGAAGCCACAAAGAAGTATAATTTGTTTAATTGAATTTAATTTGTTTTTATGGGGATTATGATTAAGAAGCGGTAGCATCAAAACACGTCAATCCAACTTGCTGTTTTCCATTTGATGACCCCCCTCTTTGTGAATAAAGAAAAGCTTTTTATTGGATAGTACCGGTGTGGGAGTTTGGAGTGCCGCTCTTTCTTTACTTTTTCTCGAAACATTTTTTAAGTTATGAATATTGAAGGATTTGAAAACGGATGTGCATAGAAATGAAAAAGGATGCGTTCTTATACAAGTTTAAAATAAAGTCTTGCCTCTCCAATTAGATGATAAACTTGCCGGTTACAAAATTATTTAGGCAATAGTTTCCCCCTCTAATTGCCATGAGCATAGCAGGAGAAGGGTTAAAATATTTACTATTTCTTTATCTACACCCTCCAAAATTAGTTTTATAACAATTACTGTTAACACAGATTACAAATCTATGTAACCATATGAATATTACATGTATGCATATCACTGCTATGGAGCAAGGTCAGTGTAAGACAATAACAGGGCTATTGGCTCAAATGAAGTGTGGGCTGCCATAGCAATGTATGAACAGTATTGGCCAATGTCTTGACTAACGCAGATAGAAATAATGTACTGTGACATCAATGTTGTTTCCATGGTAGCAGAGTACTGTGGTTTCTCTCAAGAGAAAGTTGGGGAATAAAATAAGTCTATTTGTTGTGACTGCAATGTAATATAACTGCATTGAAGGATAACTTTATTAAAGGATATGTCATCACCTCTGACGTGTTTGGTCTGTTTTATTAAAGGAAATCTACCATCAAAACCAAGCACAATAAACCAGGGACACTCATAGATCATCGTATAGTTGTTATCCATGGCCTCCTTCCTTCTAAAACATCTTTAAAAACAAAAATCAACAAAAAATCAACAAGAAATCGCTAGTGAAAAACTTGCGAAATGCGAAATCCTGGAAAAACTTGTCCTGAAAGTGTTAAATACTATCTTAAATGAGTTGCCAATAATCTGGGTGTTTCATTTACATATAGATATTTAAGTGTCCTGAGTAAAATGTTGTATTTTTTGGAAAAAAAAGTTACTTTGTAGCAAGAAAAGTTTTGCTAGAAAGTGACTGCTTCTCATAGTTCGAAGTGAGAAGAATTCAGCACTGCCACTCCAGACCCTCCTGACCCTCCTGAGCACTGACAACGCTTTACACAATCTTTGCGAGAACAGAGCCATTACACTTCTCCTTTCCTCATCTTGCTGCCCTGTCTGTAATTTAGAAGGACCTGACAGTCTCAAGTCACAAGACCCATAAGCAGAGGAGGGCAGGTTTTACTGATGGGATGAGCAGCTGGGGGAATTTTTTTACAGAAGATAGAAAGGGCTGATAGGTAGAATTAATTATAATGGGTTGAAAGCTGATGGTGTGGGAGTACACTGGGTGGTTGAGCACATGATGGGGGGATTTAGAAAATATGATGAACAGAGAGCTGAGGGTATGCAGGGGGGTTGGTTATTATAAGCGGGTGAGAGCTTATGGTATATGTCAGGTTGGAAGGGTGTGTATGAAAGTAAAAGTAAGTATAACAGAGCTATCTATAGGCACGAAAGTAGCAGACATGTCTGGGTGTGAATGAACCAGCGATGTCTGTGTGCATGTAGTGGAGCTATTAAATAGATGTGTGTGTCACCACTAGAAAATTTTTTATTGTTGTCAAATATTATATATTATTATAAGAGATGAGCGAGTATACTCGTCCGAGCTTGACGCTCATTTGAGTATTAAGGTACTCGAAATGGCTCGTTGCTCGGATGAGTATTTCCCCTGCTCGAGATCGAGCATTTAATTAAAAAAACACAGTGAAGAACAGTGAAGAATAGAATAAAAACAGTGAACACAGTGAACACAGGATTATTTAAGTGAAAAACACAGTGAAGAACACAGTGAAGAATAGATTACAGATGTTCGGCACATCTGCTTACTTGTCAGGAGATACGCGCGGAACGGTGCGAACAAAATAGTATGTGAAGAACAATATATATGTGTGAAGAACACATTGAAGAACACGGGGAGCAGCACAGCGACACCGGGGAGCAGCACAGAGACACCGGGGAGCAGCAGCACGGAGACACTGGGGAGCAGCAGCACGGAGACATCGGGGGATCAGCAGCACAGAGAGATCGGGGGAACAGCAGCACAGAGACATCGGGGGAGCAGCAGCACGGAGACACCAGGGAGCAGCAGCACGGAGCATCGGGCAGCACGGAGACATCGGGGGAGAGGCAGAACGGAAACACTGGGGCAGCACGGAGACACTGAGGTAGCACGGACACATCGGGCAGCACGGAGACATTGGCGCAGGGGCAGAACGGAGACACTGGGGCAGCACGGAGACATCGGGCAGCAGGGAAACATCGGGCAGCACGGAGACATCGGGGCAGGGGCAGAACGATGAAACTGGGGCAGCACGGAGACACTGGGGCAACACGGAGACATCGTGCAGCAGGGAGACATCGGGCAGCACGGAGACATTGGGGCATGGGCAGAATGATGACACTGGGGCAGCACGGAGAAACTGGGGCAGCACGGAGACACTGGGGCAGCACGGAGACATCAGGCAACACGGAGACATCGGGCAGCACGGAGACATCGGGGCAGGGGCAGAACGGTGACACTGGGGCAGCACGGAGAAACTGGAGCAGCACGGAGACACTGGGGCAGCACGGAGACATCAGGCAGCACGGAGACATCGGGCAGCACGGAGACATCGGGGCAGGGGCAGAACGGTGACACTGGGGCAGCACGGAGAAACTGGAGCAGCACGGAGGCACTGGGGCAGCACGGAGACATCAGGCAGCACGGAGACATCGGGCAGCACGGAGTCATCGGGGCAGGGGCAGAACGGAGACACTGGGGCAGCACGGAGACACTGGGGCAGCACGGAGACATCGGGCAGCACGGAGACATCGGGGCAGAACGGAGACACTGGGGCAGCACGGAGACATCGTGCAGCACGGAGACATCATGCAGCACAGAGACATCGGGGCAGGGGCAGCATGGAGACACTGGGGCAACACGGAGACATCGGGCAGCAGGGAGACATCGGGCAGCACGGAGACATCGGGGCAGGGGCAGCACGGAGACACTGGGGCAGCACGGAGACACTGGGGCAGCACGGACACATCGGGCAGCACGGACACATCGGGCAGCACGGAGACATTGGGGCAGGGGTAGAACGGAGACACCGGGGCAGCACGGAGACACCGAGGAGCAGCAGCA
This sequence comes from Engystomops pustulosus, assembly GCF_040894005.1. Taxonomy (NCBI): domain Eukaryota; kingdom Metazoa; phylum Chordata; class Amphibia; order Anura; family Leptodactylidae; genus Engystomops; species Engystomops pustulosus. The sequence goes on from NC_092411.1 coordinate 247,739,380, forward strand.
CGGAGACACTGGGGAGCAGCAGCAAGGAGACACCGGGGAGCCGCAGCACGGATCCCGGGACAGCGTATCTCCCGACAAGTAAGCAGATGTGCCAAACATCTGCAATATATTCTTCACAGTGTTGTTCACTGCATTTTTCACTTAAATTATACTGTGTTCACTGTTTTTATTCTATTCTTCACTGTTCTTCACATCTGCTAACTTGTCGGGAGATAATATACGTGCTGAACAGTGAAGAAAAGATTGTAGATGTTTGCATACATCTGCTAACTTATCAGAAGACATTCTTTTTCAATTAAATAACACATTTTATTCCCGAACCATGGTCCCTTTGAAAAATGCTCGAGTCTCTTATTAGGAGCATCAGGAAAAGTTTGTCTAGAATAACGAGCACACGAGCATTTTAGTGCCGCTCATCTCTAATTATTATATATTTTTTAAATTTTTTACTATAAGTAAGATGTGTCTTAAGGTATATACAAAGTCTCTAGAGAAAAAAAAAAACAAGTGTATTAAATGAAGTTGGAAAGTAAATATTTTAATATATTTAGCAATGTGTGCTATTGCCTGCTCTAAATGCCTTGTAATCTAGTTACAGGTCAATGTTTTCCAAAAAAGTTAATTACTTAGTCATTAGTTTACTTTCTGAACCATTAAGATATAGTTAAGATTCAATTAATTAAGTGGGACTTAATTTACATTCATTTAAAACAGTCACAAAAAGATAAGAAAGAATCACGCTTAAGGCATTGTAGACTTAACTAAAATACTTAATAGAATAAATTAGCCTTGCTAAAGTACTTTGAGTAATTATAGAGCATAATAAAAAGACACATTTCGGACCTCATTACTGACTGATTTAAGATTTAAAATGTAGTTATACCTTCATTTTGTTGTTGTGTATACTGTACGTTCCACCCGCCCCTCTGACACGCCCGATATACCGGTGTAAGGAGGCTTCGGCCTAGAATCGCATCTGAATGGGTGCAGGGCATAGCTAGTACACAGGTGCAGTGGCAATGCCTCTTCACACCCACCCACGTCCACTTCCCTTGGATGGGGAAATAATTGCAATTTCTGTCATTACGGAATTAATATGAAAACTCTCTCACATACACATTTAGATTTTTTAATTTGCTATTACAAAAATGGCAATGTACTATTTCACACATTGGATCTAAAGGGAGGTTCATTAGTATGAAAGGTGGCTCAGTCTGTTCCCACCAAAAGTAGAACAAAGAATGTAGACGCCAAAGGAATATTACATATTTCCTAATAACTAGGGAATAACCCATAGATGTGAGCCCCCACTAACAGGACAGGGTCAAGGGGACCTCCCTACCTCTCTTCTCTCCACGAACCTCACTAGATCATATAACAACTCTAACTTTTGGTGTAACACCAAGTTTGGTATGGGGTGATAGAGAATGGGGTACCCAGTTGATTGGAGTCAGCAGCACCATTGCAACAATTTTCTGTGTAGAGTTATCCTATTTAATAAGAATCCAATTTTAAAATGTACCTAACTTAGGGGCAGGTGGGTCACATAAGCATGTGAACACCCCGCCACTCAGTGACATCACAAGATGGAGACAGGGGAAAAATCCATGAAGCATAAATTATCGGGTTATGGAAATGCTCAGTGTTTGTGGGATCAATATTAATGGGACAGTCTGTCCAAATCTCTTGTGCCGACCCTTAAAGCTCAGATAAGTCTTCTATCTCAGCAGTGAGGGTCATTTATTTTTATTCTTTTTATTTTAGAACTGTTTGCATTTGTATTGTACGAATATTTCTTTGTAACCGTTTTTCTATTTTTTATCTAAGCATTGTATTGGAGATACAGGAGATGGAGCTGTTGGTAATACTGAGGGGTTGAGGAGTTGGGGGAGTCACTGAAGAAAGGGAGGGCAGGTTATACTGAGGGGAAGAGGAACTTGGGGGATGTCTTACACCGGATAGGAAAGCCCCAAAACTTCCCCGCAAAACCCTGGGTCGGGAGAGCAAGCTCTGGGGCTGCATGCAGAAAAAGCGGTTTATCTTTTATGTTATTGACTATAATAAATTACTCTTTTAGAAGCAGTCTACATGTTTTTAATCTGCACCCTAGATCTACCCATCCTGATTTAAGCTCAAAAGAAATTGAGGACCCTGAATAAAGACACATCAATGTGTGTTCTATCACGACAACAAGCTCCAAACTGCTGATTGAAATATTTGCATTTTGGATAAGGAAAAATATATCTAAAGCACCAATATCCAGATATGCTATTACAGGTCACAATGAGTTTCTCAAAAAGTTATTTCTTTAATAGAGATAAAAATCCCTATAAAACATACAGGAATATATACAAGTATTTATAATTAATTGCAATCACTTGTATACATATCTCTATTATATTGCTAATAATTTTAAATACTTATATTTATATAATATATTTTTGTAGTAGTAAGATATCTGTATATTGGTGCTTTAGACATGTATTTATGTGAAGTCTACGTCAGAATTCTGGCACAGACAGGATAGTAAATCTGGGCCTATATCTCAGCTGTACCACACACTTTCAACTGTAATATATCTCAGCTATACCACACACAGTCATCACTGCTATATGTCTTCTACCCCTGCTACAAAGACATTATCTTGCCTGTAGCTTATAGAGTAAGTCTGTGCACACTGCTGCTTGCCAGCAGGAAGTGTCTGTGTGTGAGCTTGTCTTGTAATGGAGAGGGACAGAGATTACACTGCATTCTGCAGACATGAGAAGCTTTTCATGAGAAGATTTACAGTCAGATCCCCGGGCAACCAAAATTGTATAAACCAGGACTGATAGAGACAGGTTGGAGTTATATCAGTGAAATGCTGTATTTTTGTTAATATCAGTGAATTAGGGAATGTGTTCTTATTCTAATTTAAGAATCTTGTCTTCATGGGAATACCCCATCAAGTGGACATTCAACGGGGTAGTAAAAAGAAAAGTAAGAACTTTTGTAACATAAATTTTGAATTTCTAGGCTTAACTGAAAGTGTCTCATTTTTCAAAATCTAATTAAGTAAATAAAAATATTATATTATGTATGTCAATATAGACATTAGTCAATTGAGTTAACGAAAGAAAACCACTCATGTACTACTTCTTCATTATTCTTCCTCTTTGTGAAATGTCATGCTTGTTACAGAGGAATAAGTACAGCACTATATTTTTCAAATATGATCTGGAAAATTAAATGCTTAAAGAAAATCTCTAGATAATTTACTAGCAAAAGCTGTAACCACTTTAACATAAGTGGCATTATCTTTGATTAAAAATATAATTTATTTATTTGTTGGAACAAGTGGCTTCATTTACATGCTGAACTACTAATTTATCACCGGAGCCATACTTGAGATCACTCATACACAAGTGCAATCAATTTTGACTATGAAATTAATTTTTATGCTACACATTTTATCTTTCATGTTATGCATTTCAAGCTATATCTCAGATTAATCACTATGGGATGAAGTCTGTGGGATAACAGGCCAACAGTCATAAGCAGAAAAACTGGATGTGTTGACCATATAAGCCAATCACAGCACAATAATCCAGAAAGTCCAGCTCACTTTCCAGTTGGTAGACCCCTTACGCACATTATACACGATTAATGATACATTGTGATTAACGATACATTGGGGCTCATTTACTTAGGACGCATTCACTAAGGGGTGCATTTACTTTGGGCGCATTTTCATCGGGTTTCCCGACGATTTCCGTTTTGCGCCGAATTGCCCCGGGATTTTGGCTCACACGATCTGCGCCAGCTTGCACGTTACACAAATCAGGGGGGGGGGGCAGGCCGGACAACCCGACAGATTCTGACAATGCGCAGGATTTAGCATTTAGAATTGTGCCGCAAGACACACACTTACAAGCATCGGGAAGAAGCAGGTGAACTCCGGCAGGAACTCGGGCGCACGAGCTTAGTGAATCGCGGCAGTCCCTTTAAAGATGTTCTTTTATTCCTTCATAAGGTTTTAATATTTTGTATGAAGCCGCGACAGTTCTGTAGGCAAAGTTACTATCACATAGATCGTTAATTTAAAGTGAAAGTAGACCATGATTAAGTCAGATGAGCAAACACATAGGTCATTTCCTGTTACACCATGAGTTGTATGATTATGGACCTTTCCAAGAAATATGCTTTTATTTGGAATTCAATAAAAAGAAGATTGTTATAAACCTCATTCCCCCCGAAGTGCTGGAGAATTTTTTTTTCTGGAATTAAGCCAATCATAGTGTTATATTTCTCTCAGGTTGGTTGCAATTGACCAATTATGAACATCATTTAACCGGGATTTAAAAAATAAACTATATGAGTCTCAGAGGGGGCTATAGAAACAATGAAAATCCTATGCCTGCTACAGGATCAGTTTAAATGTATATCAGGTATGTGGCATTAGTCAGGACTGGACCACTGGCCTCTGTGAATAGACAAAAGCCGTCAGCGACAGGTGGTGCCACTTTAGCAAAAAGTCCTTCGAAAGGGTGCTCATCAGTAACACCTACATGTTGTCATATTACATGCGGGGGGGGAAATTGCTAGCTGCCATTGCCACCACTCTTCTAAGAAGCTTGTCTCTCCCCATTATGTTACAGAGAGCTACCAGATCCCAGGCAGAAAGTGGCTTTGCATACAGAATGTAACTAAAGGTGGTTAATGAGTAACCCATTTTAAAAGCCCCCAATTTCAGGTGCCCTGGGTACCCGGACCTGGACCCTTAGTTAAATACAAAGAAGCTAACAATAATTTACAACAAAAAACAATGGGAGGGAAAAATGATGCTTTTCCCACAGCATGAAAAGTATAACACACCCATGATTGGTGCCATCGCCAATTTTGGATTCGGGTCGGGGGTCGAGGTACATAAAGCCAGCTCTTGTGAGATTCTGGACGCTGATGGCCGGAGAGTGGAGGCTTACATGCTCCACAGCAGTAAGCACTAAGGTGATTAAATTCATCTGTAGTATTTCTGTATATAACCCCCGTACTTAAGCCTGGCAGCAACAGGGAAATGTGTATAATGAATCCATGGGGGGCGGTATATAATTAAACTATAGGGGGCTGTATATAGTTGAACCTTTAGGGGGCTGTTTATAAAATAACCATGACAGGGCTTTTTGGGAAAGATAAGCTAGGGAATATTTTAGTTAGTTTCTGAATTTTTAATGCCGTCACATGAGTTCACTGCAAAGGGGCCCACTGAAAACCCCTCCACTCCCCACAACAGCAAGGAAGTCTCAGCCACAGGTCAAGGAGCAGTCACTAATGCTCTATGATAACTCTCCTAGCTGGAGTCAAGGGGCATCTGAATCCTTCTCTCATCATCACCATTATCTCCTCACAGCGCTTACAGCTTTCACAGCTCTCATAGCTAGTGAGCTGCTCCCTTTCTCCCGTGCAATTACTTGTACACTGAAGGGTTACTGTAGTAGAGTGCCAAATCAAGCTGTTTCTTTTCAGCCACCGTTCATATATCCTTCTACCGTATATATATATCAGGTGAGCAGTGCTTTTTTTTCCATCCATTTCTTTTTATTAGACACCATTAGACTATGGAGAACCATGTGTTTTTTTGCAATTCCTTTTTATATACTTTTAAAAGTGAGTGGAACCAGTAATGTAAATTATGATGACATATACCCTGTCAAAATCTACATCAGTAGATTTTATTAAAGGGAACTTGTCAACAGAAAGGGACATAGTAAACCACTTTCAGTATGTTGTCAAGCAGCTGAACACTTTCCAGATCATGTTTATTTCATGACCCAGTGTCATGGCATCATCCAGAAAATCAACTATGAAGTGAGATGTGAATTGGTTGTTTAAAGTCAAAGAGGCGGAGATTTTAACAGTGAAGTCAAGCTCTTTTTTTCCTTAGAACCCCCCCCCCCCCACCTTCACTGTAATTGATGGTCCTGCATCCAGAGACATCACTAACCAGAACTCCTGAAGTCCAATGCAGGATGTCAATCACAGAGTAGGAGGCACTCAGAACTCCCCACCATGAATTCAGTGTTAAACACTCCTCCCTCTTGACTTGATACAACCAATTTACTTCAAAGTTGATTTTCTGGATGATTCCACCACATTGGGCCATGAAAGACAAACAAAGACAAGAAGGTGTTATGCTGCTTCACCATATTCTGGCAGTGGTTTATTAGGCCAATTGCTGATGACAGGTTCCCTTTAAGTATGTTTCTTCAAGCACAGAAAATTAAGAATTCTACATGTTAACTTTCATTACTGTAACTTTACTTAAAAAAGTAATCAGAATGTTAAACCCCTATTATTTGAGAACTGTTTGAGTCTGACATACAGTTTCCAAATAGTTTTGCTTTTTTTATGGACTGTACCTCCAGCAACAGAAGAAAAATCTGAAACTAAAGCAAAGCGTGGACATTCACTAAACAATCAATAAAATAGGAAGTTTTGCCTTCTCTGTTATTTTTAACCACTAACTTGTCTAATAAACAGAACATTTACACATTTAGGCAAACCATTAAAAAATAACAATAAATTGTTAATATGTCCCTGCAGGTGTTCTCCAGCCCACCATCTCATCTGAACAACTGACAAGGTTCTCTGCTCATACAAATTATTATAAATGAGGATATATTACTTAGATTCTAATGACTGTGTTTAGTAAATGAACAAGATAAATTAGTCTTTTTTGCTATTGATAACTCAAGCAACTGTAAAAAATACTTGTAAAGTCAAAATTTTAAAGCAGGAAAAACTAAATATTTTAATAACTGTAATTTAGAAAGGGGTTTGGTTCCTCTAATGTATTTAGCAAAGTAAGTCAGTTTCTGTTTGGTTAATTTAAAAAATGAAATATATTCATAATAATAATAATTATAAATCATGAAAAGGGAAAATAATATTTGAACAATAGAAGCTATATTGTGACAGGTGGTTTTTCTTAAAAAATGCAAAAAAAAATCAGTTCAACATTTTTTGTTTGAAGAGGGAACTTCACAACTACCAATTAGCAAACTCCATTCAGAATATGCTACCAACCAACTAGTTCACCACATAAGTCAATGTAGATTTATTCTGGCGTCATTTCTGACAATCCATCGGCCCAGCCAGTGGTTTGTGAGAAGCAGTTGGTTGATTCATCATGTGTTTTTCATCAAAGTTGCAAATGGTATTTTCTTGCCATTTTGAAAAATATACAAAATTCTATGAAAAGAGATAAAGAGGTCGCACAGTCCTAAGAATAGAAGCATTAAAAACATAATCAAAAGTCACAAAAAATGACACCATTCACAGCTCTATACACCAAAGTATGAAAAAGTTATTATCGCCAGAAGACGGGAAGATTAAGAATTTTTTTTTGTACAGGAGGTTTTCATTTTTGTAAATGTATGAAAGCATTATAAGACCTTATTATGAAACCTTGCATAATACTAGGGGCCAGGTTCCACTGTATGGAGGAGGTGTTTGTTTGGTGAACCTTACCTGGTTGTGCCAAACATTTTGACTCATGTATGTTTTTTAATTATTTTTAACTTGTCCTTCATGCCTTGATGGAGTTTTTCTATTGTTGAAATAAAGATTTATCACTTTTTTACATAATTTTGTCTGTTGGCACACCTCTTTTTCTCTTTGAATATTTTATAACATTATAAAACCTATATAAATTTCTTATACTCATGATCACACTGACCCAAAGAATAAAGTAGATATGTCTTTTAGGGCGCACAGTGAAAGCCGTAAAATCCAAGCCCACAAGAAATGTCGCAAATGTGTTTTTTCATCATTTTCACTGCATTCAGAATTTTTTTCCAGCTTCCCAGTACAGGGCATAGGATATTAAATACCACCACTATTAAGTGTAATTTGTTATGCAAAAAACAAGCCCATACACAGCTCTTTACGTGGAAAAATAAAAAAGTTATACATTTTTGAAGGTGGGAAGAAAACAAAAAGACGAAGAAGGGCCTGGTCCTTAAATAATGCACAACCTATTGTATTTTTTTATCTGTGCAAAATTTCATTTACGTGAGTTGATTGCATGTTGCTTGTGAGCGGGCATGGGGGAGCACAGGGATTTCTAAATTCACTAAAGCCTGTCCCAGGATTCTGGTGCTGGACATAGCTGAGCTCTACAGGCCAGACCTGGTGTGGATTAAATTTTGGTGCACAAGTACTGAAACTAAGAACTTCTTATTAAGACTGTTGTGTCAATGTGCCAGTCTTAATAAATTCCTCTCTATAACACTGTCATATTTCTGTAGAAAAAGTTGCATGTGAAAATTTCTTAAATATTTTTTAAAACTGTTATGACACACTGTATATACTCTAATATGAGCCGACCCTATTGACTCAAGTATAAACCAAGGGTGAGAAATGCATTGGTCACAGACCCCCCCCGGTAGTCTGCAAGCCTCTGTAGTATGTAGCCTGCCTGCCCCACCTGTATATAGCCTACCAGCCCCTGTAGTATATAGCCTGCCTGCCCCCTAGTATATAACCTGCCAGCCCCTGTAGTATATAGCCTGCCAGTCCCCTAATGTATAGCCTGCCAGCCCCCTGTAGTAAAAAAAAAATTGACACTATACTCACCTTTCTGATGACCCCCTCCTCTTCTTGCTTCAGATCTTCTTTGAGTCCTTCGGTTCTTGAGTCCAGTGGAAACAAGGGGGATGGGGGCAGTGCATCGTAAATGAGAGTACAGTGTTCATTTTTTTTAATAGACTCTAGTATAAGCAGGGATTTTTGGGTTATACACCCACTGACGCTTCAATCCTTAGAACCATTGGTAAATGATATAAGAATAGATATAGCAAAAATAAATCAATGAAAAAGGTTTATGTCCCAACTCCTTAAATTAACAACTATCTCAAAAGGACATTAAAATTCATAAATTTTATTAAGGTATTTTAAAAAAGTGGAGCTGCCTACAATCATATTGTTATATAGGGCCACATAAACTGGACAAACATACACTTATTGTAGTGTACCCTCCAACACATTAAACATTCCTGTATGCTAGATGGTTGAGCTGCATTGTGCAATTATGCATCACTCAACCCACTCGCCAGTATGATACTGAGTGTTGGAGGCGATTCATCTACAATACAAGTGGTGCTAGACCCGCGTACTCGGCATTTGGCTCAGTTCGCATATGAGGGTCTGCACCTATTCTGACCATACGTCAATTGATGCCTGACGCGTTTCCCCGCTATGTATATTGAGGTAGCGGTTCATCAGAGGACTATTACGATGGTGATCCCCTATCCTGCATCTGTCTTAACTAGCCTTCGGCATTGATATCAGCTTGCTAGCTAACTTAAAGTGCAGTGGGATCGGTCACGCTAGTATGGTGACATACGCCGGCGTTTGTTTGGCCGCGCGTGATGCCGGCGTCCCGGGCTATTTAAAGATTAAGCACCGCCCACCAAGAGGAGGGAAGAGGGGGCGGTTCCCAGGGTGCTTGACGTCACCGGACACTCCCCACAACAATCGATGGGATCCTCCGCACGTCACAGGTCGGGGACCCAATCAGGGGCCACAGAGTTCGAACGTGGGGGTACCCATACCGATCCCAGGGAGCGTGACAACCAATGCATTCCTACAGGTAAAGTATCCTACCCCCTCCTCATGAATTCGCTACATCGCGATAAAGTTTCTTGAGGTACTTGATCGCGGTCCCTAATGAACCCTCAACATATACTGCATTTGTGGGTTGGATGAAACGGAGGTGTAAACATAATGAGGGGAAATATACAGAGGTAAACAGAGTCACATACAAATCACAAAGGTCCCAGAGGTATGTCACTGGTAGGAGGTAATCAGATGTCAGAACATTATTTACAACATTTAAATTCTGTCGAGAATTGAATGAGCAAAGTGTTTATTTACATACAGTGTTTGCAATCATTAGATTGCAAAGTCCTTTGATTACATAGAGTGAACAGGAACCCTCATATAACTTAATGACAAAGTTGATGGTGTAATACCCGGACCTACTTGGTCACAACTTGTCATCAGGCAAAACATGTATGAATAAATATTGGGGGATTAGGGTCCTCTATGTCTAAATGAAACAGGCATAGGCAATATGTTCATTAAGCCCATCCGGTTGGACTGTCCCGAGGTCGAAGATCCATCTCGATTCCCGTTGGGATAACTTCCTTTCAAAGTCTCCCCCTCTGGGTGAGGGCTCCACCACCTCAATGATCTGAAACCGCAGGATTTTATGGTTTCCTTCATGACATTCCCAGATATGTCTCGAGACAGACGTATCTCTCTTATTCTTGACGTCGTTAATGTGCTCCCTAAATCTCCTTCTCGCTTCACGGGTTGTTTGCCCAACATACTGGATCTGGCACAGACACGTGAGTAGATACACCACTCCTTTCGTTGTACAGTTGGAGAACTGTTTCATATAGAAAGTCCTCCCTGTTCTAGTGCTCTGAAAGGTGTTACCGGTGCAGATATACTGACATGACTTGCATCCACTGCACCGAAACGTCCCTTTGGGCTTATCTGGGAGCCAAGTGCTTTGTCCTGTCAGGGGTTTTAAATGGCTCTGAACCACACTATCCCCTATATTCTGACCCCTTCTATATGTGATAGAGGGGAACGTGTCAATGGTGTCAGCGATATCCTTGTCCATCCTCAGGATGTTCCAATTGTTGCGTAGAATCCTTTTCACTTCATCCTGGCATCCATCATATGTCCCTATGATCCTCATTTTCTGTTGTCCAACATCAGATCTCTTCTTGGGGACCAGTAGTTCGTGTCTCCTCTGGTTCAGGGCGTAATGATGGGCTTGTCTCAGGACATCAGATGGATAGCCCTTATCCAGGAAACGTTTCTGGAGGTCCCTTGAGGCTTCGAGATATTGATTCATGGCAGAGCAGTTCCTGCGAACACTCAAATATTGGCCTTTTGGGATTCCTCTCTTGAGGGGTGTCGGATGCCAGCTCTGCCACCTCAAAAGGCTATTAGAAGCTGTAGGCTTCCTGAATAGTTGGGTCTCCAGATTCCCAGAGTCTTTAAGTAGAATCTTGATGTCCAGAAATGCTATCTCTTTGGGGTTAATCTCGTATGTGAAAAAAAGACCCAGATCGTTTATGTTCAAATGGGCCACAAACTCAACAAAGAGATCCACCGGTCCATTCCATAGAATAAGGACATCATCAATGAACCTCAGCCATAAAATTACGGCCGAGGTCCACTTGTCCATCTCCTCCTGGAAAACAACTTCTCTCTCCCACCAGCCCAGGTAGAGGTTTGCAAATGTGGGAGCACATGGGCTCCCCATTGCAACCCCCCTGAGCTGGTGGAAGAATTTCCCCTCAAAGAGGAAATAGTTCCTCGTCAATACAAAGTCGAGAAGTCTCATAACGAATTCGTTATGGGCCTTAAAATGTAATCCTCTGGTTTTAAGGAAGTCATGTACAGCATTGCATCCCTTATGGTGGGGGATAGAGCTGTAGAGGGCTTCCACGTCCAAACTGGCCAGAAATGATCCAGATGGAAGCGTGAGATCCTCAATCTTCCTGAGAACATCCATAGTATCCCTCACATAGGAAGGGAGGGATACTACAAACGGACGCAACACTGTGTCAAGGTACACACTGGCATTCTGTGTCAGGCTGTTGATGCCTGAGACAATAGGCCTCCCTTTTAGGGGAGAGGTCCCCTTATGTACCTTGGGGAGGGAGTAGAAGGTGGCCGTGCTGGATTTTTGTGAACACATGAAGTCAAACTCATTCTTTGATATGAGTCTTTCACTCAGTGCCTGATTAAGGATGAATGTAAGTTCCTGTCTAAACACATCTGTTGGATTGACTGACAGTTTTCTATAGCATTGTTGGTCACTCAGGATCTTCATACACATGTCCACATATTGATCTCTATCCAGCACGACCACATTCCCCCCTTTATCTGATGGCTTAATCACAATTGCCGACTCATTTTTGAGCTGAGTGAGCGCCTCTTGTTCATCCCTCGTAAGGTTGTATCGAGGGGGGGATGGATTAATCAGATTTTTAAGTTGGTAAGTAACCACTTCCAAAAATACGTCAATGGGTGAACAATCTCCTACAGGGGCTGATTTTATTGATTTGGGTTTATGTTCAGTAAAGGGACCCTCACCCGGGGTTCTTTCAGACTCTTGTAACAGGGCTGTCAGATTATCAAAATCTGGTATGTCCGCTTCATCTAATCCCAGTTCCTCGCATCTCTTTTTGTCATAGAGTTTGAAAAACTTTTTCCATTTCAAACGACGACAGAACAGGTTAATATCTTTGACCCATTCAAATGCATCATATCTCGGAACTGGGACAAATGACAGTCCCTTCATTAGAACCTTTTCCTCAAATTGTGATAGTTCCCTTTTGGATAAGTTTATAATGTGCATATCTGTGGTTGGGGGGTCCGGATTACCGGCTGGATCCCTATATCCTAGGTTTTTTGCTGGTCCTTTTTTCCTCGTAAGAGGTATTCCGTGATTTGGGGACCCTGGGATAAAAAACCTTCCCTCTCAGAGGTCGCTCCTGGAGGGTTTGTGTTCCCCCTACCACCCCTACCACCTCTTCCTCTTCTAGTTCCTCTACCTCTAGGTGCTTTGGGACTTTTTGACTGTCTTCTCTTCTCCTTTGGGTCCCGAGATTGTGAACCCTCAGAGTCAGATTGATCGTATTCAGAGGAAGATTGACCCGTTTCTGTCCCTCCCTGAGCAGGGCCCAGAAATTCCAGGATCCTTCCCTCTTTAAAATCAAGGGTGTCCCTGCGGAACTGAAAGTGCTTTCTTTCTTTGATATGCGCAATAAATCTTTCCACTGTTTGTTGTAATATCGATTCCTTTTTGGTGAAATCAGGATGGTTAGAGAATCTCTTAATGTTCTCTATGCCCTCATTCAGGAGTTTTGTGTTTTCCGCTAGGAGAGTTTTTTCCTCCTCTAATAGTAGCCCCATCAACCTCAGAGATGACTCAGTGGATTCCTTCTCCCACTTAACCATAAAGGCAGGGGATCTAATTCTAGCTGCCGGAAATAACCCAATCCTCAGCCCTCTAGGTACTATTTTGTGCTGAAGGTATGTTTCCAGAGTTTGGGTTTCCCAGAATGACCTTATTTGGTTCTTATAAGTCTTAGTAAGATTCCTAAACGCCGATGCAATACTGATGGTTAAACTCTGCACCGGTAAGTCCCCCTCCGAGAACACCTCTTTTACATCATCCAACCAACAATCTGTGTTGACTTTATTCGAAAGGAAACCTGCCATACCTCACAGGGATTTTACAAAAGTAAATTGCAAAAATAAATCAATGAAAAAGGTTTATGTCCCAACTCCTTAAATTAACAACTATCTCAAAAGGACATTAAAATTCATAAATTTTATTAAGGTATTTTAAAAAAGTGGAGCTGCCTACAATCATATTGTTATATAGGGCCACATAAACTGGACAAACATACACTTATTGTAGTGTACCCTCCAACACATTAAACATTCCTGTATGCTAGATGGTTGAGCTGCATTGTGCAATTATGCATCACTCAACCCACTCGCCAGTATGATACTGAGTGTTGGAGGCGATTCATCTACAATACAAGTGGTGCTAGACCCGCGTACTCGGCATTTGGCTCAGCTCGCATATGAGGGTCTGCACCTATTCTGACCATACGTCAATTGATGCCTGACGCGTTTCCCCGCTATGTATATTGAGGTAGCGGTTCATCAGAGGACTATTACGATGGTGATCCCCTATCCTGCATCTGTCTTAACTAGCCTTCGGCATTGATATCAGCTTGCTAGCTAACTTAAAGTGCAGTGGGATCGGTCACGCTAGTATGGTGACATACGCCGGCGTTTGTTTGGCCGCGCGTGATGCCGGCGTCCCGGGCTATTTAAAGATTAAGCACCGCCCACCAAGAGGAGGGAAGAGGGGGCGGTTCCCAGGGTGCTTGACGTCACCGGACACTCCCCACAACAATCGATGGGATCCTCCGCACGTCACAGGTCGGGGACCCAATCAGGGGCCACAGAGTTCGAACGTGGGGGTACCCATACCGATCCCAGGGAGCGTGACAACCAATGCATTCCTACAGGTAAAGTATCCTACCCCCTCCTCATGAATTCGCTACATCGCGATAAAGTTTCTTGAGGTACTTGATCGCGGTCCCTAATGAACCCTCAACATATACTGCATTTGTGGGTTGGATGAAACGGAGGTGTAAACATAATGAGGGGAAATATACAGAGGTAAACAGAGTCACATACAAATCACAAAGGTCCCAGAGGTATGTCACTGGTAGGAGGTAATCAGATGTCAGAACATTATTTACAACATTTAAATTCTGTCGAGAATTGAATGAGCAAAGTGTTTATTTACATACAGTGTTTGCAATCATTAGATTGCAAAGTCCTTTGATTACATAGAGTGAACAGGAACCCTCATATAACTTAATGACAAAGTTGATGGTGTAATACCCGGACCTACTTGGTCACAACTTGTCATCAGGCAAAACATGTATGAATAAATATTGGGGGATTAGGGTCCTCTATGTCTAAATGAAACAGGCATAGGCAATATGTTCATTAAGCCCATCCGGTTGGACTGTCCCGAGGTCGAAGATCCATCTCGATTCCCGTTGGGATAACTTCCTTTCAAAGTCTCCCCCTCTGGGTGAGGGCTCCACCACCTCAATGATCTGAAACCGCAGGATTTTATGGTTTCCTTCATGACATTCCCAGATATGTCTCGAGACAGACGTATCTCTCTTATTCTTGACGTCGTTAATGTGCTCCCTAAATCTCCTTCTCGCTTCACGGGTTGTTTGCCCAACATACTGGATCTGGCACAGACACGTGAGTAGATACACCACTCCTTTCGTTGTACAGTTGGAGAACTGTTTCATATAGAAAGTCCTCCCTGTTCTAGTGCTCTGAAAGGTGTTACCGGTGCAGATATACTGACATGACTTGCATCCACTGCACCGAAACGTCCCTTTGGGCTTATCTGGGAGCCAAGTGCTTTGTCCTGTCAGGGGTTTTAAATGGCTCTGAACCACACTATCCCCTATATTCTGACCCCTTCTATATGTGATAGAGGGGAACGTGTCAATGGTGTCAGCGATATCCTTGTCCATCCTCAGGATGTTCCAATTGTTGCGTAGAATCCTTTTCACTTCATCCTGGCATCCATCATATGTCCCTATGATCCTCATTTTCTGTTGTCCAACATCAGATCTCTTCTTGGGGACCAGTAGTTCGTGTCTCCTCTGGTTCAGGGCGTAATGATGGGCTTGTCTCAGGACATCAGATGGATAGCCCTTATCCAGGAAACGTTTCTGGAGGTCCCTTGAGGCTTCGAGATATTGATTCATGGCAGAGCAGTTCCTGCGAACCCTCAAATATTGGCCTTTTGGGATTCCTCTCTTGAGGGGTGTCGGATGCCAGCTCTGCCACCTCAAAAGGCTATTAGAAGCTGTAGGCTTCCTGAATAGTTGGGTCTCCAGATTCCCAGAGTCTTTAAGTAGAATCTTGATGTCCAGAAATGCTATCTCTTTGGGGTTAATCTCGTATGTGAAAAAAAGACCCAGATCGTTTATGTTCAAATGGGCCACAAACTCAACAAAGAGATCCACCGGTCCATTCCATAGAATAAGGACATCATCAATGAACCTCAGCCATAAAATTACGGCCGAGGTCCACTTGTCCATCTCCTCCTGGAAAACAACTTCTCTCTCCCACCAGCCCAGGTAGAGGTTTGCAAATGTGGGAGCACATGGGCTCCCCATTGCAACCCCCCTGAGCTGGTGGAAGAATTTCCCCTCAAAGAGGAAATAGTTCCTCGTCAATACAAAGTCGAGAAGTCTCATAACGAATTCGTTATGGGCCTTAAAATGTAATCCTCTGGTTTTAAGGAAGTCATGTACAGCATTGCATCCCTTATGGTGGGGGATAGAGCTGTAGAGGGCTTCCACGTCCAAACTGGCCAGAAATGATCCAGATGGAAGCGTGAGATCCTCAATCTTCCTGAGAACATCCATAGTATCCCTCACATAGGAAGGGAGGGATACTACAAACGGACGCAACACTGTGTCAAGGTACACACTGGCATTCTGTGTCAGGCTGTTGATGCCTGAGACAATAGGCCTCCCTTTTAGGGGAGAGGTCCCCTTATGTACCTTGGGGAGGGAGTAGAAGGTGGCCGTGCTGGATTTTTGTGAACACATGAAGTCAAACTCATTCTTTGATATGAGTCTTTCACTCAGTGCCTGATTAAGGATGAATGTAAGTTCCTGTCTAAACACATCTGTTGGATTGACTGACAGTTTTCTATAGCATTGTTGGTCACTCAGGATCTTCATACACATGTCCACATATTGATCTCTATCCAGCACGACCACATTCCCCCCTTTATCTGATGGCTTAATCACAATTGCCGACTCATTTTTGAGCTGAGTGAGCGCCTCTTGTTCATCCCTCGTAAGGTTGTATCGAGGGGGGGATGGATTAATCAGATTTTTAAGTTGGTAAGTAACCACTTCCAAAAATACGTCAATGGGTGAACAATCTCCTACAGGGGCTGATTTTATTGATTTGGGTTTATGTTCAGTAAAGGGACCCTCACCCGGGGTTCTTTCAGACTCTTGTAACAGGGCTGTCAGATTATCAAAATCTGGTATGTCCGCTTCATCTAATCCCAGTTCCTCGCATCTCTTTTTGTCATAGAGTTTGAAAAACTTTTTCCATTTCAAACGACGACAGAACAGGTTAATATCTTTGACCCATTCAAATGCATCATATCTCGGAACTGGGACAAATGACAGTCCCTTCATTAGAACCTTTTCCTCAAATTGTGATAGTTCCCTTTTGGATAAGTTTATAATGTGCATATCTGTGGTTGGGGGGTCCGGATTACCGGCTGGATCCCTATATCCTAGGTTTTTTGCTGGTCCTTTTTTCCTCGTAAGAGGTATTCCGTGATTTGGGGACCCTGGGATAAAAAACCTTCCCTCTCAGAGGTCGCTCCTGGAGGGTTTGTGTTCCCCCTACCACCCCTACCACCTCTTCCTCTTCTAGTTCCTCTACCTCTAGGTGCTTTGGGACTTTTTGACTGTCTTCTCTTCTCCTTTGGGTCCCGAGATTGTGAACCCTCAGAGTCAGATTGATCGTATTCAGAGGAAGATTGACCCGTTTCTGTCCCTCCCTGAGCAGGGCCCAGAAATTCCAGGATCCTTCCCTCTTTAAAATCAAGGGTGTCCCTGCGGAACTGAAAGTGCTTTCTTTCTTTGATATGCGCAATAAATCTTTCCACTGTTTGTTGTAATATCGATTCCTTTTTGGTGAAATCAGGATGGTTAGAGAATCTCTTAATGTTCTCTATGCCCTCATTCAGGAGTTTTGTGTTTTCCGCTAGGAGAGTTTTTTCCTCCTCTAATAGTAGCCCCATCAACCTCAGAGATGACTCAGTGGATTCCTTCTCCCACTTAACCATAAAGGCAGGGGATCTAATTCTAGCTGCCGGAAATAACCCAATCCTCAGCCCTCTAGGTACTATTTTGTGCTGAAGGTATGTTTCCAGAGTTTGGGTTTCCCAGAATGACCTTATTTGGTTCTTATAAGTCTTAGTAAGATTCCTAAACGCCGATGCAATACTGATGGTTAAACTCTGCACCGGTAAGTCCCCCTCCGAGAACACCTCTTTTACATCATCCAACCAACAATCTGTGTTGACTTTATTCGAAAGGAAACCTGCCATACCTCACAGGGATTTTACAAAAGTAAATTGCAAAAATAAATCAATGAAAAAGGTTTATGTCCCAACTCCTTAAATTAACAACTATCTCAAAAGGACATTAAAATTCATAAATTTTATTAAGGTATTTTAAAAAAGTGGAGCTGCCTACAATCATATTGTTATATAGGGCCACATAAACTGGACAAACATACACTTATTGTAGTGTACCCTCCAACACATTAAACATTCCTGTATGCTAGATGGTTGAGCTGCATTGTGCAATTATGCATCACTCAACCCACTCGCCAGTATGATACTGAGTGTTGGAGGCGATTCATCTACAATACAAGTGGTGCTAGACCCGCGTACTCGGCATTTGGCTCAGCTCGCATATGAGGGTCTGCACCTATTCTGACCATACGTCAATTGATGCCTGACGCGTTTCCCCGCTATGTATATTGAGGTAGCGGTTCATCAGAGGACTATTACGATGGTGATCCCCTATCCTGCATCTGTCTTAACTAGCCTTCGGCATTGATATCAGCTTGCTAGCTAACTTAAAGTGCAGTGGGATCGGTCACGCTAGTATGGTGACATACGCCGGCGTTTGTTTGGCCGCGCGTGATGCCGGCGTCCCGGGCTATTTAAAGATTAAGCACCGCCCACCAAGAGGAGGGAAGAGGGGGCGGTTCCCAGGGTGCTTGACGTCACCGGACACTCCCCACAACAATCGATGGGATCCTCCGCACGTCACAGGTCGGGGACCCAATCAGGGGCCACAGAGTTCGAACGTGGGGGTACCCATACCGATCCCAGGGAGCGTGACAACCAATGCATTCCTACAGGTAAAGTATCCTACCCCCTCCTCATGAATTCGCTACATCGCGATAAAGTTTCTTGAGGTACTTGATCGCGGTCCCTAATGAACCCTCAACATATACTGCATTTGTGGGTTGGATGAAACGGAGGTGTAAACATAATGAGGGGAAATATACAGAGGTAAACAGAGTCACATACAAATCACAAAGGTCCCAGAGGTATGTCACTGGTAGGAGGTAATCAGATGTCAGAACATTATTTACAACATTTAAATTCTGTCGAGAATTGAATGAGCAAAGTGTTTATTTACATACAGTGTTTGCAATCATTAGATTGCAAAGTCCTTTGATTACATAGAGTGAACAGGAACCCTCATATAACTTAATGACAAAGTTGATGGTGTAATACCCGGACCTACTTGGTCACAACTTGTCATCAGGCAAAACATGTATGAATAAATATTGGGGGATTAGGGTCCTCTATGTCTAAATGAAACAGGCATAGGCAATATGTTCATTAAGCCCATCCGGTTGGACTGTCCCGAGGTCGAAGATCCATCTCGATTCCCGTTGGGATAACTTCCTTTCAAAGTCTCCCCCTCTGGGTGAGGGCTCCACCACCTCAATGATCTGAAACCGCAGGATTTTATGGTTTCCTTCATGACATTCCCAGATATGTCTCGAGACAGACGTATCTCTCTTATTCTTGACGTCGTTAATGTGCTCCCTAAATCTCCTTCTCGCTTCACGGGTTGTTTGCCCAACATACTGGATCTGGCACAGACACGTGAGTAGATACACCACTCCTTTCGTTGTACAGTTGGAGAACTGTTTCATATAGAAAGTCCTCCCTGTTCTAGTGCTCTGAAAGGTGTTACCGGTGCAGATATACTGACATGACTTGCATCCACTGCACCGAAACGTCCCTTTGGGCTTATCTGGGAGCCAAGTGCTTTGTCCTGTCAGGGGTTTTAAATGGCTCTGAACCACACTATCCCCTATATTCTGACCCCTTCTATATGTGATAGAGGGGAACGTGTCAATGGTGTCAGCGATATCCTTGTCCATCCTCAGGATGTTCCAATTGTTGCGTAGAATCCTTTTCACTTCATCCTGGCATCCATCATATGTCCCTATGATCCTCATTTTCTGTTGTCCAACATCAGATCTCTTCTTGGGGACCAGTAGTTCGTGTCTCCTCTGGTTCAGGGCGTAATGATGGGCTTGTCTCAGGACATCAGATGGATAGCCCTTATCCAGGAAACGTTTCTGGAGGTCCCTTGAGGCTTCGAGATATTGATTCATGGCAGAGCAGTTCCTGCGAACCCTCAAATATTGGCCTTTTGGGATTCCTCTCTTGAGGGGTGTCGGATGCCAGCTCTGCCACCTCAAAAGGCTATTAGAAGCTGTAGGCTTCCTGAATAGTTGGGTCTCCAGATTCCCAGAGTCTTTAAGTAGAATCTTGATGTCCAGAAATGCTATCTCTTTGGGGTTAATCTCGTATGTGAAAAAAAGACCCAGATCGTTTATGTTCAAATGGGCCACAAACTCAACAAAGAGATCCACCGGTCCATTCCATAGAATAAGGACATCATCAATGAACCTCAGCCATAAAATTACGGCCGAGGTCCACTTGTCCATCTCCTCCTGGAAAACAACTTCTCTCTCCCACCAGCCCAGGTAGAGGTTTGCAAATGTGGGAGCACATGGGCTCCCCATTGCAACCCCCCTGAGCTGGTGGAAGAATTTCCCCTCAAAGAGGAAATAGTTCCTCGTCAATACAAAGTCGAGAAGTCTCATAACGAATTCGTTATGGGCCTTAAAATGTAATCCTCTGGTTTTAAGGAAGTCATGTACAGCATTGCATCCCTTATGGTGGGGGATAGAGCTGTAGAGGGCTTCCACGTCCAAACTGGCCAGAAATGATCCAGATGGAAGCGTGAGATCCTCAATCTTCCTGAGAACATCCATAGTATCCCTCACATAGGAAGGGAGGGATACTACAAACGGACGCAACACTGTGTCAAGGTACACACTGGCATTCTGTGTCAGGCTGTTGATGCCTGAGACAATAGGCCTCCCTTTTAGGGGAGAGGTCCCCTTATGTACCTTGGGGAGGGAGTAGAAGGTGGCCGTGCTGGATTTTTGTGAACACATGAAGTCAAACTCATTCTTTGATATGAGTCTTTCACTCAGTGCCTGATTAAGGATGAATGTAAGTTCCTGTCTAAACACATCTGTTGGATTGACTGACAGTTTTCTATAGCATTGTTGGTCACTCAGGATCTTCATACACATGTCCACATATTGATCTCTATCCAGCACGACCACATTCCCCCCTTTATCTGATGGCTTAATCACAATTGCCGACTCATTTTTGAGCTGAGTGAGCGCCTCTTGTTCATCCCTCGTAAGGTTGTATCGAGGGGGGGATGGATTAATCAGATTTTTAAGTTGGTAAGTAACCACTTCCAAAAATACGTCAATGGGTGAACAATCTCCTACAGGGGCTGATTTTATTGATTTGGGTTTATGTTCAGTAAAGGGACCCTCACCCGGGGTTCTTTCAGACTCTTGTAACAGGGCTGTCAGATTATCAAAATCTGGTATGTCCGCTTCATCTAATCCCAGTTCCTCGCATCTCTTTTTGTCATAGAGTTTGAAAAACTTTTTCCATTTCAAACGACGACAGAACAGGTTAATATCTTTGACCCATTCAAATGCATCATATCTCGGAACTGGGACAAATGACAGTCCCTTCATTAGAACCTTTTCCTCAAATTGTGATAGTTCCCTTTTGGATAAGTTTATAATGTGCATATCTGTGGTTGGGGGGTCCGGATTACCGGCTGGATCCCTATATCCTAGGTTTTTTGCTGGTCCTTTTTTCCTCGTAAGAGGTATTCCGTGATTTGGGGACCCTGGGATAAAAAACCTTCCCTCTCAGAGGTCGCTCCTGGAGGGTTTGTGTTCCCCCTACCACCCCTACCACCTCTTCCTCTTCTAGTTCCTCTACCTCTAGGTGCTTTGGGACTTTTTGACTGTCTTCTCTTCTCCTTTGGGTCCCGAGATTGTGAACCCTCAGAGTCAGATTGATCGTATTCAGAGGAAGATTGACCCGTTTCTGTCCCTCCCTGAGCAGGGCCCAGAAATTCCAGGATCCTTCCCTCTTTAAAATCAAGGGTGTCCCTGCGGAACTGAAAGTGCTTTCTTTCTTTGATATGCGCAATAAATCTTTCCACTGTTTGTTGTAATATCGATTCCTTTTTGGTGAAATCAGGATGGTTAGAGAATCTCTTAATGTTCTCTATGCCCTCATTCAGGAGTTTTGTGTTTTCCGCTAGGAGAGTTTTTTCCTCCTCTAATAGTA
Organism: Engystomops pustulosus; assembly: GCF_040894005.1. Classification (NCBI taxonomy): domain Eukaryota; kingdom Metazoa; phylum Chordata; class Amphibia; order Anura; family Leptodactylidae; genus Engystomops; species Engystomops pustulosus. Next base: position 247,761,317 of record NC_092411.1, read on the forward strand.
GCCCCATCAACCTCAGAGATGACTCAGTGGATTCCTTCTCCCACTTAACCATAAAGGCAGGGGATCTAATTCTAGCTGCCGGAAATAACCCAATCCTCAGCCCTCTAGGTACTATTTTGTGCTGAAGGTATGTTTCCAGAGTTTGGGTTTCCCAGAATGACCTTATTTGGTTCTTATAAGTCTTAGTAAGATTCCTAAACGCCGATGCAATACTGATGGTTAAACTCTGCACCGGTAAGTCCCCCTCCGAGAACACCTCTTTTACATCATCCAACCAACAATCTGTGTTGACTTTATTCGAAAGGAAACCTGCCATACCTCACAGGGATTTTACAAAAGTAAATTGCAAAAATAAATCAATGAAAAAGGTTTATGTCCCAACTCCTTAAATTAACAACTATCTCAAAAGGACATTAAAATTCATAAATTTTATTAAGGTATTTTAAAAAAGTGGAGCTGCCTACAATCATATTGTTATATAGGGCCACATAAACTGGACAAACATACACTTATTGTAGTGTACCCTCCAACACATTAAACATTCCTGTATGCTAGATGGTTGAGCTGCATTGTGCAATTATGCATCACTCAACCCACTCGCCAGTATGATACTGAGTGTTGGAGGCGATTCATCTACAATACAAGTGGTGCTAGACCCGCGTACTCGGCATTTGGCTCAGTTCGCATATGAGGGTCTGCACCTATTCTGACCATACGTCAATTGATGCCTGACGCGTTTCCCCGCTATGTATATTGAGGTAGCGGTTCATCAGAGGACTATTACGATGGTGATCCCCTATCCTGCATCTGTCTTAACTAGCCTTCGGCATTGATATCAGCTTGCTAGCTAACTTAAAGTGCAGTGGGATCGGTCACGCTAGTATGGTGACATACGCCGGCGTTTGTTTGGCCGCGCGTGATGCCGGCGTCCCGGGCTATTTAAAGATTAAGCACCGCCCACCAAGAGGAGGGAAGAGGGGGCGGTTCCCAGGGTGCTTGACGTCACCGGACACTCCCCACAACAATCGATGGGATCCTCCGCACGTCACAGGTCGGGGACCCAATCAGGGGCCACAGAGTTCGAACGTGGGGGTACCCATACCGATCCCAGGGAGCGTGACAACCAATGCATTCCTACAGGTAAAGTATCCTACCCCCTCCTCATGAATTCGCTACATCGCGATAAAGTTTCTTGAGGTACTTGATCGCGGTCCCTAATGAACCCTCAACATATACTGCATTTGTGGGTTGGATGAAACGGAGGTGTAAACATAATGAGGGGAAATATACAGAGGTAAACAGAGTCACATACAAATCACAAAGGTCCCAGAGGTATGTCACTGGTAGGAGGTAATCAGATGTCAGAACATTATTTACAACATTTAAATTCTGTCGAGAATTGAATGAGCAAAGTGTTTATTTACATACAGTGTTTGCAATCATTAGATTGCAAAGTCCTTTGATTACATAGAGTGAACAGGAACCCTCATATAACTTAATGACAAAGTTGATGGTGTAATACCCGGACCTACTTGGTCACAACTTGTCATCAGGCAAAACATGTATGAATAAATATTGGGGGATTAGGGTCCTCTATGTCTAAATGAAACAGGCATAGGCAATATGTTCATTAAGCCCATCCGGTTGGACTGTCCCGAGGTCGAAGATCCATCTCGATTCCCGTTGGGATAACTTCCTTTCAAAGTCTCCCCCTCTGGGTGAGGGCTCCACCACCTCAATGATCTGAAACCGCAGGATTTTATGGTTTCCTTCATGACATTCCCAGATATGTCTCGAGACAGACGTATCTCTCTTATTCTTGACGTCGTTAATGTGCTCCCTAAATCTCCTTCTCGCTTCACGGGTTGTTTGCCCAACATACTGGATCTGGCACAGACACGTGAGTAGATACACCACTCCTTTCGTTGTACAGTTGGAGAACTGTTTCATATAGAAAGTCCTCCCTGTTCTAGTGCTCTGAAAGGTGTTACCGGTGCAGATATACTGACATGACTTGCATCCACTGCACCGAAACGTCCCTTTGGGCTTATCTGGGAGCCAAGTGCTTTGTCCTGTCAGGGGTTTTAAATGGCTCTGAACCACACTATCCCCTATATTCTGACCCCTTCTATATGTGATAGAGGGGAACGTGTCAATGGTGTCAGCGATATCCTTGTCCATCCTCAGGATGTTCCAATTGTTGCGTAGAATCCTTTTCACTTCATCCTGGCATCCATCATATGTCCCTATGATCCTCATTTTCTGTTGTCCAACATCAGATCTCTTCTTGGGGACCAGTAGTTCGTGTCTCCTCTGGTTCAGGGCGTAATGATGGGCTTGTCTCAGGACATCAGATGGATAGCCCTTATCCAGGAAACGTTTCTGGAGGTCCCTTGAGGCTTCGAGATATTGATTCATGGCAGAGCAGTTCCTGCGAACCCTCAAATATTGGCCTTTTGGGATTCCTCTCTTGAGGGGTGTCGGATGCCAGCTCTGCCACCTCAAAAGGCTATTAGAAGCTGTAGGCTTCCTGAATAGTTGGGTCTCCAGATTCCCAGAGTCTTTAAGTAGAATCTTGATGTCCAGAAATGCTATCTCTTTGGGGTTAATCTCGTATGTGAAAAAAAGACCCAGATCGTTTATGTTCAAATGGGCCACAAACTCAACAAAGAGATCCACCGGTCCATTCCATAGAATAAGGACATCATCAATGAACCTCAGCCATAAAATTACGGCCGAGGTCCACTTGTCCATCTCCTCCTGGAAAACAACTTCTCTCTCCCACCAGCCCAGGTAGAGGTTTGCAAATGTGGGAGCACATGGGCTCCCCATTGCAACCCCCCTGAGCTGGTGGAAGAATTTCCCCTCAAAGAGGAAATAGTTCCTCGTCAATACAAAGTCGAGAAGTCTCATAACGAATTCGTTAGGGGCCTTAAAATGTAATCCTCTGGTTTTAAGGAAGTCATGTACAGCATTGCATCCCTTATGGTGGGGGATAGAGCTGTAGAGGGCTTCCACGTCCAAACTGGCCAGAAATGATCCAGATGGAAGCGTGAGATCCTCAATCTTCCTGAGAACATCCATAGTATCCCTCACATAGGAAGGGAGGGATACTACAAACGGACGCAACACTGTGTCAAGGTACACACTGGCATTCTGTGTCAGGCTGTTGATGCCTGAGACAATAGGCCTCCCTTTTAGGGGAGAGGTCCCCTTATGTACCTTGGGGAGGGAGTAGAAGGTGGCCGTGCTGGATTTTTGTGAACACATGAAGTCAAACTCATTCTTTGATATGAGTCTTTCACTCAGTGCCTGATTAAGGATGAATGTAAGTTCCTGTCTAAACACATCTGTTGGATTGACTGACAGTTTTCTATAGCATTGTTGGTCACTCAGGATCTTCATACACATGTCCACATATTGATCTCTATCCAGCACGACCACATTCCCCCCTTTATCTGATGGCTTAATCACAATTGCCGACTCATTTTTGAGCTGAGTGAGCGCCTCTTGTTCATCCCTCGTAAGGTTGTATCGAGGGGGGGATGGATTAATCAGATTTTTAAGTTGGTAAGTAACCACTTCCAAAAATACGTCAATGGGTGAACAATCTCCTACAGGGGCTGATTTTATTGATTTGGGTTTATGTTCAGTAAAGGGACCCTCACCCGGGGTTCTTTCAGACTCTTGTAACAGGGCTGTCAGATTATCAAAATCTGGTATGTCCGCTTCATCTAATCCCAGTTCCTCGCATCTCTTTTTGTCATAGAGTTTGAAAAACTTTTTCCATTTCAAACGACGACAGAACAGGTTAATATCTTTGACCCATTCAAATGCATCATATCTCGGAACTGGGACAAATGACAGTCCCTTCATTAGAACCTTTTCCTCAAATTGTGATAGTTCCCTTTTGGATAAGTTTATAATGTGCATATCTGTGGTTGGGGGGTCCGGATTACCGGCTGGATCCCTATATCCTAGGTTTTTTGCTGGTCCTTTTTTCCTCGTAAGAGGTATTCCGTGATTTGGGGACCCTGGGATAAAAAACCTTCCCTCTCAGAGGTCGCTCCTGGAGGGTTTGTGTTCCCCCTACCACCCCTACCACCTCTTCCTCTTCTAGTTCCTCTACCTCTAGGTGCTTTGGGACTTTTTGACTGTCTTCTCTTCTCCTTTGGGTCCCGAGATTGTGAACCCTCAGAGTCAGATTGATCGTATTCAGAGGAAGATTGACCCGTTTCTGTCCCTCCCTGAGCAGGGCCCAGAAATTCCAGGATCCTTCCCTCTTTAAAATCAAGGGTGTCCCTGCGGAACTGAAAGTGCTTTCTTTCTTTGATATGCGCAATAAATCTTTCCACTGTTTGTTGTAATATCGATTCCTTTTTGGTGAAATCAGGATGGTTAGAGAATCTCTTAATGTTCTCTATGCCCTCATTCAGGAGTTTTGTGTTTTCCGCTAGGAGAGTTTTTTCCTCCTCTAATAGTAGCCCCATCAACCTCAGAGATGACTCAATGGATTCCTTCTCCCACTTAACCATAAAGGCAGGGGATCTAATTCTAGCTGCCGGAAATAATCCAATCCTCAGCCCTCTAGGTACTATTTTGTGCTGAAGGTATGTTTCCAGAGTTTGGGTTTCCCAGAATGACCTTATTTGGTTCTTATAAGTCTTAGTAAGATTCCTAAACGCCGATGCAATACTGATGGTTAAACTCTGCACCGGTAAGTCCCCCTCCGAGAACACCTCTTTTACATCATCCAACCAACAATCTGTGTTGACTTTATTCGAAAGGAAACCTGCCATACCTCACAGGGATTTTACAAAAGTAAATTGCAAAAATAAATCAATGAAAAAGGTTTATGTCCCAACTCCTTAAATTAACAACTATCTCAAAAGGACATTAAAATTCATAAATTTTATTAAGGTATTTTAAAAAAGTGGAGCTGCCTACAATCATATTGTTATATAGGGCCACATAAACTGGACAAACATACACTTATTGTAGTGTACCCTCCAACACATTAAACATTCCTGTATGCTAGATGGTTGAGCTGCATTGTGCAATTATGCATCACTCAACCCACTCGCCAGTATGATACTGAGTGTTGGAGGCGATTCATCTACAATACAAGTGGTGCTAGACCCGCGTACTCGGCATTTGGCTCAGTTCGCATATGAGGGTCTGCACCTATTCTGACCATACGTCAATTGATGCCTGACGCGTTTCCCCGCTATGTATATTGAGGTAGCGGTTCATCAGAGGACTATTACGATGGTGATCCCCTATCCTGCATCTGTCTTAACTAGCCTTCGGCATTGATATCAGCTTGCTAGCTAACTTAAAGTGCAGTGGGATCGGTCACGCTAGTATGGTGACATACGCCGGCGTTTGTTTGGCCGCGCGTGATGCCGGCGTCCCGGGCTATTTAAAGATTAAGCACCGCCCACCAAGAGGAGGGAAGAGGGGGCGGTTCCCAGGGTGCTTGACGTCACCGGACACTCCCCACAACAATCGATGGGATCCTCCGCACGTCACAGGTCGGGGACCCAATCAGGGGCCACAGAGTTCGAACGTGGGGGTACCCATACCGATCCCAGGGAGCGTGACAACCAATGCATTCCTACAGGTAAAGTATCCTACCCCCTCCTCATGAATTCGCTACATCGCGATAAAGTTTCTTGAGGTACTTGATCGCGGTCCCTAATGAACCCTCAACATATACTGCATTTGTGGGTTGGATGAAACGGAGGTGTAAACATAATGAGGGGAAATATACAGAGGTAAACAGAGTCACATACAAATCACAAAGGTCCCAGAGGTATGTCACTGGTAGGAGGTAATCAGATGTCAGAACATTATTTACAACATTTAAATTCTGTCGAGAATTGAATGAGCAAAGTGTTTATTTACATACAGTGTTTGCAATCATTAGATTGCAAAGTCCTTTGATTACATAGAGTGAACAGGAACCCTCATATAACTTAATGACAAAGTTGATGGTGTAATACCCGGACCTACTTGGTCACAACTTGTCATCAGGCAAAACATGTATGAATAAATATTGGGGGATTAGGGTCCTCTATGTCTAAATGAAACAGGCATAGGCAATATGTTCATTAAGCCCATCCGGTTGGACTGTCCCGAGGTCGAAGATCCATCTCGATTCCCGTTGGGATAACTTCCTTTCAAAGTCTCCCCCTCTGGGTGAGGGCTCCACCACCTCAATGATCTGAAACCGCAGGATTTTATGGTTTCCTTCATGACATTCCCAGATATGTCTCGAGACAGACGTATCTCTCTTATTCTTGACGTCGTTAATGTGCTCCCTAAATCTCCTTCTCGCTTCACGGGTTGTTTGCCCAACATACTGGATCTGGCACAGACACGTGAGTAGATACACCACTCCTTTCGTTGTACAGTTGGAGAACTGTTTCATATAGAAAGTCCTCCCTGTTCTAGTGCTCTGAAAGGTGTTACCGGTGCAGATATACTGACATGACTTGCATCCACTGCACCGAAACGTCCCTTTGGGCTTATCTGGGAGCCAAGTGCTTTGTCCTGTCAGGGGTTTTAAATGGCTCTGAACCACACTATCCCCTATATTCTGACCCCTTCTATATGTGATAGAGGGGAACGTGTCAATGGTGTCAGCGATATCCTTGTCCATCCTCAGGATGTTCCAATTGTTGCGTAGAATCCTTTTCACTTCATCCTGGCATCCATCATATGTCCCTATGATCCTCATTTTCTGTTGTCCAACATCAGATCTCTTCTTGGGGACCAGTAGTTCGTGTCTCCTCTGGTTCAGGGCGTAATGATGGGCTTGTCTCAGGACATCAGATGGATAGCCCTTATCCAGGAAACGTTTCTGGAGGTCCCTTGAGGCTTCGAGATATTGATTCATGGCAGAGCAGTTCCTGCGAACCCTCAAATATTGGCCTTTTGGGATTCCTCTCTTGAGGGGTGTCGGATGCCAGCTCTGCCACCTCAAAAGGCTATTAGAAGCTGTAGGCTTCCTGAATAGTTGGGTCTCCAGATTCCCAGAGTCTTTAAGTAGAATCTTGATGTCCAGAAATGCTATCTCTTTGGGGTTAATCTCGTATGTGAAAAAAAGACCCAGATCGTTTATGTTCAAATGGGCCACAAACTCAACAAAGAGATCCACCGGTCCATTCCATAGAATAAGGACATCATCAATGAACCTCAGCCATAAAATTACGGCCGAGGTCCACTTGTCCATCTCCTCCTGGAAAACAACTTCTCTCTCCCACCAGCCCAGGTAGAGGTTTGCAAATGTGGGAGCACATGGGCTCCCCATTGCAACCCCCCTGAGCTGGTGGAAGAATTTCCCCTCAAAGAGGAAATAGTTCCTCGTCAATACAAAGTCGAGAAGTCTCATAACGAATTCGTTAGGGGCCTTAAAATGTAATCCTCTGGTTTTAAGGAAGTCATGTACAGCATTGCATCCCTTATGGTGGGGGATAGAGCTGTAGAGGGCTTCCACGTCCAAACTGGCCAGAAATGATCCAGATGGAAGCGTGAGATCCTCAATCTTCCTGAGAACATCCATAGTATCCCTCACATAGGAAGGGAGGGATACTACAAACGGACGCAACACTGTGTCAAGGTACACACTGGCATTCTGTGTCAGGCTGTTGATGCCTGAGACAATAGGCCTCCCTTTTAGGGGAGAGGTCCCCTTATGTACCTTGGGGAGGGAGTAGAAGGTGGCCGTGCTGGATTTTTGTGAACACATGAAGTCAAACTCATTCTTTGATATGAGTCTTTCACTCAGTGCCTGATTAAGGATGAATGTAAGTTCCTGTCTAAACACATCTGTTGGATTGACTGACAGTTTTCTATAGCATTGTTGGTCACTCAGGATCTTCATACACATGTCCACATATTGATCTCTATCCAGCACGACCACATTCCCCCCTTTATCTGATGGCTTAATCACAATTGCCGACTCATTTTTGAGCTGAGTGAGCGCCTCTTGTTCATCCCTCGTAAGGTTGTATCGAGGGGGGGATGGATTAATCAGATTTTTAAGTTGGTAAGTAACCACTTCCAAAAATACGTCAATGGGTGAACAATCTCCTACAGGGGCTGATTTTATTGATTTGGGTTTATGTTCAGTAAAGGGACCCTCACCCGGGGTTCTTTCAGACTCTTGTAACAGGGCTGTCAGATTATCAAAATCTGGTATGTCCGCTTCATCTAATCCCAGTTCCTCGCATCTCTTTTTGTCATAGAGTTTGAAAAACTTTTTCCATTTCAAACGACGACAGAACAGGTTAATATCTTTGACCCATTCAAATGCATCATATCTCGGAACTGGGACAAATGACAGTCCCTTCATTAGAACCTTTTCCTCAAATTGTGATAGTTCCCTTTTGGATAAGTTTATAATGTGCATATCTGTGGTTGGGGGGTCCGGATTACCGGCTGGATCCCTATATCCTAGGTTTTTTGCTGGTCCTTTTTTCCTCGTAAGAGGTATTCCGTGATTTGGGGACCCTGGGATAAAAAACCTTCCCTCTCAGAGGTCGCTCCTGGAGGGTTTGTGTTCCCCCTACCACCCCTACCACCTCTTCCTCTTCTAGTTCCTCTACCTCTAGGTGCTTTGGGACTTTTTGACTGTCTTCTCTTCTCCTTTGGGTCCCGAGATTGTGAACCCTCAGAGTCAGATTGATCGTATTCAGAGGAAGATTGACCCGTTTCTGTCCCTCCCTGAGCAGGGCCCAGAAATTCCAGGATCCTTCCCTCTTTAAAATCAAGGGTGTCCCTGCGGAACTGAAAGTGCTTTCTTTCTTTGATATGCGCAATAAATCTTTCCACTGTTTGTTGTAATATCGATTCCTTTTTGGTGAAATCAGGATGGTTAGAGAATCTCTTAATGTTCTCTATGCCCTCATTCAGGAGTTTTGTGTTTTCCGCTAGGAGAGTTTTTTCCTCCTCTAATAGTAGCCCCATCAACCTCAGAGATGACTCAATGGATTCCTTCTCCCACTTAACCATAAAGGCAGGGGATCTAATTCTAGCTGCCGGAAATAACCCAATCCTCAGCCCTCTAGGTACTATTTTGTGCTGAAGGTATGTTTCCAGAGTTTGGGTTTCCCAGAATGACCTTATTTGGTTCTTATAAGTCTTAGTAAGATTCCTAAACGCCGATGCAATACTGATGGTTAAACTCTGCACCGGTAAGTCCCCCTCCGAGAACACCTCTTTTACATCATCCAACCAACAATCTGTGTTGACTTTATTCGAAAGGAAACCTGCCATACCTCACAGGGATTTTACAAAAGTAAATTGCAAAAATAAATCAATGAAAAAGGTTTATGTCCCAACTCCTTAAATTAACAACTATCTCAAAAGGACATTAAAATTCATAAATTTTATTAAGGTATTTTAAAAAAGTGGAGCTGCCTACAATCATATTGTTATATAGGGCCACATAAACTGGACAAACATACACTTATTGTAGTGTACCCTCCAACACATTAAACATTCCTGTATGCTAGATGGTTGAGCTGCATTGTGCAATTATGCATCACTCAACCCACTCGCCAGTATGATACTGAGTGTTGGAGGCGATTCATCTACAATACAAGTGGTGCTAGACCCGCGTACTCGGCATTTGGCTCAGTTCGCATATGAGGGTCTGCACCTATTCTGACCATACGTCAATTGATGCCTGACGCGTTTCCCCGCTATGTATATTGAGGTAGCGGTTCATCAGAGGACTATTACGATGGTGATCCCCTATCCTGCATCTGTCTTAACTAGCCTTCGGCATTGATATCAGCTTGCTAGCTAACTTAAAGTGCAGTGGGATCGGTCACGCTAGTATGGTGACATACGCCGGCGTTTGTTTGGCCGCGCGTGATGCCGGCGTCCCGGGCTATTTAAAGATTAAGCACCGCCCACCAAGAGGAGGGAAGAGGGGGCGGTTCCCAGGGTGCTTGACGTCACCGGACACTCCCCACAACAATCGATGGGATCCTCCGCACGTCACAGGTCGGGGACCCAATCAGGGGCCACAGAGTTCGAACGTGGGGGTACCCATACCGATCCCAGGGAGCGTGACAACCAATGCATTCCTACAGGTAAAGTATCCTACCCCCTCCTCATGAATTCGCTACATCGCGATAAAGTTTCTTGAGGTACTTGATCGCGGTCCCTAATGAACCCTCAACATATACTGCATTTGTGGGTTGGATGAAACGGAGGTGTAAACATAATGAGGGGAAATATACAGAGGTAAACAGAGTCACATACAAATCACAAAGGTCCCAGAGGTATGTCACTGGTAGGAGGTAATCAGATGTCAGAACATTATTTACAACATTTAAATTCTGTCGAGAATTGAATGAGCAAAGTGTTTATTTACATACAGTGTTTGCAATCATTAGATTGCAAAGTCCTTTGATTACATAGAGTGAACAGGAACCCTCATATAACTTAATGACAAAGTTGATGGTGTAATACCCGGACCTACTTGGTCACAACTTGTCATCAGGCAAAACATGTATGAATAAATATTGGGGGATTAGGGTCCTCTATGTCAAAATGAAACAGGCATAGGCAATATGTTCATTAAGCCCATCCGGTTGGACTGTCCCGAGGTCGAAGATCCATCTCGATTCCCGTTGGGATAACTTCCTTTCAAAGTCTCCCCCTCTGGGTGAGGGCTCCACCACCTCAATGATCTGAAACCGCAGGATTTTATGGTTTCCTTCATGACATTCCCAGATATGTCTCGAGACAGACGTATCTCTCTTATTCTTGACGTCGTTAATGTGCTCCCTAAATCTCCTTCTCGCTTCACGGGTTGTTTGCCCAACATACTGGATCTGGCACAGACACGTGAGTAGATACACCACTCCTTTCGTTGTACAGTTGGAGAACTGTTTCATATAGAAAGTCCTCCCTGTTCTAGTGCTCTGAAAGGTGTTACCGGTGCAGATATACTGACATGACTTGCATCCACTGCACCGAAACGTCCCTTTGGGCTTATCTGGGAGCCAAGTGCTTTGTCCTGTCAGGGGTTTTAAATGGCTCTGAACCACACTATCCCCTATATTCTGACCCCTTCTATATGTGATAGAGGGGAACGTGTCAATGGTGTCAGCGATATCCTTGTCCATCCTCAGGATGTTCCAATTGTTGCGTAGAATCCTTTTCACTTCATCCTGGCATCCATCATATGTCCCTATGATCCTCATTTTCTGTTGTCCAACATCAGATCTCTTCTTGGGGACCAGTAGTTCGTGTCTCCTCTGGTTCAGGGCGTAATGATGGGCTTGTCTCAGGACATCAGATGGATAGCCCTTATCCAGGAAACGTTTCTGGAGGTCCCTTGAGGCTTCGAGATATTGATTCATGGCAGAGCAGTTCCTGCGAACCCTCAAATATTGGCCTTTTGGGATTCCTCTCTTGAGGGGTGTCGGATGCCAGCTCTGCCACCTCAAAAGGCTATTAGAAGCTGTAGGCTTCCTGAATAGTTGGGTCTCCAGATTCCCGGTTATTTCCGGCAGCTAGAATTAGATCCCCTGCCTTTATGGTTAAGTGGGAGAAGGAATCCATTGAGTCATCTCTGAGGTTGATGGGGCTACTATTAGAGGAGGAAAAAACTCTCCTAGCGGAAAACACAAAACTCCTGAATGAGGGCATAGAGAACATTAAGAGATTCTCTAACCATCCTGATTTCACCAAAAAGGAATCGATATTACAACAAACAGTGGAAAGATTTATTGCGCATATCAAAGAAAGAAAGCACTTTCAGTTCCGCAGGGACACCCTTGATTTTAAAGAGGGAAGGATCCTGGAATTTCTGGGCCCTGCTCAGGGAGGGACAGAAACGGGTCAATCTTCCTCTGAATACGATCAATCTGACTCTGAGGGTTCACAATCTCGGGACCCAAAGGAGAAGAGAAGACAGTCAAAAAGTCCCAAAGCACCTAGAGGTAGAGGAACTAGAAGAGGAAGAGGTGGTAGGGGTGGTAGGGGGAACACAAACCCTCCAGGAGCGACCTCTGAGAGGGAAGGTTTTTTATCCCAGGGTCCCCAAATCACGGAATACCTCTTACGAGGAAAAAAGGACCAGCAAAAAACCTAGGATATAGGGATCCAGCCGGTAATCCGGACCCCCCAACCACAGATATGCACATTATAAACTTATCCAAAAGGGAACTATCACAATTTGAGGAAAAGGTTCTAATGAAGGGACTGTCATTTGTCCCAGTTCCGAGATATGATGCATTTGAATGGGTCAAAGATATTAACCTGTTCTGTCGTCGTTTGAAATGGAAAAAGTTTTTCAAACTCTATGACAAAAAGAGATGCGAGGAACTGGGATTAGATGAAGCGGACATACCAGATTTTGATAATCTGACAGCCCTGTTACAAGAGTCTGAAAGAACCCCGGGTGAGGGTCCCTTTACTGAACATAAACCCAAATCAATAAAATCAGCCCCTGTAGGAGATTGTTCACCCATTGACGTATTTTTGGAAGTGGTTACTTACCAACTTAAAAATCTGATTAATCCATCCCCCCTCGATACAACCTTACGAGGGATGAACAAGAGGCGCTCACTCAGCTCAAAAATGAGTCGGCAATTGTGATTAAGCCATCAGATAAAGGGGGGAATGTGGTCGTGCTGGATAGAGATCAATATGTGGACATGTGTATGAAGATCCTGAGTGACCAACAATGCTATAGAAAACTGTCAGTCAATCCAACAGATGTGTTTAGACAGGAACTTACATTCATCCTTAATCAGGCACTGAGTGAAAGACTCATATCAAAGAATGAGTTTGACTTCATGTGTTCACAAAAATCCAGCACGGCCACCTTCTACTCCCTCCCCAAGGTACATAAGGGGACCTCTCCCCTAAAAGGGAGGCCTATTGTCTCAGGCATCAACAGCCTGACACAGAATGCCAGTGTGTACCTTGACACAGTGTTGCGTCCGTTTGTAGTATCCCTCCCTTCCTATGTGAGGGATACTATGGATGTTCTCAGGAAGATTGAGGATCTCACGCTTCCATCTGGATCATTTCTGGCCAGTTTGGACGTGGAAGCCCTCTACAGCTCTATCCCCCACCATAAGGGATGCAATGCTGTACATGACTTCCTTAAAACCAGAGGATTACATTTTAAGGCCCCTAACGAATTCGTTATGAGACTTCTCGACTTTGTATTGACGAGGAACTATTTCCTCTTTGAGGGGAAATTCTTCCACCAGCTCAGGGGGGTTGCAATGGGGAGCCCATGTGCTCCCACATTTGCAAACCTCTACCTGGGCTGGTGGGAGAGAGAAGTTGTTTTCCAGGAGGAGATGGACAAGTGGACCTCGGCCGTAATTTTATGGCTGAGGTTCATTGATGATGTCCTTATTCTATGGAATGGACCGGTGGATCTCTTTGTTGAGTTTGTGGCCCATTTGAACATAAACGATCTGGGTCTTTTTTTCACATACGAGATTAACCCCAAAGAGATAGCATTTCTGGACATCAAGATTCTACTTAAAGACTCTGGGAATCTGGAGACCCAACTATTCAGGAAGCCTACAGCTTCTAATAGCCTTTTGAGGTGGCAGAGCTGGCATCCGACACCCCTCAAGAGAGGAATCCCAAAAGGCCAATATTTGAGGGTTCGCAGGAACTGCTCTGCCATGAATCAATATCTCGAAGCCTCAAGGGACCTCCAGAAACGTTTCCTGGATAAGGGCTATCCATCTGATGTCCTGAGACAAGCCCATCATTACGCCCTGAACCAGAGGAGACACGAACTACTGGTCCCCAAGAAGAGATCTGATGTTGGACAACAGAAAATGAGGATCATAGGGACATATGATGGATGCCAGGATGAAGTGAAAAGGATTCTACGCAACAATTGGAACATCCTGAGGATGGACAAGGATATCGCTGACACCATTGACACGTTCCCCTCTATCACATATAGAAGGGGTCAGAATATAGGGGATAGTGTGGTTCAGAGCCATTTAAAACCCCTGACAGGACAAAGCACTTGGCTCCCAGATAAGCCCAAAGGGACGTTTCGGTGCAGTGGATGCAAGTCATGTCAGTATATCTGCACCGGTAACACCTTTCAGAGCACTAGAACAGGGAGGACTTTCTATATGAAACAGTTCTCCAACTGTACAACGAAAGGAGTGGTGTATCTACTCACGTGTCTGTGCCAGATCCAGTATGTTGGGCAAACAACCCGTGAAGCGAGAAGGAGATTTAGGGAGCACATTAACGACGTCAAGAATAAGAGAGATACGTCTGTCTCGAGACATATCTGGGAATGTCATGAAGGAAACCATAAAATCCTGCGGTTTTCAGATCATTGAGGTGGTGGAGCCCTCACCCAGAGGGGGAGACTTTGAAAGGAAGTTATCCCAACGGGAATCGAGATGGATCTTCGACCTCGGGACAGTCCAACCGGATGGGCTTAATGAACATATTGCCTATGCCTGTTTCATTTAGACATAGAGGACCCTAATCCCCCAATATTTATTCATACATGTTTTGCCTGATGACAAGTTGTGACCAAGTAGGTCCGGGTATTACACCATCAACTTTGTCATTAAGTTATATGAGGGTTCCTGTTCACTCTATGTAATCAAAGGACTTTGCAATCTAATGATTGCAAACACTGTATGTAAATAAACACTTTGCTCATTCAATTCTCGACAGAATTTAAATGTTGTAAATAATGTTCTGACATCTGATTACCTCCTACCAGTGACATACCTCTGGGACCTTTGTGATTTGTATGTGACTCTGTTACCTCTGTATATTTCCCCTCATTATGTTTACACCTCCGTTTCATCCAACCCACAAATGCAGTATATGTTGAGGGTTCATTAGGGACCGCGATCAAGTACCTCAAGAAACTTTATCGCGATGTAGCGAATTCATGAGGAGGGGGTAGGATACTTTACCTGTAGGAATGCATTGGTTGTCACGCTCCCTGGGATCGGTATGGGTACCCCCACGTTCGAACTCTGTGGCCCCTGATTGGGTCCCCGACCTGTGACGTGCGGAGGATCCCATCGATTGTTGTGGGGAGTGTCCGGTGACGTCAAGCACCCTGGGAACCGCCCCCTCTTCCCTCCTCTTGGTGGGCGGTGCTTAATCTTTAAATAGCCCGGGACGCCGGCATCACGCGCGGCCAAACAAACGCCGGCGTATGTCACCATACTAGCGTGACCGATCCCACTGCACTTTAAGTTAGCTAGCAAGCTGATATCAATGCCGAAGGCTAGTTAAGACAGATGCAGGATAGGGGATCACCATCGTAATAGTCCTCTGATGAACCGCTACCTCAATATACATAGCGGGAAACGCGTCAGGCATCAATTGACGTATGGTCAGAATAGGTGCAGACCCTCATATGCGAACTGAGCCAAATGCCGATTACGCGGGTCTAGCACCACTTGTATTGTAGATGAATCGCCTCCAACACTCAGTATCATACTGGCGAGTGGGTTGAGTGATGCATAATTGCACAATGCAGCTCAACCATCTAGCATACAGGAATGTTTAATGTGTTGGAGGGTACACTACAATAAGTGTATGTTTGTCCAGTTTATGTGGCCCTATATAACAATATGATTGTAGGCAGCTCCACTTTTTTAAAATACCTTAATAAAATTTATGAATTTTAATGTCCTTTTGAGATAGTTGTTAATTTAAGGAGTTGGGACATAAACCTTTTTCATTGATTTATTTTGCAATTTACTTTTGTAAAATCCCTGTGAGGTATGGCAGGTTTCCTTTCGAATAAAGTCAACACAGATTGTTGGTTGGATGATGTAAAAGAGGTGTTCTCGGAGGGGACTTACCGGTGCAGAGTTTAACCATCAGTATTGCATCGGCGTTTAGGAATCTTACTAAGACTTATAAGAACCAAATAAGGTCATTCTGGGAAACCCAAACTCTGGAAACATACCTTCAGCACAAAATAGTACCTAGAGGGCTGAGGATTGGGTTATTTCCGGCAGCTAGAATTAGATCCCCTGCCTTTATGGTTAAGTGGGAGAAGGAATCCATTGAGTCATCTCTGAGGTTGATGGGGCTACTATTAGAGGAGGAAAAAACTCTCCTAGCGGAAAACACAAAACTCCTGAATGAGGGCATAGAGAACATTAAGAGATTCTCTAACCATCCTGATTTCACCAAAAAGGAATCGATATTACAACAAACAGTGGAAAGATTTATTGCGCATATCAAAGAAAGAAAGCACTTTCAGTTCCGCAGGGACACCCTTGATTTTAAAGAGGGAAGGATCCTGGAATTTCTGGGCCCTGCTCAGGGAGGGACAGAAACGGGTCAATCTTCCTCTGAATACGATCAATCTGACTCTGAGGGTTCACAATCA